>NC_056741.1:994894386-995251886 GCF_019279795.1 Protopterus annectens
CTGGGATCATCAAAAATCTGGACAAAGGCCCATGAAAAATAGGTACAACTGGCCAAAAATCAGTGTGCTGATTGACATAAAAATTGCATGCATAATTATGTAACCCCGCTGCTTCAATGGAATTGTGGGATAACAACTTTTAAACACAAATTGAAAAACAGACAAAATATTAAACACATAATAGCATTTTATTTATATTAATATTTGAACTTGGATCAAACTCTGAACTTGTGCAAAACTAAAATAGAATTTTCTTTTATAAAAATACAATTAGCTGCTTCTACACCATTATTAAACAATACAAAATATAACCAGAACAAAACTATTTTATTTATAATAACATTCTGTAACCTTCTGTAACCCATGACAAGTTCTACCTTACTGCTTATACCTTCGGGTCAGACTATATTAGTATACCACTGAAGCCCTTCCAGGAGAGAAGCAATGTATATTAAATGACACAAAGTTAAGAGGAAATGGTTTATGTTTACAGATAATGTAAGTGTAATGGTCAAATCCAGAGATTTACATCAATCCCCCATTAGAGTAAAAAAATCCTGAGGCCAAAAGCCTGAAACTGTAAATACTAAAGCACATTATCCCAGGTGGAACACTATCAAAGTCTGAAAGATCATAACATCACTATTGCAAAATTCTAATTCTAAAATAATGAAGGTGTCACACCTCCCTTACACCCCCACACTTAAACTACAGTACTTAATCTTACATTGAGATCAAGTGGTCCTGTAGGCCTAGTCTAATATCTGCTTTCCAAGAAACCTGAATACTGCAGTCATCTCAAAGGTGCTGCAACCTCGGAGAGAGATTACCTTTGTAGGAGGTAAATACAAGCCACAGCAACACCCCCCCCACACACACACACACACATATATATATATATATATATATATATATATATATATACATATCAGAAACAGCAATCAAAGGACTACAGTAAATCTCAGCCCAAGCAATACCATGAAAAAAATATTCATGTTGTAGTTTGGGCAGTATATTTTACATGTGTAGCCTATGAAGACTGCTAATAAGAAAACATTTAATGTCTGTTCTATTACCTTTGATAATGAAGTACAAAGAAATACAAAAAATGTTTATGGGCTATAAAATGCATGTATTAAAATACCCATGAAGTTCTGAGGCAGAGACATGAAAAACTGCACTCTTATCATATACAAAATAGGTCTTTGTATCATAAAGTAACCTCAGTGGTTTTCAATGAAAAAACACACTTTTCTTGTTATACCAAACAAGCATTTATTAGGCTATGTTCTATACAAAAATACAAAGCAAAACCAGCACCAAAAGTATAGTGGCAATAAAAGCCATGCACCAAAAGTGTAGTGGGAATGAAATCCATGAGCCAGAAGTATAGTGAGAATACTAGCTAGGCTATCACTCATCCATACAGCACTTGCTTTCTCTGTGAACTGTCGTTACATCAGCAGAAAGTGAACCCCTTATATGTCAACATTTTCTGACATACCACATCATAACTAGATGTCAAGCAAGCTCCAGTTTCTAAAGTTATTTTCCACACCAAACTGCCCATTTTGACAATCTTTACTCTAAGGCCTGAAAACAGTCATTTATTTACAATTCAACATCAGAGCTCAGAGGTGATAACTTTTCCAACTGCTGAAGCAGAAAAATCCATTGAAGACTTGCCAACATTTTGCCTGCAGACTGAAAGAAGCAATTTCACAACACATTCTCCCCAGTGATTGTTGCATTACATGAGCTCCAAAACTCATGGCTCATGAAATAAAAATGATAAAACACGAGAAACACAGGGCTATAAGCTGCAGTCACAGCCAAGTGCCGAGACACTGCAATCAGCCTATGCAGAATGAAGAATTTATAGCAGCTCTGTCATTAGATTTACTTTCTCTATTTTTTTTTTAATACATTTCACCTTTTCCAAGTAGCCCTTCCCTCCCTGTGCCTCCTTTTGTTATTTAAAATTACTTTTTTGAACTAACAGTGATGGACAGACAGTGAAATGGGTTCTGTTCACTTCTTTTCTGAACAGACTGCAAGACCTGCCATGATAGTGGGTGCCAGTGGTTCTGTTTGTTGGCAACAGAAATTTGTCCAAAGCCTAGATGAAGTGTGTGTGTGTGTGTGTGCGTGTGCGTGCATGTGTGTGAGAGAGGGAGAATGTGCATGATTGGAAACTACATCCATGCAGTAGACATAATAATTTAGTAAATATATAGGTACCATACACCTAATACTAACTTAATCTTTTTAAACTTTTCAGTCACAGTCGTCCGACATTTACACTGGCACTGCGACTGCATTGACATGATCTAACAGGCAGCTGAATCTGGTACGGTGGCAGTTCCATTCCCCTTAAAGGAATAGTCAAGGATTAAAGTCATTACAAACATTTGAGTTTCAGATTTCAAAGCTTTCAGAAAATGCATGTTTACCATGTTAATGCAAAATCTGTTATTATTCTAGCAACTTTCTAAGTGTATAAGAGCAAGTTTTAAAAGTTGTCTGTCTCTATTTTGGGGCCCCTGACCCCCATACTTTTTTAGCTTTGTCTAGATTTTAAGAGAATGAGAGGTAACTGGCCAGTTACTTTTGCTGATAAGTACAGGGTCATCAGTAATCCACTACTAAACATCACTGCCTAAAGCCTCATATACACTTTTCTGAATCTTTCTGCCTTGAAAATGTAATTATTTACATGCCTTGACACAACTATTTGCATCTCTTTAGAAGGTTTGTAACACTTCTTTCAAAACAAATGCAACAAAACAAACTGTAAAGCACATTTCAGAAAAATACTTTCAGTAAGTCAGTCCTTGCATCTGACAAGCAGAATAATTTATAAATTTTAGGGTGGTGGCAGCAGAAAATGCAGCCAAAGGTAGTAGTAAACTCTGTATAAAAACAGATGCCACCACTTGCCAAAGCATTGCCCCAAACTTTTGGAAACAGCAGAGCATCATGAGTTGGTTTAAGGTAATCTCAATGCATTCAGCATCATATCAGTCTTTATGGGCAGCAGCCATGCCACGGTGGATAAGCTGTGCACTTACCTCAGCACTGCTAATTTCCTTGCTGGCTCTCGTGATCTGCCTGGATCCTGCCTTTCCCAATGGGATGCTGCAGCCACATTCAGCACTCTGCGTTGTTCCCAAGAGCATGAGCTGTACTTACTAGCCCTGGGCAGAGCGAAGCATTTTGATTCTAAGTTCTAGCATATAAATATGCATTTTTTTTGTTTTACCTGGAGATGGAGGAAATCGAGCCACCTGATGAAATAAATTTTCTCATCCAAGTTTCTATCTTGACTGCTGCAGTACTGCTATGCTGCCCACCCGGCCGTCCCTCCTATTCAATCTAAATCCATGTGAACATTCAACGTATGAACTTAAAAGTAAACAAAACACACACACACACACACACACACACACACACACACACACACACACACACACACACACACACACACACAGTCCAAGCTGAATTCCAACAGGCTGGCAGTCCTCATGAAGCTGATGTCATCACGCATACCCCTGCATGTGATGATATCAGTAGCAAATTCAAAAAAATAAATAAATAATAAAAATTGAGGGGGCCACTCAGGAATTCATGGCACCCCATTATTTTGCCCTCAAAATTGGTAAATACTGAGTAATTAGGTAAGATTGAGAGATATGGTATTCACGGCTCACTCCACTGCACCAGACTGCTGAAACACCACAACAATAAACCACCCTCACCGATGCCAATGCCACCCTGACAAAGCGACCACCATGACCCAAAACACACCGTGCCAATGGACAGCAGCCCACACAAAAATGCCACAAACTAAAACCTATAGCAAGAACCACCAGAAATGCAGCCCCATAACTAATAAATTGCCAGAAACAAAATATTCTGATTGCAAAGACTAGGCACAAGCATTCAGACAAAGCCACAAACAATGGTTGAACAAACAACCAGAACCACAGACAATGTAAGCATTGCTCCCACACTCAAAAGCCAACAGAAAAACAGACTTACATCAGTGTGGATCCTCACAAGGGCACAAAATCTTCCAAAAACCACTGCTTCATGAAAAACAGACCAAAAGTATGAATTAAAAAAAAATGAGCAAAAGACAGCAACGGCACATGCACCACCACCAGCCCTACCACTACAAGTAAGAATCTGCATTGTATTTAACTTGTATTGTTCCTTTGTTTTTTTTTTTTCTGTCTCTCTCTCTCTCTCTCTCTGTACCGTCTTCTTTCCCATCTTGCCTGTAGTTTCAGACCATACCCAGCCAACACCTACCCCAACCCCACATGAAGCTCAACTGCAAAATGGCCTACTCGGCCCAATCATGAGGCATCCACCCAAATGCCTAACAACTAAGGTAACATAACTCAAACACCAATCCCCTAATACATGGGAAAAAAACCCGACTCACCCAGCACTTCCATGCCCCACTATCACCCGAAGCCTACCTGCTCTCTGAAATACCTATAGGTCATCTCGAACATAACACTTGCCTTAGCAAGTTCACACCTAAATGTGATTCCTTACCCAGTTACACTTGCATAAAACCCATTAAGCCCCTCCCTACACTTACCTCATTTCTGGCTAATCATCCTATATTCCCATTTAACCCTTTCATCTTCCCAAACTAGCTTTCTTGCCCTACCCTCTTAATTCCCATTACTATTTCTACCTAACCCCCACCTGAAAATGTCCCTGGACAAATTGGTTTGCTACCAAACCTCATTTAGCAAAGATGCAAGTTTGTTGACCTTTTGGAATATGTGTTCTCTTGCCTATCTCAATCCTCTTTTAAGATTCTTTTCCAGTACTTTATTCATATATCATGCTGTGCTCAGTTACTGAAGGAATATGGTTGTTTAAAGACAGCCTGACTTGCATAGTCCCTGCAGTAGGGTGCATAGACCTTTGATACTCCAAGTATCTTTGATACTCCAGGGACCTTTTCCCTATCTTTTTATATCCCTCCATCCCAGACCTTTGATACTCTAAGCATTTTTGATACTCCAGGCACCTTTTCCCTATCTTTTTATATCCCTCCATCCCAGAAAATACTCATACTATTGTATGCTGTCTATACCCTTCCTATCATCGACCCTTCACACAACCCTGTTCTGCTTGAATTACCCACTTTCCACCTTTATATACTCCCATTCTACTTCTTATTCACTCTATACCAATCTCAAATTAAACTTACCTCTACAATCAGCATTCCACTGATTGTTCACCTTGGCTGTTTCACTCACTTGTCTCTACCCCTCCCTGCCCATATTCCCACCAGCACCCAGAGGTCCTACATTTATTCCTGTTAACCACACCCCATCATATCTGCTCCAATCAATTGACACACCTTATTACTACTTCCCACCCTTCTTGACAAATCACCTCACCTGTCCACATTATACTACCTCCCTACCTTTCTTGTAACAACTTTCTAACTGTTAATACTACCGACTCCCTTTTATTCCACATCTTATACTAAGATAATGGCTAAATTATCCATTCCATATAAAACAAAATGTTTAATCCTGGCCTCTCTCTTACCTCCTCTAACTATTACCTATCTATTAACCTCCTATGAACAACCATTATACTCTGTCCTTCTCATCCCCTCCAAATTCACTTCCACACCTCTACTAGCTATCTCCCAAGCCAATATCAACATCACAACTAGTCCCTGCTACTTACAAACCAAATATCATAGATTGGCCTATATAAAGTACATCAATCTACATATTAGAAAATCACTTTACTATTTCTGTAAATTTCACAACCCTATACATAGAATATACCTCCAAGCCCTGCTAGATGGGGACATTCATCCTAACCCTCGCCCAAACAATACTCCAGCCACTGAACAAGGCAACTTTAACATTACTAGTACACAAGCCCCAACTAAACCTTCTAACTCACTTTACATAGCACATATTAACATATGAAGCGTTAACAACAAAACTGCCCACCTCCACGCACTTCTAGATATCCACCTATTTGACATCCTATGTTTATCTGAAACATGGCTAAAACCTACAATTAATGACAATGAAGTCACCCCACCTGGTTACAATATCCTCAGATTAGACCATAAAAACAAAAAGGGGGGGGGGTAGCAGTCCTTTATAAAACAGAGCAACAAGTTGCCACTGCAAACCTTAGTCCACCTGTATTCAATAATGCAGAAATTCTCATTACTAAACTTCAGGTCAACACATGTAAATCCATAAACATTGCTTGTATCTACCTCTCCCCTGGAAATAACATTAATACCCTTGAAAATATTCTAAACTGGCTGTCTATTAATCTTCCACAAGAAACTTTAGTCCTTGGAGACTTTAATATCGACTGGAAGTCCTGTAGTACTCTACATCCTACCACCCATATTAACCTATATGGCTTCTCACAAGCCATCACCTCCCCAACCAGGATCAATAAAACAAATAACAAAGAAAGCACATTAGACTGGATTCTTACTAATTCTCCTCTTCAAATATACAAAGTAGGAACCCTCCCTGATGATCTAAGTGACCACTTACTAACTTACATCATCAGACACAAAACCAACATAACTTACCCAAATACCTTTAGGATAACCCAGACCAAAAACATTTTAACCCAGAACATTTCCAATTAGAACTTAAACACTACAACTCATCACCGCTAAAATCACTCCCACTAGATGAAGCAGTGGAATACTTTAATTCCACATTCTTAGCCATCCTTGACCACCATGCCCCATCACGCTCCTTTAGAAATAAGGCTAAACCTGCCCCATGGCTCACAATAGCTACTAGGCAAAAAATGTTCTTTAGAAACAAATCCTGGACTAAATGGCACACTACTAAGAATTCTACAGACCACCAATACTTTAAACAACTTAGAAATACAAAAAAACGCTATCTTCTTAGATAAAAAAACTTTTACTTCCAGCTACAACAAACTCACCAAAAGAATCCACAAAAGTTTTGGTCTAGCATTAACAAACTTCTACACCCAGGCCAGTCTATTACACCTAACCCCCAAGGCCCCAACCGTGAGAATCCAACACAAACTGCCAACGCCTTCAATTCTTTTTTTACAGATGCCATCCAAACTCTGGCTAGTCAATTATCCCCAAGTACCTCTAATCTACCAACCTCACCTACTTGCCCACTTCCATCATTTCAGTTACAATCTGTTTCTACTTCCTTTATCTGCTCTCTTCTCCAAAAACTAAAACTTACCACCCCCTCTGCTGATGAACTACCAGCAGAATACCTGCAAAAAGGAGCCAAAGCTATAGCCTTCCCCATTTCCATACTGATAAACAGAACCATAAGAGAAGGAACTATCCCATCTATCTGGAAAATCTCGCACATCATCCCCTACATAAAGGTGGTAACTCCAACGACTTCTCAAACTATCGTCCAATAGCTCTACTCTCCCCACTGGCAAAAGTAATGGAAAAATGTGTCCATAAGCAACTACTTAACCATCTTATCCAAAATAACTTACTCGCCAACTGTCAACATTGATTTAGACCATACCACAGTACCACCACTGCACTGCTATCCTTTACAGACTGCATAAATAAAAACCATAATAACAATATTCTCTCCTCTTCAGTCTTTATAGATTTATCCAAAGCTTTTGACATGGTTAATCACCAGCTCCTTATAGATATACTTAAATCCCTTTCTCTTGAACCTTTAGCCTTAAATTGGTTCAAATCTTACTTAGACAACAGACAACAGGCTGTACTATGGGATAACAATCTATCTACACACCTCCCCATTTCCCTTGGTGTTCCCCAGGGTTCCATATTAGGCCCACTGCTATTTTCCATTTTTATTAATGACCTCCACTTAGCAATTCCTCATGCAACCTGTATTAAATATGCAGATGACTCCACTATAATTTGTTCAGATAATTCTCCTTCTGAGCTACAGTCCCTTACGCAAAAAGCATTTAATACAGTAGAACAATGGTTTTTAAACCGCTGCCTCCTACTGAACCCAAAAACAACTAAGCTTCTACTTTTTACTCCAACCCGTAAGTCAACCCCTGCTTACTTCACATTCATATCTAAGTTCAGCACTCTCATATCTCCTGACCCAACCACCAAACTTTTAGGAATAACTATAGACAGCAACCTTAACTTTGATACTCACATTAACAGTACAATAAAAACTGTCAACAAGAAATTGGGATCCCTCTACAGAATCAAACCCTCTCTTACTCCATTAGCCAGGTCAGCTATAGCCAGAACTCATTTAATCTCCACTCTACTCTATGCTTCACCAATATACACGAATATTTCTAAAAACAACCTCAACAAACTGGCAATTTCCTATAATAACATCGCTAGATTTACCACTGGCTCTCCTTTTAGAACTCATCATTGTAGCAACCTAAAACAATTAGGATGGCTACAGTTCCAAAATCAGCTTCTATTTCACCTGCTTGTTATTACCTATAAGAGCCTGTACCACCCCACCAATACACCTATACTCAGTACTCTCATTACCCCCTACAACAATCTTAAGAATCTACGCTCCTCTAATAAATTACTTATTAGTACTAGCAGATCAAACAACTTAGCAGGAGAGTCTATGTTCTCTAATTCTGTAGGAAAACACTGGAACCTACTTCCCACTGAACTCCTATCTCTGTCCTCAATAACACTTTTTAAACAGAAACTAAAACTATTTCTTAGTACTCACTGGTTATGCCCTTGTACTAACCCTGACTAACTTTCTTACTTTATACCTATGTATACTTTTCACCTAATATTAAACTGCATTAACTACTGACTTCTCCTTACCGATTCATATAAATCATGTTTTCCAATTGAATTCTATGTATATAGTAAGCAACGTTTTGTATATTACCTTTACTATTTGTATTATGCTCATCATTAGTTTTGTACTTTTTTAATAACAGCTGCATCAAGCTTGAACTGCTACAACATTATTGAACTTTTTAAATAACAGTTGCATCAAGCTCGAACGGTCACAACGTTTATACTATATTGTGTATTTGTGTTGGAGTTTTTCTCTCCGGGCCTCTACTGAAAATGGACATGTATCCAGTTAGACTAGCCCGGTCAACAAATGTAAAATAAAATAAAAAATAAATAAATTGCATGCGTATATATTTTTTTAAATTAAGCAATCCTTATGATTTTACTTATACCGGTCATAAAATTGTGTATTGTTCTACTCAGTTTTGGCAAAAGTGGGGTCAAAACCTTCTGTGGTTCAGTCTTCATGGCCTGCAGAATTGCTTGAAATGGAAATTTGTAATAGTAGATTATTATCCCTACTTACTGGATCTAGTATCTCAGAATATGTACTTATTTTTACAAGGAATGTTATTTGAACATGAGTTGATACAGCTGATGTAGATGTAATAGAATTCACATTTAGGAATCTTGACTATTAATCTCACAACGCATTTCTTTTTCTGTTTTTTGGGTATGTAAGTCTGTATCAGCATTTGTCTGTGCTGTCTTTGAGAGTACTGACATCTAGACAGGGATACTTTAATTGCATTGCGTATGTTACCTGGCGCGTGTTTTACTCATTTCATTCATGGTAGGGAATCATCTGCTTTTATGACAAATATTTTAATTTCACAACCTCTAGGTATGGATCACTCACTGCATCTTCTCTGCAGTTCTACATTTTAACTAGGTTTTAACACTTTAAAAGTGACTTTTCATTCACTGAAGCTGTTACCTAAAAGTTGAACTATTCATGTAGTTATTATTTCGTTTTCACCATTATCTTTATTCTTCTTGCGTCGCACATTACTAACGTAAAATTCCTTAGCTTGCTCAAGAATTCTGTCTCTCTTTGTTACTGCTCCTGTTTTCATAATTGCTAGGGCTCTTCAGCCTGCATATTTTGCAGTCATGTTGGCATACACCTCAAACACTTTTCATGATATTCTTTCTTTTCATTGTATATATAAATGGATTTTGGACATGCAGGTTAATGATTTGTTATCTTTTCTTTAGCCTTTTTGTAAAAAACTTTAAACTGATAAGGTCACTGCCATGTAAGCTATCTCTGTATCCTAAGTTGTTCATTCTAAGGATTTATGGTATAGAATAGTACAACTGCTTGCCAAATATATACACACAGATGTTTTTCCAGATCCATGCTATGACTGGTGCTTTCTGTTGTGTTATTTCTCTTATATGTAGCAATCACTGAGCTGCTTTCATATGATAGCACCTTCTGAGTTCAATCTAATATCTGATTTTTAAATTGTTCCTACTTTGTGAACTACCAACAGTTTTTAACATTCTTCTGAAATCAATGTCAGAATAGAATATACCTGTATCTGAACCTTTCATGATATGCTTTAGTACTTTTCTGATACTTTTCAAATCATACAGAACATTTATGTGGTACACTGATGATACTAAAATCATTTAAGAATGTTGAGGTGAAATCATATTCATTAAGCTTTGTATCCCTTTAGCATTTGTATGAAGTATTATAGCTTGTATTGCATTTTTTATTGCTGGGCCATGTAACACTTCTCAACATTAAAATATTAATCAATAAATTGTAAGCACACTCTTATCAAAAACACATCTCGCTGTTCATTGTCAGACCATTCTCTTCCAGACTGTTCTATAAATATCTGAATGATTAATTTTGCTGATTATTATTTTATTTCTCTCATAATAGATCATCATTGTAATTTACCTCCTTTATCAATTGCCACAAAATATCTAATGCAGTGGTAATGCCAAATTTCAGTCTCCTGTAACTCAACAGGACTATACACATAAAAATGGAGTAATGCACCTCAGTGAGTGTACTTCAAGTTGGTGGTAACATTATATTAAAATGAGTGTGCTGAAAATTATTGCTACACTAAGCTGACTTTTATGTATTATTTGCAAAGGATGCTATGTCTTTCCTTCTGCATTGCTTTATTGTCTATCCTCATGTTGATACAAATTGTCACCCCTCACTTAGATTTAGAATGAGAAAATATGGGTGAAATTCAGTGCTTTGGCCAAATGCCTTTTTTAAATTGCTTTCATATTTGCTACCATTTCTTGCACCTTTTTAATTTTTTTTTCTGAAAGAAAAAGGCAGTCTTCTGGAGATGCTAGGAAACTGGAATTTCTATATGGTGAATGTGTTGTGTCGTATGGCCATTTTTATTTTGTGGGTCCTTCAAATGAACTGCTGTATTCACCTAACAGTTATTTTAAGCCTATTATTTTTATTTGCATCTATTTTCAGAATGAACAATCCACACACTGATACGCACACACAGACACACACAGACACACAGACACAGACACACACACACACACACACACGCGCGCGCGCGCACGTGCACACACATGCACACGCACACACGCATGCACACACGCACACACATACGTGTGGGGTCACTTCATGAAATTTGATATATGCCATTCAATCATGTTAAGTGGATTTTTAGTTCACTCTTGTTGTGCTTAAAACACTGATCATATAACAAGGCCTTTCTGAGTTATAGGCACACACCCTGGTACTGATTTTATGTAACATGTTTTGTGGTTCTTGGAAACATCACTTGTGAATAGATTTACAGATGCTTCTGTGCCTATCAGCATTTTCAACTCTTGGTTTATAATTATTAATTATTTTGGCTGTGTTTAATTGTCACTTTCTCTTATTTGTAGATATAGAAGCGTATACTTATCTGCTACTTAATATATTGTCTTTCTTGACTGTGTCTCTTTTGGCACATTCTTTATGTAGGACCTTGCATTTTCTGATTGCTTTTAGGGAGAAAACTGCAGATGTGTGGATCACCTCAATGGTAACCCTACAGTGCAGTGACTTTTTATGTGATACTTCCAAAGGATTAATGCTGAAAATAAAGCATGTTGAATAATTTGTGCATCTATGAAGATGAAGATGCAGTAGTGTGATAATTCCATAGTAAACAATTGTTTACTACAGTATGATAAACAGCTGTTTACTACAGTGTGACACCTGCATTATTGTACTGCACGCCAAATACATTACACTTTGCTTGGAATTTATTTGTAATGCATGGACTGGTTCTCTTTGTCTATCTTGCTCCTTATCACTGCACCGTAGCTTATCAGATTTATTACTATGCACAATGCTGCATAAAGTGGTATGTCATTTTGTTTCTTCAACTTAGTATATGATTTACCATTTTTGGGACATTGATTGTTGGTACTGTCCTTCACAATGTCTACTCTCTTATTATTTTTCTCTGACCTGCATACATACACATTTTTTCTTGACTATTGCAATTTATTGTTCTCATCATTCCATACTTCTTTCACACTGTCACATTTATTAACAGTTGCAGACTAACATCCCTTAAGCTTCTTGAAAAACACATATGAAAGCTATAGGGGCCTTCTAAATCCTAATAATTTTTCTCTGCTGATTTGTTTCTTAAGTTGCATGTCCATATGTTACCTTGTTACCTATACCTAAGTGTCATGAAATGAGATACTGCCAGCCCAGCTATAAGGAATTTTGTAAATAATTATGTCATTTGTGGATATCAACATGTTTCATATGTTTCTGTTACAAATTTATTAGAACTGTGTGTTATGTATATATCAAACTGCTGGTACAGAGGTGTGTGTTGAAAAAGGTTGTAAAGTACTGAGCTTTAAAATGTTTCCACATTGTACCATACTGAAACAGAACATAAATGTACATACACTATTGTAACTGTTTAGCTGTATATATTTTAAAAGAGGAAACTGGAATACAGAAGGTTAACTTACAAAACTTCAGAAAAATAGTTGAAATCAAATTACTTTACAGCCACACCATAAAAATATATTATCTTTCAGTTTCAGTGCAGTAACAGACACAATGTCTAGAACTAGAAGTTCACTGTATTGTAAGTGTTTCTATTGTTTTCTGACTTCCAAGATCTGCCTTAGATCTAAGAAAAGCCTTGTCTGTGTATTTTCATAGGTAGACGCAAAATACTACCAGCTGCATCATTGCGGGTTTTACTTGGGATAGAGTCAGATGACAAGAAATAATGTCATCCTGCAAGCTATCCCAGCAGTAATATTTGAGATATTAATTTAACAACTCTCTGAGAGAGACTGAGTATGCTGTATTTTTCTTTGACTTGACAGCATCAGCTGAAAGACCCACTCACTATATCTACCTTTCTTGCTCTGTAAGTAAGTTACTAGGGTAGAGTAGTTCTTTTAGATGCAGTCAGGAATATAGCAAAGCTTAATTTAGATGTTTTTCTTTATGTATTTGAGACTGTCCTGCAATGTTGTTTTAAATATTTTCTGTGAATTTGAACTCTGATGTTACTGTGATTATATACTGAGTATTTTCTTGTTATTTTATTGTTTATTATTAAATATATTTAAACCTTTCATTGTGGCTGACATTTGTGAGACATCTTTAAGTTCTGAAAGTACTTGCATATTTATATAGTAACACTGTGTAGGCCACTCCTAATAGCCTTGATCTTGGTCAAACTGCCATTTGTATTGACAGTAACATTATACAGTAAGAATGGACACCCTTTGTTAAGGGCCTTAAAGTAGCTGATAAGGATGTGGCTGGTGGCAGTGATAACTACCTTATACTCTGGGCAGAAGGGGGAATAGCTAGTAAACCTGTACCAGCCTTTCTGAGGTGTGTGTGTGTCTATAAATCAAACCTCAAAGAGTGTGTGTGTCAGCTACTTGGGCAGGGACATGAAGCATTGGTTGGACATAGAGGGTGTTGGAGGTCTTTGCTTGGCCACTCAGCTGAGATCTCAGCTCCTGAACTGTGCCAGTGGGGAGTCTTATTGGGGATCTGGAGAAAGAGAGGGAATCCAGCTCCAGACAGACTGTGGTCTATGTGTGCTCTTAAGGGAAATTGCACTTGATGCAGGGAGCTGCATCTGGAAATACTGTGTGTGTAACTTGTCATCTTACCAATGTATGTCCCCCACTGATGCTGGTGGTGAGGATTGAAGCTCCTTGATTACTGGGCCAGTGGTGGGGTGTCACACTAAGAATGCACAGTTTCTTAATAGGGCATATATTCCAGCATAATATGTGTTTTTGTCTTTATGTTTCCATGCACTGCACTTATTTATTTACACATTTTATATTATACATTCTTTATGAGCAGAAAGTGGCCACCTAACAACAAGGAATTAATAATCTGCTACACTGTATCATCAAATAGCTTCCACCATTTGCAAAAGTAATGTTTTTAGTTTTTCACAGAATTTATATTAAGGGGGGGTTATATAGTTACTGAATATGACTACACACATAACAGAATGGCTCTAGATTATCATAGCCAGTATAAAAAATGGCCAGCAAAAACACACACAAGAACCACTTCAAACATTTACCTGGACGTTTCTGGCAATTCACAATGGCATGCCAAAATGATGATTCATTTGAGATGGGATTTGTCCTGCCTCACCATAAACCACTTCCATTACTCATGCTCTCACTCACTCACTTGCTTAGCTACACAATATGGACAACACTTCTAAAAGCAGGATAATAAAATGTAATATATCCACAACCAGCCAAGTTGTTTCTTGCTCAAATTTGAAAAGGCAACACCTGTCTCTAAGAATTAGCAATTTGCTGAAGGCATATTTCTTCATGTAGTCTCAGTCATTAGAAATTGTTTTCTACTGTCAGTAGAGAATCAGTTAAAACTTAATTGAAAATTTCAGCAGTTAAACGGGAACTGTATGATATAATGGCTTCTGTTATTTCAGTGAAGAAAAGGATAAGTTAGAATCCATGGAAACCATTCTGTCTGTGACTGTTGAAATCATGTGCTAAGGTAGTTTTAACATTTTATTTTGGTATATTTATATCTTCATCAGGTAAAGTTTTTTTTATTCTAAAATATGTAGCTTTTACTTTACTTATTTCAGTGTACCTGTATCTATTAACTTTAATAAGCTTGTGTTTCTGTTTATTGTGTGCTGAGCAACTGTTCAATTAATTCCTGATTCCATGTCATCTAGGCCTGCCTTCTGATGATGTAATAGAAGGGAGAGCCAGTTTGCAGTGGGTTGGCTTGTTTTCTGTTGTCAGAAGCAGATTTTATTGCAAAGTAACCAGAATGCAGCACAGTCAGTTACTCAGTCAGACAATAAATAAAAAAATAAATGCAGCTATATTCAACTGAAAGGATACAAAAGTAAAATGAAACAGGATATGATTCATGGTGAAGTGTATAGTGTTTGGCATACAGTTTAATAAAACATAAAACTGCAATAAATAGTTGTCTACCAATGACTTGACTGCTTTTAGGGAGAAAACTGCAGATGTGTGAATTACCTCAATCGTAACCCTAAGTACAGTGATTTTTTTATATTATACTTCCAAAGGATTAGTGCTGGAAATAAAGCATGTGGAATAATTTGTCCATCTGTGTAGATGAAGATGCAGTAGTGTGATGATTCCATAGTAAACAATTGTTTACTACATTGTGATAAACAGCTGTTTACTACAGTGTGACACCTGCATTATTGTACTGCATGCCAAATACAATACACTTTACCTGGAATTTATTTGAAATGCATGGACTGTCACAATTATGCTCTGAAATCAAGAAAAAGATAAACTTCTTAAGAGCTTCCCTATAAGACTCAAACTTAACAGCCCTTAGGGATGCTTAACAAAAACTTGTTTATGGCACCTAAGAACTGTTAAGATCAGACTAATACTGGAGAGTGCCAATGAGCCAAGAGCAATAGTAGAAGTTTAAATGGGTTTTGTAATGTGTTAGAACTTCATTTTCCAGACTTACAAAGAGACAGCATGTTATACTGAAGTGTCTGCCAGCTTTTATAGTCACTAATTTTACAGAGAAGCACTGCTCATACCTCTTAGCTGTACCTGATTTTACTTCATATAATTGGCCTGTCGCTCATAAAAGTTTTGAATTTCTAGTAAACCACTGATGATTATAATCAGATAAAAATGTCAGACATTAGAGCTTCATACTTTTTTATCAAATATTTGTATGTTTCTTCTTCTCTTGTTTTGTTTGCGTACTTCAATTCCAGTCATTTTACAAGCCACATTTCAGTTACATTGTAGAAGAATTCAGTCATATTTAGGTAGTACATCTTGTAGCAATAGAAAATTTTCAGTGTTACAACAAATTTTACAATATGCACTATATACAAGTGTTAAGAGAAAATCAACTTTCTGATTAAGATTGTGTCTCAGTTTACATACTATTCCTTGCAATAAATAATATAAATAAGGGAAAGGCTAAAACGAATTATTGAAAATAATTGGAGGCTGATTTTAGGAAACAAAGATTTGAGTGATGTTGTAGGCTCTAGACCAACTTTTTATACACAAAAAAAATTCAAATTTAAAATATTTGTTAGAGCATGGCAAGCAAGAATGATGTTCTAGGGGTATAGGACCCCTTGGAATCTTTCCTTGTAAAGGATGTAAGTTATGTAGGTTTATTTACCCTGAAAGCACTTATACCTTTAGACATCTGGAATTTGTGTTTGAACCTAAATGCAGATTCAACTGTAAAAGTGTGGGTTTAGTATACTTGACCATGTGTTCTGCCATAATTTTTATGTAGGTAAGACAACCAGGACATTGGGGTGCCGTATGGGTGAACATCTTAGAGCCATAAAAAACAAGGATTTTAATAATGCTCTTGCAAGACATAGTGTGAATTGTGGGTCTTTTCATATATTTTATTTTTTAGTTTTACAAGTTAATTCAAATTGCTTTATTGAGCAGTTTAACAATTTTTTTTGGAAATGTTGGAACTTAAATGGCAGATTCTTTTATATGCTGATGTTTGCCCTTTTTCCATTAACAGTCTGCTAAAATATAACTCTATTTAAAAGTTTTTTTAGAAAAGTTTATTTGCAATGAGATTATTTATATTTAAGGATTTTGCAATGTATTGAATTCATGTGATTAATCACTTTTGTCAATTGAATAATTAGATGGTGATGTCACTCAATTTGAGCATTTAAGGTGTGATATGTGTTGAATTTTTTATTCTGATGAATTTCTGGAAGTAAAGGAGCAAAAGCACTAAACTGACTCCAAGGTATTTTCTTCTACCAGTTGGAATGATGGTTTTGGATGGTTTTATATTTTCAGCAGTTTTTCTGTTTCTCAGTTTTTGTGTAATTAGAATATGCAGTTTAAGTTTGGGTATCTTTTGAGAGGTGATATGCAAAATTTCAAATTCTCATGATAATGTGGCTTTTTCATATCCCATCTTCTCTAGTCTGACTCTCAGTTGTTGTTCTTCTTTCAGCTTTTCTCGGTTAGGGGTCGCCACAGCGGAACTCCGGTCCGCTAATGATTGGCAGTAGATTTTTACAGTGCAGAGGTGCCAGCTCGATGCCCAACCTTCAATGAAGGCACGCCCATTTACGCATATCTTTCGAACGCCACTTGACCATGGGGAGAACATGCAGACTCCACACAGAAGGGGCTCCAGCCGAGAATCAAATGGGAGAACCTCTTGCTATGAGGTGACAACACTACTGCTGCACCACCACGGCTAATTAACACCATAATTTATAAGTACATTTATAACTCCAAAAGATATGGAATAGGTCTGCTATTTCTGAGTGGCAGTATAGACAGTTTGTGGAAACTTTAAGTTGAAGTACAGTAAGCATTGCTGGTTATCATGAATTGAGTGTACATGAGTTGCATAAAAGGGATTAATTTTAATGTTGTTGTGATATATTGAGATTTTTGTTTGTCAGTAATTTCTTTGTTCTTTTTAAACCAGTATTTTGAATATAGAATATATGGCTGATATCTAGGAAATACTATTAGCCTATATGTATTTGATAGCATATTTTCCTTAACGTTAGTAAAGTCCCTAATGTATTACCATATTTATGTCTTTTTTGTTTAGTTCAGGATCTCCTGTTATTGAAGTGCACAGTTCTCTAACTTGCCTTAGCATTATGATGTATCCTTTAGGAAAGTTAAAGACATTTCTTGTGACCGCGAAAGATTTTTTCCTGTGTCTATAAATATCCCAAATATTGCATTTCTTGATAAGCAGATAGCTGTCCAGCTTTATCATCTTGTTATTTAATCTGAGGTTTGGATTCAAATGTATTAGTTGTACTGGGATGTAGGTATTTGTTAGGTTTAGTGCTTCCATCATTTTTTGAAATCTTATAATTTTATGTTTTAATGAGATATGAAATATATCCTTTAGATTTTCCTGATTTATAAATGAAAGGGCCTTGGGATAGATTTTACTATTTTTTGATGTAGTCATACCATAATTTAATCCAAAATGGGTTCCATTCTTTACTCTTGGGATTATAATCTGCAATTTAAATAATTCTATTTGAGCATATTGCATCATAATATAAATTAAAGTCTGGTAGTCCCAGTCCTCCCTTTTCTTTAGGGTACATTAACTTTTGACAGCTGATTCGGATAGAATTAGGGTACCAGATAAACTTGGCTAAAGCTACATTTAGTTTTTGAGGAAGCTTTTTTGAACTAATTAAGTTATTGCATTGAGTTAAAATAATAACTTTGGGAGATTATTCATTTTATAATTGCTGCTTTTGAAAGAGCTTCAGTTTTCCACATCTTTGGATATCCTGTTCAATGTCTGCCCATATCTTTAGCAAATGATTCTGCATAAATAGTTTTGGATTATGTTCAAAGGATATACCTAAGTATTTTAGAGAGTATTTTAATTTTATTTCAGAATCTGGAAAATACGAGTCTATGTCACATATTAGGTCGAGAGGGAAAATTTGGGATTTTGTGAGATTAATTTCATAGTTTGAAACTTTTGAGAAGCAATTAACAGAATCTAGAATTTTGCTTAGGTCTGTGTTAGGGAGTTTGAAGTATAAATTTAGACAATCAGCAAAGGCTGGATATGATGGTACATTTTTGAGTTATGAGTAAAAATAGAAGTTCTATATATAAGTTGAAAAGGTACAGCAATAGCAGCCATCCTTGTCTGTTCCCATTTGGAATTTTTATTGGATTTGAATTTGTTTTATTTATATATAGAATTGTGTGAGTGCTGTCATATAAAATTTTTATTATATTTGTAAATTCTTGTGGTATATCAAATAGGGCAGTATAGAAAATAAAATGTTTAGGTTTACTTTGTCAAAGGATTTATATGCATCTAAAGCAAGGACATAGATTGGGTTTTTATATTGTTTAGATAGCAAGATCATTGCATCTAAGGTTAATCTATTATCGCATGTCTGCCTACCATTCATGAAGCCTGACTATCCAGGTGATATTATGTTTGGTAATATTTTTTTCAGTCCATTTGCCAGTACTACAGCTAGAATTTTGATACCTAAATCTATGAGAGAAATTGGTCTGTAATTACTTGGGTTTTTGTTATCAGACTTGGCTTTAGGTATAAATATTGTCTTTGAGTTGTTTAAATAAAGACCTGCAATGCCATATTCTCTTATATAGTTACAGAATTTCAGTAAAAAGTTTAATATTTTTTTGTCCAAAGGTTTTATAAAACTAAGCAGTATCACCATTTTGTCCAGGAGTTTACTTGATTTCAGACTGTGTATTACTGAAATGATTTTGTGTTGTGTTGAAGATGCCCTAAGTAGATTCTATGGGAAATTTAGATTCTTTAAGAAAGTATCCCTCTCTTATTCTGTAGTGTTTAATCTTTGTGGGCCATACAGTTTTTAATATAAATCTTCAAATTTTTTTATAATTTCTTCACTTGTATTACACGTGTTTCCTTGGTATTCAGTTTTTGTTATTGTAAGAATATTGTTGTTAACATTTACTAACCTCACCAGTAACCTTAAGGAAGTTTGTGCCCATTCTAAGTACCTTGCTAAGGTTTTCATTTCTGTGAATGAGAATTGTTGTGTATGCATTATATATACATTTTTTGTAAATTATTCATCTGTTCATCTAGTACTGAGTTCGGGTTTTTTTAACTGATTTTTCTGTTTTGATTATTTTTTCTTTTAGTTTTGTCTTTTTACCTTTAAAGATTTTTTTATAGTATGACCCTTTTTTAATCAAAATTCCCTTAATCCTTGCTTTACTTGCTGCCCATTGAATAACATAGGGGATATCTGTCAGTGTTAAGTCATGATCGAGTTCATCTAATAAGTTGTTACTTTCCTGTATTATATCCTTTTTCTGTAGTAAGTTCAGATTTAGGGACCAGTTTATACCCCTTGTTTTCAGACTTTGATCACTAGGCCATCTTATTTTTATTGCAATCTTTGAGTGGTCCAAAAAAACACTAGATTCTGTACAATACTTTTTTACACCTTTAGGAATATTTTTGATACCAGAAAAAAGTCTAATCTGGACCACAATTTATAATATTGGGAGTAATATGTGAATTTTACTGTAGATGGGCTATTGCTCCAGTAAGCAATATAGGTTGAATAAGTTAAAGTCTATTTTTAGATTGTTTATTACTATTGATGACTGGGTGTTATAAGTTTTGCTTCTACTTGTTTTATCTGCTACATGGTCTATTACTGCATTCCAGTCACATCCTATTATATAGTAGTAGTTTGAAAATCGAGATAGGATGTTATAAGTTTCCATGCTAAAATCCTGCTGTTTGGCACATGGACTATATAGGCTTAAGAAGAGGAGTGGTTTCTGTAGACTAGAGCTTTTGATTGAAAAATAGCACCATCTTCTATTTATATCTGATGAATGATCATTTCTTTGAAAGAGTTTATAATTAAAATTGCAACCTCCTTACAATTTGTTTCGATACCTGATGCTATTATTGTTTTTATCCATTTTTCTCCCTATCTTTCACCCAGTCTTCATTTAACTTATTTGTTTCTTTTATAAATATAACATTTGCATTTGATTTCAATGCAAAGTGCATAAACAATTTCCTTTTCTTTTTATCTTGTATCCCTTTTACATTCCACAAGTCAATTATCACTATCCCTTTTTACAGTTTTTTCCCTTAATGTTGATTTGTTTTGTTGTCTTCTCCTTGTATTCATATAAATAATTTTTAGTGTGTGCAAGTATTTCTCTATTCATGTAGTACTTAATTCTTCCATCTCTATCCATCTGCCTACCCACAAAGCTACCTTGTCCAGAAGAGATTAACAGTTTGCAACTGAGAGGTATGTTTCTTTGCATCATTTTATCATACCTCCGTTTAATAATTTTTCCAAAACCTTTATATTCTAAAAAACAACAACTAGGTACACTAAGAGTAGCATATCCTACCTGATTCACCTTTCCTAACTCATGACTCCCTTTTTACATGTATCACCCAAATTATATAGTCTTTATTTTAAACTGTTCTTAACTTTGTTTGACCTTATTTACAGTTTATCTTATTTTTGTACTTTTGTATTTTTTCATTTTTCACTGACTTAAATGTTTGCAAAATACTGTTTCTTTTCTTGCATTTTTCATGTGGTTTAGTACTCCAAGAAGCAGTAGTCACAATAA
Source organism: Protopterus annectens (assembly GCF_019279795.1). Taxonomy (NCBI): domain Eukaryota; kingdom Metazoa; phylum Chordata; order Ceratodontiformes; family Protopteridae; genus Protopterus; species Protopterus annectens. Next base: position 994,915,889 of record NC_056741.1, read on the forward strand.
TGCCAATCCATACTCCCATTTGAGATAGCTAATATATATACTGTGCTAATTCTTGATAACTACTTGGTGCAACAATCATAGACCATAAACATTTTTCAATATTTCAATACTTTGCTGCTTCATGTCATACCACTGACTGATCATTTGAGTATGTTAGGAAGACTGGCAATATCAGCCTGGTTTTAGTTGTGACAATTGAGTAGTATTGTTTCTAGAGAAATTTCATAATAAAAGTATTTGTAGAAGTTAAGCAATATAAGAGCAAGAATAACATCAACTCACTTGTTTCCCAATATTGTAACAAAAAAGAAATATAACCTATCAAGACAGCTGTATTGCCGTTAAGCTTAGATTCATATCAAAGAAATACTTTTCCTGACATTTAAATCTATCATAAGAAACAAAATGCATTTGTTTGGAATTACTTCTAAGAGCATAATGACCAGAATATATATATCATTATTATTGCACTTCTTCATAATAATGAATTGCATCATGCTCACCCCTTTGAAATGGATCTCTTATCATGTTTTCCCTTCTTTTAAGGTTAAGTGTCCCAACTTGGCTCCTTTATTTACTGGAACTCCGAAACATATAAAATAAATCATTTCAATTTTCTTTTTTTATCCTTCAGTATTTTACAAATAGTTTCAAACTCTCACATATAGCATGACCAACATTTTATAGTCACTAAATTTTGATATAGGAATGAGAGAGCACTGGTAACACTAATAACTTTACATAGTTCATGTGTTTCTTATATATTTGTAATAGCAATAGTAAGAGAAACATTATAACATTCTTGTACTGATGACTGATTCCCAGTATATATTTACTTCCTATATAATTTACTGAAATTACAAAGGTTATAGAGCATCTACTTTTGCCATATTTGAAATCTCTTGTGAAAAATTTGTATATCTTGCTTCATAATTGCCAGTATTTTTGTAATTATTATAGTACTACAAAAAACATTGGCAAGAGTATTTTATGGATGAATATAAACTTGATAATTTGGATCTACCCCAAAGAATATCATTCTTTTACTGGTTATAGCATTCCAATAATTTTTACAATTGCTAAAGTGTTTACTGGAGTTACCATAAATATTTTACCAGTATTCATCATGTAAACAAAAAAACATTGGTACCTCAGTTGTACATTTTGTCTTCTGTGTGACTGTACCTTATACCTTATTAATGCTTCTCTGATATTTGGCAAGAGCATAGTTTTACCAACTATATAAACTTGAACATTCATCTCCTACCTTGTTTTTCTCTTATGTGTGACAAATATGCTACGTTTCAGCTCCTTTATTAATTTGGAGCTTCGAACCTCACACAGCAATGCACTTTTTACCTTCCAAAATTTCACTATATTTTTACCTTCAGAGTGATTTTACCAACAGAATAATTTGTTCCTTTAATGTTCATGATCCCTTACAGAAAAAAGCACATATATCATTTACCAGTTTAAGAAAGTAGTCTGTACAGGGTCAAAACTCTGCAATTTAGTCCATAACTGTTGTGTTTTCATAAACAAGTAAAATTTCTCGATTGCCATTCTTCGTATGTTATACTTCACATCCACTAATTATTTTTGATCTTCTGGATCTATTTATGTTTCAGAATCATTGGTTTCTTATCTTAACCTAAGACTATTGAAACAGAAAATGTTGTTTTTTCTTTACCATCTGGATCTTTAACCATGTATTTGACTATGAATAGTCAGCTCAAAGGAGAAAGAAGAGAGTAGAGTGTTATTTATCAAAATGTTTGTGCAGGCAACTGGATCCTTTTAATATTTATTGTTGCAAACTCTTCTTCCCATTTTAGGTCCCCCCTTCATTTAAGAAGACATAATATCCCATGTTACTTATGTATTTGAAATCTGTCCCTTTTCACTATTTATTACCGATTCTTTGAGTTTTTTCAGGTTATTAAATCTGGCAGATCGTTGAAAATTTTCATAAACAGTGCCTTTGCTTCTTTGGTCGATTCAGTCTCATGGTTAACATCCTTTTGTTGGAAGATTAATGTATTCAGGTACTTCATCTGGAACTTGAATTTTCTGGCTATTAAATAAACATAGAATAGAGATAACTGTTATCTTTGCTGTTTTATTTGAAAAGGTAAGTCCTGTGCAAACGATATTTTGCTTCTATTACATGAGATAGATTTTTTTTCTTTGCTGCCATTAGTATTTTATAAACATCTTGATGGTTTAGAAACTAACCATAAATTTGTCTATTTGTCCTGGTTTGTCCAAGTTTTACATTTTGTAAAGAGCTCGGTGTGCTCTTTCTATCATCGTCTCACCAGTTTCTGAAGTGTTCTCTAACAGGCAGCCCATGACTATTTACTGTTTCTATTAATTGTACTTGTTTGTATTTTTCTGAGATACCTCAAATTGTATATTGTTCCTTCTACTTGCCTCCAAATCAATTTTTTTTTCCGTTGCATGGATTTCAATGGCATTTGTTTCATTTTTTTTTTTTTTTTATTTGGTCTATTTTTATTTCATTTTCAGACACTTCAGCTTCTGCTTTTTTCTAGTCAGGAAGCTATCTGACTTATTGTATTTCCAAACCCTAAATGTTAGTCCAAAAACTTCTGAATGGTTATTTGGAGAGGTAATAATGCAGATTTTAGGTTTTCAAGGTTTGGACAATTGCTCCTCTTTAGATTTTATAGAAAGTTTCAGGTTCTAATGTTGTTTTGTGGTTCTTTGCCTTTTAGTTATAGTTTGTTTTCACGCATTACCACTTGCAAGTGTTTTGTTTCAACTGTTTGTGCTTCCATTATTTCAGTTTCTCTCATCATTTTGGCCAGCTCAGCCTCCCTTTTTTTTTCTTTTCCTTCTATTTTACAGTATCAGGCTTTTATCACATATTCATTCCTGCATGGCTTGCTTAGAAGAAAGATTACTTAATATTTCTGAAGATACTTGATTTAACTCTTCACTGGAGGCATTGTTTTGGTCACACAAGTTTTAATTTCCAGAGACAAAGTTTTCAAATTTTGTTTTTCATGACATTCAGCAGTTTTATTAGTTGTTGTTGCAGAGCGACTTTGTTAAGGTGCTCACAGGAATGCCACCATCTTGGAACCTCTCGTACTTCTGATTGCTCAGAAAATACATTTTGATGCAAAACCTGTTCTATTATCCTTTTAAGTAAATTAGAACAATATACAAAAACTAACCCTGATTTGATCCTTTATTTTCCCATTATTTTTGGATTTGTCCAGAATTCTTAATCAAAGAAATTGTGAGGTATGCTGCTATCTGTTCACTAAAACACTTCAACCTTCAACAGTTTTTCATTCTTTCTTTATTTCTTTTTCCCCCCAGAAAATGTTAGTACATGGATCAGATCAAGCTGTTCAGTACAAAGAATTTTGATTAGGTTGCCAATCAAAATCTGTTATTGTATGTTCTTCAAATGGATGCCAAGATTTACCTCTCCAGCTTTGCTCTTGAGGTAATTTTCTTGAAGCGTCCATGGTCATAATCAGAGACCCAGTCATAATCCTCTATACTTTATACTAGCTACGAGGTTGTGCACTGATCAAAACTGACTGGGCAAAAATGTGTTTGCAGTTGATACAAAAAAATCTAGACTGTTATTAGAATAACTACAGAGATTAAAACAATACAAGTCTGAAGTTAATAAAACAGAGGCTAAGTATTGCAGCATACATCTTACTAAAGCTCAATCAAAACTTACCAATATTTACATTACTTACAATATAATTCAGAATTTAGAGGGAAAGAAGAGAGAAGGAGAAAAGTAGGTCAGATGGAGGAATAAAGAATTTCTTATAGGTTAGGTGACATAGCCATTAGAGAAACAGGCACAATTGACTTGTTTTAATAGGTGCATTTTGAGTTCCCCTTTGAATTTTGTAGTATTAGGTTCTTTCTTTTGGGTGTGGAAGGGGGAGTTCTCAAAGTGAGGCAGCAATGAAAGAGATATACATTTAATTCAGTGGAGGTTAATGCTAGGAGATGTGACAGTGGGAACTGTTTGTGGGTGGTTCCTTAAGCTGCAAGAAGAGTTTTTCAAGAAGTGTGGCTGACTGAGGTGATAACGTTATGAGATTTAGTAGTTTAAAGTACAGTGATACTTTATTTATTGATTTGTTGACTGAGTTACTTGATTGCACACTTCTCAATTATCCCTGTTTTGGAGTACTGCTGCTATTCTGATGCCTGATTTCCTGCTGCACAGGATGCTTCTATTTTTGTAGATATGACCTTATGTCCAGTACTGGTTTACTCCTTAACACAAGTTTCTGAACCATCATCATCACATGTGATTTTTGAAGCTGTGTAGTTGACAGAAAACAATACTACACGACAAAAATACTAGTGGCAATAATAATTTAAAGACAGAGTACACACATCTTAAATCTCCATCTTTCTGGAGCAAAAATAAATGTCATTGTGCAATAGAATTTCACAATACAGTTCATTAAGGTTCACAGATTTTACAATGCCTCTTTGATCATTTGATTATATCTTTCCATCATTGTTGCCATGTTCTGCTTATAAAGCATGCTTGAGTAGTATCTCACATGCTGGAAGAGTTATGTGCTGTTTGATATTCAAATTTTATGCTAATTTTGCTGCCCATGTTTTTAAATGGATTTATCAACTTTTCAAAGTCTTTAGCTCCTGTTTTTAATATCTGCAGTTGGAGAGGCATGAGATTGTGCACTGATTAGGGTCATGCTCACTTTATTATCCATAAATTGGTACCCTGTGGGTGGCTGATGCTGCACATATAGCACCTGTCTCTCGGTTACATGTACAAAAAAATGTAATTTATCACTGTTTGCCATGAAATTATAGACTACCCAACTGTCTTTCAGGGAAAGGATGTTATTGAATGGTTGTAGTCAAAAATGTTAATGTATTTGCAATGTTGGAAGGGATAAGGATGCTTTCAGGTATATGATAAAATCAACCAAGGTCTACAGCACTTAATTATTTTGGGTGGAGCAAGTATCCTGGTGGCTGACCATGTGACAGTCTCTGTTAGTCAATAGGAATCCCTTCCTTTTGTGGAATGCAGTAGTGTTAGTTACTCTTTTAGCTTACTTTATGCGGCATGCTCTGCTACTTATGTTAATATAAAAGAAGTGAAAGAGTCAGCTTGTAATTGTTTTGTTACTGAGTTTGTTCTCCCTATTGAGTCTTATCACTAGCTGCAATCCAGTTGCAAGACTGTCTAGACCCCAGTAGTTCTACTGTACATCAAGAGCAGGGTTCCATCTGAGTTTTTTTCAGAGGTGGTCATATACCCGAGAAATGAGGTAGTCCCTTTACTTTTCCCAATAACTAGTCAAAGCAGAGTACACACTCTAAGTACAGGTGCCTTTACTGGTGACAGCATGTGGTAGCTACCCTGATGTGTTTGACACATAGTTTAAAGTTCTGTTAAAGACTACACTGTCAACAAGGAGGAGGTAGGGAACAAAAGCAGCCTTGTGTGGTGCCTTTACAGAAGTGAAAGAAAGAGACAAATACCCTTTTGTATGCACATGTGCTAGGTGATATATATATATATATATATATATATATATATAGATATATATATAGATATATATATATGTATATATATATATATATATATATATATATATATATATATATATATATATATGTGTGTGTGTGTGTGTGTATACAGTTTTTGAATTGCCTGGTAAGATATTTTGGGCACTCCATAATTCTAATAATTCGAATAATTTACAGTCTGGATTGAAACGAATGCTTTAGAAAAGTCTAGTAAAGGGGCTGCCCTCAATTCTGGTATTCTATGCAGCCACCGCAAATGTGTACTCAATGTGTTCTAAGGTGATCAGAGCTAAACTTCCCTTGTTCAAAACCTGCCAGTGGTAGAAGAATAACCTGAGACAGAATAGTTGTAATTTGTCTTCTGTCACCTTTGCCTAATGTTTTAGATCAAAAATGATGTGGGAAATAGGATGGTAGTTCAGCAGAGTGGATGTGTCTTTAACTACTTTAATAAAAACTGTTATGATGGAGAGCAGGCAGGATGATATAATGCTTGTGCTCTCCAGAAAGGTTGCAGACAAATGTAATAATTAGTTCAGAAGAGGCTGGCTCAGAAGTTGATATAACTTAATGTTAAGCTCATCAGGACCTGAAGCCTTCCCTATGGGGTACATCTAACTGTATATGTCAACTGTTTTACTACTCTGGGATGTGATAGGGGCCTTACCTGAGATTTGGACAAAGAGGGCAAATCGCTCTGTCCTAAAAACTCCTCTATCATTAGTTTTCATTGATTATGTTTCCCATCAATGTTGACATACAGATGGCTGCAAAAGTCTAGGAGCTCATCACTTATACACTTATATGCAGTATGTAGATTCCACATTTCTCTCAAGTGAATGTCAGAAATGTTACTCTACATCTTTTGATGTTTCACATAGAACATGAGCAGCCCCCCCCTCCCCCCCAGCATTTGTCCTAGTGCCTGCCCATAATCTAACAACTACCTTCTCCAAGTATAACTCTGCCTTGGGCCTCATTAACAGACCCAAATGGTCATCCATTCTTTATCAGCTTTTACTTGTAAGCTAACTATATGCTTATATAATGCAGATAAATAGCATGCCTTTCTTCATACAAATAGGAGCATAAGCTTTTTCAAATTAATTGGTAAGAGACTCTTACCACTTTTACCATGTGTAACACGGAAACTACCCAATGGGTTGACATTTAAGTCATTATAGCCTAGTGATGTCTCCAGATGTTTCTGCAGTTACCTTCTACTGACACCACTAGGTATCTGTTATTTCTTGTTCATTCTTGCATTAATAATTCCAAAACCATGCCACATATAAGCTATTAGAAGAGGTCATATAAGAGCTTGCACAAGAGTGCTGCCAGGTTGAGACTCAGATATGCTGGGCCTACGTGGTGTAGCTGGTGGAGTGGGAGTAGAAGAATCCTGTGAGGCAGGCCTACAACACTGTACTGTGGGCAAAAAAAAAAAAAGAAAACATATTAAAAAAAAGAGCGAGAGAAGATAATGGTTGGGGTGAGAGAAAGAAAGGGAAAACATTAGCAACTTCATTTGTGACATACAATGCATTGATACAATTATTTGACTCTATTCTGTTCCCTTTACTTTTAAAACTACCAACTCCTAACAAATATTTTTTTATTTTTAAGATTACCCAGCTCACAACAGATGCACACTATATTGCATATTTTAGCAATCAACCCTTGATGTGTGCATATAGTGCACATATGCGAGTTCCATTTATACAGACTACAGGTTACAGCAGGCCATTTGTACCACTGCTATAGAGGTTTGAATGTACCATACAGTACTGATGAGAAATTTACAATATTATATAGCTGGGAAGTGTGGTATGTGAACTCATAACCTCTGACTACTGTCTAATACTGTACTTTTGGTTTGGCCTACAGACTAATGCATGCATACTTGCTATTGCAGTTGAGATATGCATGCTCAACTTGATACAACTGTAGAAGTTAACCCAAGCAAAATATCTTAAACTTTTAATGCTACAGTATCAGTAGTTTTCTACTGTGCCCATACCACATGCTTCTCCCATATGTGCCAATTTAGCGGCATGGGTTTGTGCATTCAGTTCTTGGTCTGTGACACCTGTGGTAAAAACAGAACAGACTATCATTATGAATACCAGTCCTCACTATATTCAGCTTTTAAGTCTTGCAAGTAGTCTCTGGAATTCATACTTACACATCTGTGGGTTGCCCCCAGGCCTACATTCCTGCATCCAGTGTTTGAGGGTATCCCTCTTCCTCCTCTGGAGGTTGCTGTACTGAGTCTACATTGTTCACTAGTGCGGGGATACCGGTAGCACTGGTCAAAGCTTGAGAAAGACTGTTCTATGCCTCTGACTTTTAATCTGAGCCACAATAGTCCCTCTGTAATAGCCTAGGCCCATATTCATTAACTAGGGGTCCAACAAACACTTTGGACCCCTGGACACCCTATCTTTGAGCACAGAATCGCAGTCCTTCTCCAAGAACACCTGCCATGCCTACCATGGAGCAAGACCAATGTAAAAGGATATTTTCTTGCCAATTGCAGGTATCATGCTTACTGGGAGTGTGTACTTTTTTTGTTTTGCAACATTTGAAACTGTTGTGCATCACTTACCATCCTGAAAACAGAGTGCTTGTGTGTGCGCACTGCTGGGCAACATGTTTAGTATTAATTGAATGCATCCAGTTTCTATTTATGGCTGTCTGGACTCTGTCTGCTACCTGGGTGGTCCATTTGTCCAGTTTGTGCACTGTAGTGCTTTCTGCAACCAGATGAGCACAACCAAACATGTTTGTGCTAAGTGGAACATTGTGCAAAGACTGGTCCAAAAAAGAAGTAAAAAAAATGGAGAAAATCAGTCTATGACATACACAGTAGAATATGTTTCTACACATGAGATATGTCTACATAGGTCTAGATTTCAACTCTCACTCCAATGCACCTTCAGAAAACAGAATGGGTGCCTTATCCCTCTGTGCCACACAAATAGCTTTGAAGCAAAGAACCGAAGTAATTCCTTACATAACCAAGTACAACTGAATTTACACTGATATCAAGGCATAAACTATTTGTATATTTATTGTATTTAGTATATTTTGATGTAGTGCACTTAGTGATCACACAGCCTATTATGATCACTCCTTGAAAATAGGCATCTCTGTCTTACCTTTCTGTGTTTCTTGGTCAGTCTTCAGTTATCTGACCACTACTCAGAGATATGCAGTGTGTAAGCCAGTCTATATCATTTACCTTAAAATGTGTGAGAGATATTAACGGAGAATAATATGATATGCAGCTGCCAGCAACTGAAGGGCAGGTTGGATGGCACAAACAAGCATAGAGTGCTCTTTTGGGGAGAGCAAAGGTGTGAGTTCCTGTTATGGCACATACAATGGTACACTGTTCTTTCAAGGGGGGCAAAGCTCAGTTACTGTTATGGTGCAAACAAGCTCAGTGTGTTTCTTTGGGCTGAACAAAGGTGAGTTACTGTTATGGCACAAACAAGGATATGTTGCTCTTGTTGCTGTCCTTGTTTTGCATCCTGCCTGTTTGATTTTGTGAGGGTTGTAATGTCAGAAACTGCAATGTGTCTCATTACTTTCTAACTTCTGTCTTTAATGATTTTCCATAACAAATGTATGTTGCTAATCTGAGGGCATGCGGTGATCATCAGTACTTTGGAGAGATATGACTGTGTGAATCTTTGATGTGTGATTCATACTACTTGCTAATGGACACATATAAGTCAAATAAGCCTCTCCTGTCACATGTTAAGGTCATTTCTTTACAAATCTCCCACCTTTAATTTGTTTATTGTACCAAGTGATGAAATACATGGATATGCCATGACATTATTAAATAAAGCACACCAGGGTCAGGACTTACTTTGCAAATGCAGCAGTTGCCACAGTGTTAGTTTAGGGCTGACTCTGTCTGATGCAAGCAGTATACAGTCAATACATGGGAATGTAAAGGTTGTATGAGTTGCCTGGCATCAATGTTACTATATGTATGTGAGTTGGAAGAAGGTTTTAAGCCCCTGGCTGGTGAGTGACTATGCTATGCATTGTCTACTAGCCAGTGCAAGGGCATACTGAACACACCTATGTCTGTCTAAACCCATAGCAGCTGGTGTTTCCCCCTCTGACACAAGCACAAACAGTGGCAACAAATAAGAACTTTAAATGAAGAACACTATGGAAAGGGAAAAGAAAATGACATGCTGTCACACAATCCTAAGATCAGAATATCATGGCATAACCTATGATGTGCACCATATGTTTGGACTTGAAAATCCTGTAAGTGACATGTCAGAAAGTAATTGTCATGTTTTACTTCACAACCCTCATGAGACCATCCTCTATAACATTGTGGCATTCTGATGCTATCAACTGTGGAACTTTCCAAGGCCAACATAAGTTAAATGTACAATGACCAGTTAAACACCACAAATGCAGATATACTAAGCAGTAAGTTAACTATGCACCCTGAGCATCAGATAGAAAGCCTTTGTCTCCCTGAATCTAAAATATCGAAAAAAGGGATATGGCACAGTTATCATCACTTGCATAGGGTGTTGTGTGGTGGTCATTACAGACAGAGGTTACAAAGTCATGATACATGTTGCAGTTTCTGACTTCACAACCCTTACAACAGCATTCACTATAAAGTTGGTGACATGTGGATGCTACCAACACTCTAAATTTCCAAGGATAATATAAGTCACAGGTACAATTAACATTTCTACAACATTAATTTAGTTATTGTTAAGTAAGTTAACTATGCACACTGAGCAAGAGACACAGATTTTGTAATCGTGAATCAGAAAGGAAGAACACAGGGATAGGCACAGTTATCATCACTTGCACAGAGTGTTGTGTCTGTTGGGGAGTAGGAGGCCTAGGTTGACATAAGAGGTCAGTGAGTGTGTGTGAGTATGAAGGAGAAGAAGACAGACAGTTGGATAAAAAAAATGGGCAGTGAGACAAAATAAGTAACTGTTGTGTGTGTCTGTAGGGGTCTTCCAGGTAAAATTGGTGTGTGAGTATGTGCATGAACACAGCAAGGATGGGTACTTGCTCTACATTTTTGTGTGTTGGACAGGTGTGAGCCATGCATGGTTCAGACGGCAGTTTATTGTTGTCATCCCTGACCACAAGAACTAGCTCTGCCAGGAGTTGCACTGGAATGTTGATGCCAGTGCTGTTAACTGAACATGAATGTTGTCTGCTGGACAAGCTCACATCATGGGAATACTCAGAACCATAACCCAATGGCCTACAACTTCTGCATGTGAACAGCACACTCACTGACAGAGCAGTGGAAGTACTGTCACTACAGGAGCATGGTCAGTTATGGCCACATTGGCTATCAGCAGATGCTGTGGCTGGCCTATGCTAATGAGGATGATGTTCCCCTCCCAATAGATGTTTCATCACAGACACTGCTCATTTCTTGACAAACTCCCCTTGTTCCCTCACAGACACCCCTCATTCCACATGTCATTCATCTGAGCCAGTGAATCAGCAACATGGTTGAGGCAGTCATGCATGTCAGCCTGATTCACATAAACAACACTAAGCATTTATCAGGAGCACCTATGGGAACATGCCTGTGCCTCCACAATGGCCCTAAACATAGGTAGAGTGGCACAGGAAGTGGCATCTGCACCAGGTGGAGGAGGGACAGCAGGCCCCATCTGAGCACTCCTATCAGTCCTCCTGTATGGCACCTCACCGAAACTTTGGCTATGGCCAGATTCAATAGGCACAGAAGCCACAGTATCCACACTTCCCTAATCAATATCCTTGTCCTCCACCTGTCCAATATCTGTGAGCCCAGTTGACTGGATAGGCATAGGCCTACAGGCTGTGTGCAATGTAAATGCATGGGATGGTATGTCATCCTCTGTGCCAGATTCAACCTCTGCACCCCCTGACTATGTATCAGGTTGTCCATCATCATAATCAGAGTCTGCTGAGACACTGACATCAGGTGGCACAGGGCCAACAGTTTCACTGTCAGACTCACCTGAAATAAAATATGGGAAACACAGGAATACATTAATATCAGCACTACTATAGTGCAATCTATGCTAATAAAATAACACTACTGCCAGTATTACAGACAGTCCAGCAATACACAAAATATGCCTGAGATCAATATCACACACTACAATATTTGTTTAAAATGATCAGCAGTACTGACATCAAACTAACTGACTTACTAACTGCAGAAAGCAAGCATTCCTGGAGACCTGATGGTCCTGAAAGAAGTTAATCAAGGGGTAAGGGCAACAACATCACAATCAACAGTAACACAGAGGTGAATAAAATTGCCCCTTTATAGGTGCCGTAAACAATTGTTTAAATAAGAATGTGGCTGACAACTCCAAGCTAAGCTTATACCTGTAGCAATCTTCAATTCCCCACCAATCAAATAAATACCTGCAACACAAATGTAATTTGTTCAGTTAAATTCTTTAACTATACAACAGTATTCAACTTTTCAGATAACAAGGCCTACATGAAAGCTCCTCCTGGGATGTGCTTGGTATCTCTGAAACACTGGCTCCCACATCCAGCACGTGTTATACCACAGTGTCCTGGGAGCTGTCTATGTCCCTTGGGTTTGCTGGGAACTTCTTATTGGGGGGGACAATGGTGGCTCCCTAAGAAGGCCTCACCTGTAACCAAGAGGCCAAGGCCTACTGCAGCTGCTTGCCTTCTGACAGAGGTGATCATATCAGTAGCCCTGTGACACACCTATTCATAGCTTCATCCATGGCCACCCATGGAGTTGAGATCTGTGACAATTTGCCGCCATATTTACATATGAAGGGCCATCTCTCACCTTCCCCTGTGAGGTAGGAAGACACTGTGGTGTAAACCATCAATGATAACCTGGTTTTCTGCATCTGTAAATGGTCTTTAGCATGGATTGAAACATCTTCCTGCCATTATTGTAAGTGTTCTAAAAGAAAATAAACATATAATACACATAAGTATCACATAACTGCAAAATAAGTGTTTACAGATGCATCGTAAAAGGTAGCCAGTCACTATTACTCACTGGAGAAACATTAAACAGTCTACAGATGTGCTATACTAACAACAGGAAGGATGCAAAACAAGGAAAATAAGAAGATCAACATATCCTTATTAGTGCCATAAAAGTAACTCACTTTAGCCTCCACTCCCACAAAACAGGCAAATGACCCTTTTGCCTTGCAAAACATATTTGAAATGCTAAAAGCACTACCAAAGGACCTGTCCCTGAAACGTCTGTACATATTTCTCACACAGCATTCATGTCTTGCCAGTCATGTGTACCCCTAAAATGGCTTGACAAATATGGCCATTCCATCAGTATACTGCTTAGTAATGCATACAGCTAACAGTATAAAAGCCTGTGCTTCTCATTATTTTTAAATACATTTCAGCATATGCAGTATGTAGGTGACAAAATGGAAACATACCATCTGAGATGCAGTACTCCTCTGTACAGATACCCTGTAATAAAAACTTGCAATCACTGTTCTAAACATGTAGAACTCTCCTCAACATCAGTTTTCTTAGCTACAGGGTGGCCTTTTTATATGTTGTAGATTAAAAATGCAGCTGTGGGTGATTACTGTTTGAGAGGAAGAATTCATAGCAGCACCTCAGGCTGCCATACTTTCACTGGATGGGTCAGATTAGATCTAGAAAGTGTCTCTGGAGAGCTCACAGGACTTTCCCACATGCTGGTGTAAAATGTTCTTTAATTTCAGGAAACAGTTCACACACACACACACACACACACACACACACACACACACACACACACTCCAGTTAATGCAGTGAGAACAGAACCCCTACCTATCAAAATACACAGATTACAGAACAAAGTGGTTAATGCAAGCACCACAGATCAAGTCTGACTTGGAGTGTGTCAGACAACAGTTTATAGCTGGTGACATCAACAGTCCAACATGCTGGTGTAAAGTTCTTTCTGTAATATCAAGTAACAGCAAACACACACACACACACACACACACACACACACACACACACACACACACAGTTGCCTGCGTGAGAATAGAACCCTTACCTATCTAAGTATACAGACTACAGAACACAGTAGTCAGCACAAGTCTGATTTATACAGGCATGTACGTGAACTTATAGTAGATGATATCAGCAGGCCATGTGGGAGACAAGAGGTTGGGAAGTCTGTATGAAATGGATGTGTTGGCATGAGCAAATATAAAAAAAACTGGAAATACATGAAGTAACTGTAGGATGGACATATCTGCTCTGCTGTCTCTCTCTACACACACACACACACACACACACACACACACACACACACACACACACACACACACACACACACACACACACACACACAGTTGACTGAAGTGAGAACAGCACCCCTACCCAACTAAGTACACAGACTACAGAACACAGTGCATAATGAAAGTGCCACAACGCAAGCCTGATTTATATAATACTACAGGTGTACTTATAGTAGATGACATTAGCAGGCCATGTGGTGCACAATAGCTTGGGAGGCCTGCCTAGGTACCTAGCTTCATAGCATTAAATGAAACTAGTAACCTAATAGCAGTAATAGCACTCAGCTGTTGAGAAGCCTAGCTGTGTAGCAATAAAATATCCTTATTGAGCATAGATGGATGTTTGAGTTTAGCAGAGTCAGGTTATATGCACCAACAACTGGCCCTGTCCATGATGGAGCATACAATATCATATATTAAATTGTCTAGTGTAGTTGATATATGTGTGGAAAAATTACTGAAACCCCAGTATTGTGCTTGGTGGTGTGGTGGGGGACAACACATGAATATATAGTTAGATCAGACCCTTGGTTTGTAATGTTTCCACATGTAGTCTTATGTCAGATAAAGGAAATGGAGAACAAACACCACTAATAATATATATATATATATATATATATATATATATATATATATATATATATATATATATATATATATATATATACAGTCCCATAGTGCAGTGAGCAACTGGTTTGCACGATGGTAAACATAGTGTACATACATGTGAGATATACCCATTTGTGCATAGGTAAACAATGTGCAAATGCAAGCCACACTGCAAACATCTGATAGTTCCATCTGTACTTCATGCCTAGTTTTTGCAATGCCCAAGTACATTAATTCAATATATCTGGTTTCTATTTCTGGCTGTCTACTTCCTAGGTGATCTTGTTTGTCCTGTTTCTGTAATGCAGCACTTTGTGCAAGCCAAATGAGTGCAGCCAAACCTATACTGTATTTGTTGTCTGGTAAAAGTAAAAGGAATATGGAATTGAGAAAATAAGAGGGAAATATGTGAAATGAAAACCATTGTATGATATACACAGTAGAAAATGATAATACACATGAGATATTTCTACATAGCTCAGGATTTGAACTCTCACACCAATACATCTTCAGAAAACAGGTTGGATGCCTTATTTCTCTTTTTCCACAGAAACAGATTTGCAGCAAAGAACTGAAGTCATTCTTCACATAGCCAATTGCATCAGAATGTACACTGATATCAAACCACCAGTTGTGATTTTTTCATTTAATTCTCTTTATTATATTTGGATGTAGTGCATTTATTGATCACACAACCTGTTATGAGTATGCTTGTAAATATGCAGCTCTGTCTTACAAGTCTGTGTTTCTTGGTACTTCATCAGTTATCTGACCAGTAGTGTGAGACACACAGTGTGTAAGCCATTCCATATCAGTGACCTTAAAATGTGTGAGGATATTAACTGGGAGATATATGATATGCAGTTGCCAGCAACTGAAGGTAAGGTTGGATGGCACAAACAGGCATGCACTGTTCTTTTGGGGGGAGCATAGCTGAGTTACTGTTTTTGGCATGAACAAGGATACACTGCTCTTTTGGGAGTGGGGGGACAAAGCTCAGTTACTATTATGTCGCAAACATGCTTAACCTGTTGTTTTGTGGGGAAACAAAGGTGTTACTGCTATGGCACAAACAAAGATATGATGCTCTTGTTACTGTCCTTGTTCTGCATCTTGCCTGGTGTTTTATGTTGGGAAAGGTTGTGAATTCAGAAACTGCAATGTGTATCATTACTTTCTAACTTCTCTCTTTAATGATTTACCAGTACAAAGGTATGGTGCTAAACTGAGGCCATGCAATGATTATCAGTATTCTTGAAAGGTATGAATGTGTGAATTGTTGATGCCTGAGGAATACTACTTACTAATGGACACTTATAAGTCAAATAAGTCTCTTCAGTCACATGTTAAATTATGTTTTGTACAAATCCACCACTATTTACTTGATTACTGTACCAAGTTACAAAATACAAGGATATGTCATAAAATTACTCAAGAATACAGTCTAGGTACAGGACTTACCTTGCAAATGCAGCAGTTGACACAATTTTAATTCAAGACTGACTCTGTCTGAACCAAGCCGTACACAGCCAATGCATTGGGAGGAAAAGATTTTGTGAATTGCCTGGAATCAGTTTTACTATATATATGTGAGTAGGAGAAAGGTATTAGGCACTTAGGTGGTCAGTGAATGTGCACTGTGTTTTCTCTTAGCCAAAGCAAGTGCATACTGAGTACGCCTACATCTGCCTCCAAGCACAGCAGCTGGTGGCTCCCCCTCTGTGTCCTCTTCTTACTGTGGCTGTGGTTACCTAGGCATTATTGGGGGGATGTGTATCCCTTCCCCTTGTTGATCCTGCTGCTGTTTCTACAGGATCAGACTGTGTAGTATAGCACATTTTGTGAAGACCTGTATAAACATGTGTGGATTATATTGCAGTGTCCACCAGATGTATCTAGGTACTGGAACCATACTTCAGTAGCCCAAACACACACTCTATGATGTTTCTGGTTTGAGCATGTGCCTCATTATGCAGTTTTTCCATAGATGCATGTGCATTTCTGATGGGTGCCATCAGCCACAGTTCCAGGTGATAGCCAGCATCCTCCAATAAATGGCCCTGTGGAATGCCCCCCCCCCAGCAAACATCTGGTAAAGCTGTGATGTGTGCCAGAGATGGTAGTCATAATAACTGTCAGGGTTGCCAACACACATATTTAAGATAATTCCCTGGGTATTACACATAACTTGGCAGTTGATGGCGTGGTATCCCTTGTGGTTAATGTAGATTTGATACTGTTCACCAGGTGGTGCCTTAGTGTGTACATGAGTACAGTCTATGGCACCCACTACTTCAGGGTAGTGTGCTACACTGTAGAACTGTCACATATTGCTAGCCCTCTCCTCAGAACTATGCAGAAAACATATGTACTCACTGGTATGTATGAGCATAGCCTCCAGTAACTGGTGGACGATACTGGATGTTGATGCCTGTGACACAACCATCATGTCCTCAGCTGGTCTTTGAAAAGTACCTGTAGCTACAATTCTAATGGGCTACACATACCTTAGTTTCCATTGTGATAGGTTCTCCTCACTTGGTTCTGCCTCTGAGTTGAGGGCTGCAGAGCTCAAAGAGTTGTTGTAATGTGTCCTTGTCCACCCTGTAGCTCTCTACAATCTCCAGGTTGTATAGCATCTGACAAGTTACCCTTGGCCTGAACACCCTCGGCCTAGGCCTATTGTCACCAGCACCAGCAGCAATGGCTTCAGCCTCTAGCACATACATATGGAGCAAAGCTGCAGTAGCCTCTAGCATGCTGTCTAGTTTAACTTTCCTTTTCTCTACTCCAGTAGCATTGATGTATTCAGGAAAAAACTGAATGGAGGCTACATGGATGCTTTATATACTGTTGAATAGCTGCACCATGTTGGATTGGTTCATTAAAATACAATTAACCTGCTTATGCTGTAATTACATCTATTAAACACAGCTACTGCATGCTCATTAGTGTGCTATGTGCACCCCTGCACACATCTGTACAACTATGTGCACCTTCGTGCAAATAAAGTACAGGCAAAACTGGTATTACTTTTCTCCATTCCTGTGATATCAAGCAAACATGGAGCACAAAAAGATAAGGAAATATTTCACAAGCTGTACTAGAACCCATGACCATCTATGCTGTAACCCTACACATACAAATGCTGCCACAGGAATAGTTGCATGACAAGTAGACTGAAACCTGCCATTGATTTCTCCATTTCCTGTGATTGTGCTAAGAATCGCACAAACAATAACAAAAATAAAAAAAATGCTTAAACTTGACATAGATAACACATTTTAACATAAAATTCAGAGGACAAAACAAAACTTGTGCACTACTAACATGCACTTTCACCCTTCACAGACCTACATGTACACCTCTGTAAACGTAACCTGCCACCTCCCGGTGTAATCATTTACTGTTGACATTCATTGAAAACAAACACTGTGGAAGTGCCTACACAGAGTGAACTCCCTTCATGGTTACTAATTTTTGCAATTCAGCAGTTCTAATGAGTTTTGTAAGAGCTTCGGTGGTGCAGCAGTAGCACTGTTGCCTCACAGCAAGAGGTTCTCCTGTTCAATTCTCGGTTGGAGTGCCTTCTGTGTGGAGTCTGCATGTCCTCCCTGTGATCAAGTGGCATTCGAAAGACATGCATGAATGGACGTACCTTCACTGAAGCTTGGGTGTCAGGCTGGCAACTTGGCACCATAAAAATCTACTGCCAATCATTAGCAGACTGGAGTTCCACTGTGGTGACGCCTAACCAGGAAAAGCCGAAAAGAAAGCAATTCTAATGAGTTTTGATCTCATTTGCATCTTCACCATATAGACAGTTCTGAATCTAGATGGTTGTAACTGTGTAGTCTGGGAAACTGAAGGGGAGCCCAATGTTGTAAACACAAGGAAGGGTATTACTTTGCTATATATCTGCGAAGAGGAATATAGTTTTGGATAAAATGTGATTGTATTCCATCAGCTACATGTTGCATATACTTACATGACAGTATAAATAGCCTGTTTCATTACGTTTACACTTTTAGCTGTCTACATTACTTATGAGTATATTCTTCATTTTGGGGTGGGGGAGTGAAGCTGCATTTATATCATGGTACTCAAAAATGAATTATTGCTATTGTTATTCAACTTTTGAGGCATCTACCATGTCTAATAATGTTACATGTTTAGGTCAGTTCGGTACAAATGTAAGATCTTTTATTTACTCTTCTTTCCATGTAGACTCCTTTCTGTGGCTGTATTTGGAAAGTTTCTGAATACACAGGCAACATGTACATGGAGTCTACACTGTTGGTTTACAGCTTGTTGAATCACTCCATAGTGTTGGTTTGCTTTATTAGCATACAATTCAGCAACTTATGCTCTAATTAGCATTCCACAGAATTTACCTTGTTTGTGCATGAGTACGTGGCACCACATGGAGTTTACTGAATCTAAAAATATTTGCAGCCATGTGTGCATTACACCACGAATCACACATGGTGAAAAATGACTATGCAGACTTTATTGAATCCCCCGCACATTTTTCACTGGAAGGCCTACTTATACAACACAACATGTAAAACATTTTGGCAATATAATATGAAGTGAGAATTCATTAAAGGTGACACTACTGCTGGGAAAGATCAAAAACAAAATAAGAAGAGAGAAGCAGTGGCTAAGATTAATAGGCAGCATTACTGAAGTAATGAAAATGAATTTGCAATAACTTAAATCAGTTGCTGATAAATTTGTCTGGTATGCTAAAATCTATGAGATCATGAAGATTCAGACTCAGATAATTGACTAAGCAAGAATAACAACAACATGAATGACATTCAGAGTATTAAAGGACCATTTACTGTTTGAAATCCTTTTCATAAAATGTTACTCTGCAGATCAGAGCACAAGAACGCACTTAGTGTCAGTAAAAAATAATATCAACAGTATTATAAAATGTGATAACTTCATATCTCAAAGTTTATGATGTCTATGGAATAAATGTTCCTCTAAATAACCTCTGCAAATGCCATCAAGAAGGAACTGTATGACTGTTATATTTACCTGTAAGTTCCAAAGTGTGATTCAGAGCATCAGACTCATAAATGGCTAAGAAGTTATGGGATTGTTTACAAATCCTCTGACCAAGGGACTTCTGATTCTGTTAGTATAATGATTTAGAAAGCAAGACTTCATGAGTTATTGTATAGCTGTTACTGTTTTGTCTATGATTGTCCAAAAATGCCATATGCTTATAATTAGATAGACTGGAAAATGTCACATTGCAGATACTACACTTGTCAGATTTTCTTCATCTGATTACTTGACTTGATTAACAATGCATATTATGGTGAAGATGGCCACTTGAAAGACTAGCAAAATTAAATAAAAGTAATCTTTTTAGATAATTGATTTACTGCCATAACAAACTGGCAATTGCTAATTCCACTAAAGAAAAAAGTATTATAAAGCATTTACATAAAAAGATGATGGACTGTTACAAGACTACATGCGCAAAATGTATATGAACATAGTATGCACTGTTGCTATTGTACTATGCCTTTAGGCATTAGTATTATTTGTTAAATTCTTAATGTGTTTTGATCCAGTAGCACAATACCTATTGGCAATAAAGGAAAACAAATCATCAGTGAAGTACCATATTGTTAAATATATTGTTAAATTACAGGATAGCTACCACTTTCTCACACCCACAGATAAGTCAAAATTATGATATGATTTTAAAGTACTAGCAGTCATTTCATGATGAGAATACATTCATACCCTCCTTACCTTAGTGCAGGCCAAATAATATATAAATACAAACAGACAAAAATACTTTCATGTACATGCCCCAATCTATGTGAGCATTGTGTAAGTTTGTGTGTGTGTGTGTGTGCTTTTGTCTGTGTATGGTTGCTTATATCATTAAGTTCACTGTGTGAGATGAAACAATTGACAGCTAGGATTACAAAACACTGTTATGCAGGATTTTCAAACAATGACACTAGATATTAATAAAACAACTATATAGGGGGAGTTCAATAAAGTCTGCACTATCATTTTTGACAGTGTGAATGTTGTGGCACAATGCACACATGGCCATGAATAGTTTTAGAATCAGTAAACTTTGTGTAGCAGAGTGCACTCACAGGCAAACATGGAAACTTCTCTGGCATGCAAATTATAGCATAAGTAGCCAAACTATATGCTAATGAAGCAAATCAATATGGTGTAGCAATTCAAAAAGCTGTAAAGCAACCGTGTAGACTCCATGCTCATGTTGTCCATATATTTGAAAGTTTTCCGAATACAGACACAGAAAGGAGTCTACACAGAAACAAGACCAAGTATAGGTCCATAGATCTGTATAGAACTGACTGTAACTTGTAACCCCATACACATTATGTCATTATCAGACATGGTGGATGCTACAAAATTAGATTAACAACAGCAACAGTTCCTTTTTAAGTGCCATGACATAAATGCAGCTTTGCTCCCCCACCCCAAATGAAGAAAGTGTCTGTAACTAATGTACACAGCTAAAAGTGTAATCCCCATGAAACATACTATTCATGCTGTCATGTAAGAATATGCAGTATGTATCCGACAGAATACAGTCAAATTGTATCAAAATCCGCATTCCTCTGTGCAGATATATACCAAAATAATACCCTCAATTGAGAGTACAACATTGGACTCCCCTTCAGTTTCCATGCCTACACGGATACCAGCCATGCAGATTCAGGGCTGTCAGCACAGTAAAGATGCAAATGAGGTAAAAACTCAATAGAATTGCTGAATCACAAAATATTGTAACCATGTAGGGATGTTCACTTTGTGTAGGCCCTTCCACAGTGTTTGTGTTCAATGCATGGCAACAGTGAATGAAGAAGTCGCGGGGTGGCAAGTTACACTTACAAAGGTGCACATGTAGGTCTGTGAAGTGTAAAAGTGTAAGTACTGCACAATTCACAAGTGCTGCTTCATCCTGTTTATTGTTTGTTAAAATGTATTGTCTCTGTCCACTATAAGTTAAAATTTATTTTTTAATTTTTGTCCTTGTTTGTGAATGCCGTACTTAGCACAACCATAGGAAACAGAGGAATGAATGGCAGGTTTCTTGGTGCTTGTCACATAACTATTCCTGTGGCAACATATGTATGTGCAGGGTCTGCAACCTTTCCTGCGCAATATGACAGGCACAGAGAAAAGTAATAACAAGATCACTTATGTTTACCTTATTTCAGTGTCGGTGCTCGTAGTAGCACAGCAGTGCAGGGTGCACTAATGAGCACCAACAAAGTTGCTATATTCAGTAAAGCAGCAGATGTTTTTCATTGGTGCTAATTATAGCATAAGCAGGTCATTTTCAGTACAATGGAGAAACTCAACAAACTATAAAGCATCCATGTAGCCTACATTCTGTTTATTCCTGCAAGCTTCAATGCCATGGGAGTGGAGACAAGGGAATTTTAGGACTGAAAAAAATTGTGTCAGCTGCTGCATTTGCAAGGTAAGTCCTGAACCTAGACTGTATTCTTTAATAATATTATGGCATATCCTTGTATTTCTTAATTTGGTGTAGTAATGAAGTAAATAATTCTGTATTTGTACAGAAAGTACCTTAACGTGACAGCAGACACTTGTTTTACTTATATATCTTAATTACTAATTTTTTTTTCTTATTCTTCTCATTTTTAATTGCATTTTTATGTGTGATGCACTGCATAGTGCAAACAGTGGAAGCATGGAATGGCTTTGTTTATCTGGTTTTTGCGAAGTATGGCAGACCACCTAGGAAGCAGACATCCAAAATTAGAAACTGGATACATTCAATTAATGCCCTTGGCCATCGTAAAAACCTGGCCTGAAGTACAGATGGTACTGAGTTCTAGTAAAGAGTGTGCAACCTTTGTTTTATTGCTGTGGCATTGCAGTTTACAGCAGTGAAGTGCAATGTAGACATCTGCTTTTTGAAACATTCTTGTGGCAACAGTTGTAAGTGTAGGAGTGCCATACACATGGTCCTGGGTTTGAATATAGAATGTTCCATATAGTTTTACTTTTACTGATAGAGTAACATATGTATTATTAAATTTATGACTAGATGAATGACTACGGGTTTACTGTGTACTATAGTCCTGTAAATGTAATCCTGCTATCTTGACCGGCATGGCTTTAACTTTTGCAAAAAACACATACACAACTGCCTATACATGCAATTGCTTGCCACTGTTGCATTCTGCTTGGCAGAAGTTAGCAATGTGGCTTGCATTTGTGCACTGCTTACCGATGCCAAACAGGTGTAACCCACATGCGTGTACACTTTGTTAAACCTCTCAGAAATTATTTTGTATATCTTGTCCCCCAGATTTCCTATTCCTCCGTGCAGGACTAGCTTAGTCCTGCATGGAGGCAGCTGTTTAGGAGCAGAATGGCAGCGCACCATGCATAGTAATGAGGCACACTGCCTGAGCTCCTAATCTTACACGGAGCATCTAAGAGTGCAGGAGGCATGTCTGAGAGCAGAGCTCTCAGAATATAAATGCCCCTACAATGAATAATAGCAGAAAGGGGTAAGAAATGAGTGAGACCGCTCATTGGTGTCCGCATATCCCCACCAACAGTCCCCCTCATGTACAACAGCAAAAGTATACAGAAATAAAATGAACAAACCTGTTTCTTTTTTTTTAAAAAATCTGACTAAAGCTGACCATAGGTGCACGGGTGAGCCCATCGCTTAGTTAGGGTTAATGCAGCTTAAATGGCTGAAGGGGATAACACAGAAGATATACGCAAATGAAACAGCATTGCAATAGTGCCGTGGGCAGAGAATTCGCCTTACGAGCAGGCATTCCTGGTTCGAGCCTCATTGCAGCACATTCTATTTTCCATGGCAAAGCACATTATGACTAATATTTATGTTGCATAACCCACTAAAAAACATATATTTATGAACTGCAGTAAATGCACATGTGAGGTGTCAGTATCATAATGAATAAAGCACAAGTAAGCAGGTTTAAGCACCAATAAGCAGTAGGAAGAATATTTAAGCACTAGTAAGCAGGTTTAAGCCCTTTTGTGTGGGGGTAAGCAATGCGCACACAGGTTAAGCAATTCTGAAGTTAACTCTCTGTAAGCAGAGGTTAGCATTGCTTACCCTCACACAAACCTGCGCAAACCCGCTTACAAATATTCAAAAGTGTCTTAATCACTCTGTATCCAACAGCCCTTGTTCTGCCCATCAACAAAGTAAACAGCCATGCAGGTCTCAAACCCAGGACCCTATACACCAAAGTCACAGTAGTTAACCACCAAGCCATCACAGAAGTACAGAAGAATGAGGTATCAGCAAGCAAGTCTTCACCATAATAAAACCAAACTGAACCTGTGAAAGGAATCAATATACAGACATATGTGCCTTAACCCAGTACATAACATAAATATGTGAACTGGAGTACAGCAGTAAGCCCAGAAGTCAGGTGTAATTGTAATAGAATGTTGAAGTCTCCAGTTGAACACAAGGACCCCATACAGTGTACATACACATGAATCATGGATACCAGGCATACATATAAGGTGTAATGAATAATAAATCAATGCCAAAAAAAGAATTATAATGCAAAGTCTAATGTAAGCAATGCTAAGCATTGCCTAGGCCAGCTTAGGAGGTGTAAGCAATGTGTAGGCCAGCTAACTCAATGTGGCCAGTGTTATACCCATTTAAACAATGCCAATCCTAGGTAAGCAGGTTTGCCCATAGCCTAGCCTTTTCAAAACTGGCCAATCATGGAAAAATGCATGAAATTGGCCCTACTTAAAACCCAAGGGGCAGGAATACATCTCATAACTGGTTGTAGCTTCCCCTTGCAGGCACCATGTCAGGAAGGGGGGAAGGTGTGCACTTTCGGATGCAGCGCTGGTGCATCCAGGAGTCCAGAGTCATGGCAGGACTCCTTGTCAAAGACCATGATCAGAGACTGCTGCAGCGTCAGTACCAGGGCTTCCAATATAAGGCAGAGGCCTGGGACCATCTCACCCATGACCTCACCAGTGCCACTGGCATACACCGAACTGGTGAGCAGGACAAGGCATCATTATGCCGACCTGAAGCAGCATAAGGGGGACCTCTTGGACACAAGAGGCTAGAGCAGCAGGGGATGTTCCAGTTGTGTGTAAGTATCACCCCACTATTTATGTAATAATTGCCAGTTTAGGCATATCATGGACAGGTTTGTTTGTTTGTGTCTTTCAGCTTTTCCCCGTTAGGAGTCGCCACAGCAGAACTCTGGTCCACTAATGATTGGCAGTTGATTTTTACATACCGGCTTGCCAGACCTGATGCACAACCATCAACGAAGGTATGCCCATTCACGCATGTCTCCACACTGAAGACGCTCTAGCTGAGAATCGAACCGGACAGTGTCGCATTGTGAGGCGACAATGCTACTGCAGCACCACCACTGTGGGTATATCATGGATAGGTATGGCTAAATATTCCGCTTATGTCCCCCACAGCTGCAATGGAGCGGGCTGCCAACCAGGAGGCCCGCTTCCATTGCCTGGCAAGGTTGCGACACAAGGCAGGTCAGTAATACTCATGCATTCACTGTCATAGGAAATAAAACTAAAATTAGTAGAAAATCAATTGCCTGTATAAAACCTGTATTGTTCAAGGCAAGTACTGCATACACCAAAAAATATGGCAGGAAGAGTCTCATATAGTTTGTATATAAATAAAGGCGTAACAGCTTGACAATAAAGGTCTAACTGCTGGACTGCATGTATATACTTTGGTATCATATAGTAATGTAGATTTGCAATCATGTAATAGTACTGTTGTATTAAGCACTGTTACCCACACCATGCACCATAAATCGAATGTGTAGGAAGGCCTGTATATGACAGGTGTAATCCCAAGAGGCCATTTAATACAACTGAGAGACACATAGACAGAAAACAGGGAAAATGCAGACACCAAAATCCGAATAGCACATGCAACTGAGATGTGAACTGTTGTTTTTTTTAGCACACACAGCCATGGTTCGAATCCTGCCAGTGGTAGTAGTCTGCATACAGAATCATACCCCACAACTGTACAGATATGTCCAGAATGTCCAGTAAAATGACCCATATCTGTTGCCTATCAACCGGTCCCCCTGTGAAATCAGTGGGATGATCCCAGACATATAGGCAGCAAACAGGAAATACAACTGATTGACACATATCTATGAGAGCAAAGCTGGCACACTAGCAACTCCCCAAAACCTTATGAGACTAAGAAGCCATGTATGTCCCATTTATACCCCAACATCTCAAGCTGTGGCCAGAGTGTATATAGGTTCATAGGTTCATAGGTTGGTACTTCGCTATCTGCCTGAAGGCATATATTATCCCAGCCACGTTGTGTGGTATTCACCGCCCCTTTAGTAGTTCCCTAGACCCTTGTACTAGCAGCTAGTACCTTTGGCCCCTATCTAGTAGTACTGTTGGTGTGATCCCCAGTGTGAACTTTGTGTTACCCATCCACTCATCAAGGTTCCTCTTGAAGAGTGATAGTGAGGGGCTCTGTCTTATGTAGATCCGGACCCTGTTCCATAGTAAGGGAAGTCTCTGCGAAAAGAATCTATCCCTCCAACATGTTCTATTCATTGCTGTGTTGAGGTTTATATCCCTAGAGCGTGTAGCTCAAGTAGATTTGGTTTTGCTAAGATGAAGCATGTTCAACAATTCTGGGCTGGACATGGCTCTGTACATTAGACAGAGATCGCCTCTGAGAAAGTGGTATGCAACAGAGAACAGTCTTAACTTTTACAATTGTGCTGCATAGGGCAACTGTTTGAGGCCAGTAATCCTCTTGGTTAGGTACATCTGTGGTCTCTCCAGCTGCTGGAGATGTCTAGCCAGGTACATTCCAATTGGTGCATTGTATTCAATAATGGGTCTGATGAGGGAAGAGTAGAGGGGCACCATTACATCATTAGATCTTGATGCAAACCCTTTCATGATCAGATGGGTCACATAGAAGGATTTTCTAACCACTTTGGCAACATGGTTATCAAAGGAAAGCTGACTGTCTACTTGGGTCCCTAGATCCCTTATTTCTTCTTCAGATTTCAGGGGATTACCTCCTATGTTGTAGTTTGCGGGTACTCTGTTTTTTCCAAAGGGGATTACTACACATTTTTTTGCATTTAGCTTGAGACCATGGCTTTGACACCATGCATCAGTCTCATTTAGGCCCTTCTGGAGGATCTCCATGTTGACCGGAGACTCTATTATAGCACCCAGTTTGCAGTCGTCAGCAAACTTAGTCAGCCACAGCCCTTCCGTGCTTGCCTGTACTTCTGAGAAGTATATGCCAAACAGGAGGGGCCGCAGGACAGAGCCCTGAGGCACACCACTCATTACTGGTCTGGATTCGGACATAGATCCCGCTACTCTTACTTTATGGGATCTGTCTGAGAGCCAGTTTGCGATCCATCTTGTGACGTAAGGGTTTATGCCCAGGCTGGTGAGCTTATCAATAATACCTGAATGGGGAATGGTGTCAAATGCTTTAGCAAGGTCAAGGTAAGCTGTGTGTACCTCCTTTCCCTTATCTATAGCCTGAGTAACTGTCTTAAAGAAATCCACCAGGTTCAGGAGGCATGATCTGCCCTTGACGAAGCCGAACTGTATGGGGTCCAGTGACTGGAGGTTCCCAATCTCTCCATTTATGAGTTCCATAATGATTCGCTCCATAGCCTTACAGATCAGACTGGTCAGGCTTATTGGTCGGTAGTTCACAGGGTCAGTTGTGGCTCCACCCTTGTGTAGCGGGACCACCATTGCCATGCGCCATTCTATGGGCACATATCCTGTGGAGAGGCTGAGACTGAACAGGGTATTAAGATGCGGGTTTAATTCTTTTTGGAGCTCGTGTATGAAACAGCTTGGGACACCATCTGGTCCCATGGAGGTAGTGTTTTTAGCTTCAGATAGAGCCTTGTTAATCAATGTATCAGTAATAATTGGACTTACACAATCCCCTGGAATGGTAAAAGGCCCTGTGGGTGGTGAGGGGGGGGGGGGAATTTGCACTGAACCTGTCAGCCAAGATGTTGGCAATGTCAGAAGTAACAGAATATACAGTAACAGAGTGAGATGTATGTGCATAATAGTAATGTGGAATCTGGTACTGTGTGTGGGAACATTCAGGTAGTATTAACAAACATTTCTCCCACAGGCCTGCCAGATACCAACACTGTGCCCCAAAATGCAAGAATGATACCCTGTACTGGTACTGTTTACATTGGTATTGTATGGCATTGCGACTGATGCAGTTGCTCTGAATAATGAGGTATTACACATCACTGTCACCCACACTGTCCTACAAAATATTACTGTCTAGGAAATCTGTATAAGAATGTTATAATACAAGGTCAGAATGCAAAAGTACAGGGGATTAATAAGACAGAAAGCAGATAGGAGGTATACAGCAATATCTATATAGCAGACACAACTGTGATGGACAGTGTTTAAGTTGGAGCAGACACAGCCATGGTCTGAATCCTGGGAGTGGATGTAGGCTGCATACAGAATCATACCCCAGAAATTTACAGATGAGGCCAGAATGTCCAGTATATGGGCCCTGCCTGTCCCCCTGTCCCCCTGGTAAGTCTGTGGGATGATCCCACATGTTTAGCCAGCAAACAGGGAATACAAATGATTCTCAAACATCTTTGAGAACAAACCTGTGACTGTAGCAACCCCTGAAACTGTTAGGAGAGTAATAAGCCAAGTATGTCATATCTACACCCTCATGTTGTCAAGCTGTTACAAGAGTGTGTACAGTAACAGAATGAGAAGTATGTGCATAATACTAATGTGTAATTTGGAAGTTTGTGTGGCAACAGTCAGGTAGTGCTAGCAAACACTGCTCCCACAGGTACGTCGGATACAAACACTGTGCCGAGAAATAAAGACCATTATAACCTATACTGGTACTGTTCACTCTGGTATTGTAGGGAATTGTGAGTGTTGAAGTTTCTCTGAATAATAAAGTGTCACTGATCACTGTCACCCACATTGTGCTTTATAATATAACTGTGTAGGAATGCATGTATATGTGTGTGTGTCAGGTCACTAAAGGTTGAAGAAGGCAATATTCTAGATATGTCCCGGCACACCTGCATGTGGTCAAAACATGGCCAGAGTCTGCAGAAAGAGTTGTATAGCTATGTGCACAACATCAACCTGGAATCTGGAAGTATGTGTAGAAGCAGTTAGTTAGTGTTAACAAACATTCCCTCCACAGGTATACCAGGTAAGAGGTATATACTGCAGTTAAAACCAGTTCATGTGTAACGATGACAGTCATATCACTGTCCAAACTAAGTCTATTTGGTAGTGTAGTAAGACTTATACAGTTCAGATAACATCACTGACTAGGAAAGTAATGTGGACTACAGGAATATACTAGCTGTTAATTGACATCTTTCTCACCCCCCACCATATCTCCAACAGTAATCAACATACCCACCCCAACTGGTATGTAATGACACCTATGTTCTGATAATGTCCAATTGTTTGATAAATATGTTAATTGTTCCCATGCATGTGCTATATTGAATTATTCCAACACTGGTGGCATGGTGCCATCAGTGTACCTGCATGCTGTTCTTATTACCACTGTGGTCCAATATATGCATGTGTTCTGTTTGCTATGCAACTGTTTTGTATCTGGTGTTTGGGTTAATGGGAATATATATGCATGCTGTTATACCTAACCCTGGAATGTGTTGACTATTACTAACCCAAATATGATGATGCAATCTAAACACTATAGCACATTTGGGAAGGCCGGTCCCAGCAGACCCACCTGTCCCACCTCAGCTGGCTGTGGCGCCAGGCACCAGAATGTCTGGGGCCAAACGCGGGACCTCCATTTCCATTGGTCCTGCTCCACCTTCGGGTGAAACTGCCTCAGGGGATGGGGTTCACTCCCTCCAGTAGTGGGCACGGACAGGTACTTGTCACCCGTCACCAGGTCGGGTTATGGTGCATAGACAGATCAACCAGCAGCTTGGTGATCTTCTATGCCAGCTTGAGGGCCACATGTCACACCTAGAGTGTCAGTCTGTCTCTGCGACTCAGCCCCCAGCACAGCCACTATCAGGGCTGTGAAGGTGCATTGGTGACTGCCCATGGCTGGGGACCTTAGTCCCACTGTTTCCACTAGGGGACTCATGGGCTTCCGATTTCCCAACACCCCTCCCCATCAAAGCGTTTACCTCCCACATGTGTCATATACCGCCCCTGTATGCATCTTGTTTGTCTTGTCTGTTAACCTACCCAACCTGCCTCCCCAAATATACTTACTACCCCTCCACAACATCCCACTCTCACCTGAAAAAAAAGGGGCAATCTGTTCCCCCCAAAAATCTCACCCCATACACAGCTGTCCATTTCGCACATGTCCAATGGACACATGTAATCCAGTCTAATTGGCATCACAACTTATTATTGTGGTCGCAATGCCCTCCCAGGAGTTTGAGTGTCCAAATCTACCTCCAAATTCAGTGTAAATGCAAACCTGTTGCTGTAGAAGAAATGGGAAGCTATGGACATTCTCTACACCCTTCCTGCACATCCCTACTGTCTTTCCCTCTTTGTGCTCCTTTTTCACCACTTTCCTTTCAACCCCTTTTTCTTTTATTTTAAATAAATGAGCACAGTGGTAAGCGGGAATAAGCACTTTTAAGCAGCAGGAAGCAGGTTCAAGCCTGTTTGCATGGGAGTAAACAATGTCTACACTGGTTAAGCAAATTATAAGCTAACTAAGTATAAGAAATTGTAACTTAGCAGTGCTTACCTCTGCACAAACCCACTTACGAGTGCTCAAAAGGGATTTAATCACTCTGTATCCAATGGACCTTTGTTCTGCTCTCTGCAAGACTCAAACCCTGGACCCTGCACACCAGAGACAAAGCGATTTACCACTAAGCCATGTCAGATATACATAACCCTGATGTATTCACAAACATATCATCCAGCCCAATCATTCAACAGTACACAGAATGTATTCCAACATGCAGATGTCTGTGTGTGTAAATATATTCATATCTAAACAGATACAATATATCTATATATGTAGATATACATATATATATATATATATATATATATATATATATATATATATTTAAACCTATATACATACAAATGCATACATCAATATATGTCTACATCTATATGTCTAAATATATACAGCAAGTCATATATATGTAAGCAGATATATATATATATATATATATATATATATATATATATATATATATATATATATAGGTATATATGGACATAGTTATATTTATGTAGCAGCTATATATATATATATATATATATATATATATATATATATATATATATATATATATATATATATATATATATATATATATATATATATATTGGTATATATGGACATACATCTGTAGATAACAATGGGAACATAGCAAAAACATATATGTCCACATACACCGTTAATGGGGTTGAGAGGCCCCAAACAACATATGTCTAGTATGAATAGGTATACCTACCATAGCCAAACATGTCCACCCTGCAATACACTACCAAGTGTTGCAGATCCCACAACCAGGACCTGACACGACATGGGCATAAGATGTTAACAGTACTCCATCCCACCTGTACGATGTCAGTCTGGTATCGGTAACATATCATGCAGTACAGTCTGGCTCCCATAGGTAATGTACAATGTGGAAACTATCAACATCCCTAGGATACATATACACAGACACATATATGCAGATACAGATATACATACATACATATATATATATGTTATATATATATATATATATATATATATATATATATATGTATATACACATATATATATATATATATGTATATATACATATATATACATATATATGTATATATATATATATATATATATATATATATATATATATATATATATATATATATATATATATATATATACACATATATGTGTGACTACACATACACACACACAGATATGTATAGTAAGATACATATGTAGAAAGTGCACACAATATGGAACAGCCACTATGCCTACAGTTAACACCTTAACAGATGGACACTGTATGAGTCACCCATACAAATGACAATTGTTGCCTGCAACATATACCCACAGAGAGATCATAAGATATAACACCACACACAGGTTTGCATAAATGGGAAACCTTTATTTGTGTACCATTTCAGTTGTATGTGGCATGTCATATAACTGTTTAGACACTGACATCCATATAAACAGAGTAATGCAACTGTGAAACAGTTATACTAACACAGTAGTCTGGAAAGGTTTACAAATGTTGCTGTCCAGGCCGAGCCCTCCAAATAGTACTATAGTAAAGACAGACTGGGCCACAGGATACCAAAAAATCAACAATAAGAAATACAGATGTATAGTTCAGCAGCATCTACCTACACTCTGTACACAATCCCTAGGTGGTAAAGACCTCTGTTGACACAATGGGATGTAACTGTTACTTAACAGGGCATAACTGTCACCATCACAAGCACATTGAGAAACAGAGCAGTCTGTATGGTAGGAGGCAGTAGGTCTGCATTAACCCAATTTATGTAATTAATTTAAATATATGTGAATTGTAGGGTAATGTACATCCAGATACCTTAAGGTAGCTAACCCCTGATACCCCCACATGTTGTAACAGCCTAGGTTAGTTATGGTGCATCCCCCCTAGACTCAATAATACAGGGCCATATACCACTGTTACATACACTGGCCTCTGGAGTGCATAAGGTCACACATGTATTGTGTAGGTGAAGCCCACACATATTTGGCCCAGCCCCACCGTATGTGTGGGGGATACAACACCAGTGGACTGATGGCAGGAATAGCAGCGTGACATACTCACAGCCCACTACATACAATCCCTGACAGCATGTCATATGTGCAAAGCTTGGTATGTAGGTGGAGGACAGAGACTGGAACACAGGCCCATATGAGGAAAACTGTTGTCATACACTAAGCAACTCGCTGGTGTCACTGGATTGTCTGCAACATACCCTTAGTCAGGGATTTGAGAATGCCAGATGTGCAGCAATCCCAAAGCAGCCATACCACTGGCATATATGGAACCATAGTGGCCCTGACAATGGCATGCAGGTGAATAGTCTGTAACAGGCCAGCAATGATGGTGTCCACACAGGGAACATGGCTACAATCACATAGCAGAAAGTGTGGTATAATACAATATCTGTCCCACTGGTAGGTAAGCTGTGGCCATACCTAATGAGTTGTGTGTACAGTTTGTTGAAGCTGATATGGTTGGGGGGTGACATAGATGTGTATTATGAACTGTGGTATCCATGCTGTATGAGTTGCTCAGACCTGTTTCCATCTTTATGTCTTTCAGCCAAGATGTCACATGCACGCTAGCCCACCTATTCAACAGCAGAGAATGATGTGCTTATATCACACCTGATCCAGCACTACCCTGCCCATGAACAGTAGGAGAGGGCCACCATGTGGAATGACTTAGTCCACAGGGTCAATAACGTCGGACTGCACAACCGCAAGTATGAGCAGGCCTGGCATCATTATACTGACATGCTTCACAATGCCCATCAGGGTGCTGCTGCAGGCCGGGGGGGATCACCTCACCACAGAGGGGGGCCTTCCCATCCATCCCCCCTACACATGTGGAGGAGCTCCTGGCCAGCCTCGTGGTACCTGCCTGTCCGGTCAGACACCAGCCTCCAGCATGTTCTGTTTATTGTTGTGCTGGATCATTCTCTGCTGTTGAATAGGTGGGCAAGCGTGCATGTGACATATTGGCTGAAAGACATAAAGATGGAAACAGGTCTAAGCAACTCAGGTGGACAGTAATCTCTCCTTTGATAATCACATCAGCACAGTGGTCAAGAAGTCCTTTTACATGGCTCACCTCATCACAAAAGGTTTCTCGTCCAGAAAAAAAAGGTCATTGTTCCCCTCTACTCATCACTCATTAGACCCATGATAGAGTACAATGCCCCTTTTGGTATGTACCTCACAAGACATTTGCAACAACTGGAAAGACCACAGAAATACCTCACAAAGAGGATTACTGGCCTCAAAGAGATGCTCTACGCAGACTGTCTCAAAAAAATCCAGCTTTACTCCGTTGCATATTGCCTACTCAGAGGCGATCTCTGCCTAACATACAAAGCTATGTCAAACCCAGAGCTGATAGACATGCTCCACTTAAAGAAATCCCAATCCCTCTGAGCTACACACTCTAGGGACCTAAACCTTGCCATCACAATAAACAGAACATGCTGAAGGGATAGATTCCTGTCCCAGAGACTTCCCGTACTCTGGACAGACTACCTATCTATGTCAAACAGTGCTCCTCATTAGCACTCTTAAAAAAAGTCTTGATGATTGGATGGGAAATAGGAAATTCACCCCAGGGATCACTATTGTGGCTCTGCTCGACAGTGGCACAGTAAAATAATTTTCATGGGTGGCGAAAGCCAGGGTACCTTTTTGGCTAGGCTTATATAGGCCCTAGGGCTAATAGCCTAGTACCTACCTATGACCCTATGAACCACTGAACACCTTTGTGGAGGTGGGTTGCACCAACACACCAGCTGAGGAGCATGCAGGTAAGGACACAGGGCACATCAGTAGACCACTGCTGTGTGTACATCCTCATTGGTACAGGTAGATCATGCATATCTGACACTGCATCTCACACCCTCTTATGTAGGTCCCTCCAGGATACCACTAAGGCAGCAGCC
Source organism: Protopterus annectens (assembly GCF_019279795.1). Lineage (NCBI taxonomy): Eukaryota > Metazoa > Chordata > Ceratodontiformes > Protopteridae > Protopterus > Protopterus annectens. The sequence goes on from NC_056741.1 coordinate 994,950,202, forward strand.
TGTAGATGGTGAGTATGGCTTATGTAGATGCTTGCCAACACACCAGGATGTAATGGCAATGGTATATTCCATGCACATCTAACACACCTACCCTGAATGCATGCACTACATGTGCATGTATTGTTGCTGTGAAATGCACAGCATCACAGGAGTGACCATGATGGGGTATTAGAAGGGTATGTCAAACACCTGCATGATAACTAACATCATGTCATTGTGGAATGTGCCCACGGAGAGTAACATAATGGTGGGAGACATGGCCTACAGTAGGGGCATGTTCGGACCAACACCCATATACAGTGCAAAATCAGTGTATGTATCTGTAGGGCAATGGCAACTGCTGCAGAGATACACTATGACATAAGGCATTACAGTAGTCCACATTATCAGCTGTGTCTAGGCTGTAACATGTGGTGTTCAGTGTATGGGACACTGCAAAGTGGCACACATGTGTAGGGCATATGTGTCATGCATCTGCATAAAGGCTGAAGGGGGGGGTGGTGTCAGCATGACACACCAGTGCAAGCTGCAGCAGGGATCCTAAGGATGCTAGGAATGGCTCTATCTGCATATAGTCAGGTTCAGGACCTGTGGTAACCGTAACCCTACCCCCATAGCAATAGTGACGGCAGTGTGTGAACACCATGGGATGTGCACATGAGTAGACCTTGCAATCATGCCGAATAGGGGTACATGTATAGGGCAGACTGAACATACACTGGCAAATGCAGATGGCCCACGCTGGTATACCCCTATCAGGAGAAGTGACTGCTGTAGTACACACAACAAGAGGTTTGATAAACCTTCATGGTAAGGGTGTGCACACTTATGCCCACACTGTGTGTATGCATCATGGTCAGCAGCTGCACATCTAACACAATCTGTACACACTGCATGTGAAAGTACAGGACATATGTCACATATACTGGGCTCGTGTACTGCTAAGATATGCAGTGATGTGTTCCCATGGCAGATCAAGGATGGGTGCGTTGAATCAATACATGTGTATACACCTCCCATAGCCATGAAATGCTCTGATGTTTGTCATTGTAAGAGTATTGGATTGGTCATACATGGTCCGCTGATGTTGAGAGCTGTAAATCAGGCATCAGGCATTCACCAATGACAACTGTCCACATATCATCCCAGGTATGTGTTGCTGAAAAACATAAGGGCTGTGAGCATTAAAGCTGACATAACTGGAACAGTACTACACATTCCGCAATGGGTTGTACACCTGTGAGGTGTGGTGCACAGTACATGGCAGCGTGCAGAACAGGTGCACAGCAATAATGTGTACATGGGTGCAGTAGTATCCAGGGGAAGGGGCATCACCTAGTGGCACAGCACATGCATCACACACATGTATACTGTTGATAGCATGGATTATTTATAGCTGAACTGCATGCTGTTCTGTACCATATGTTCTGTATGCATCCCAGCTGGATATCCTTGCCATCTGCACATCTATTCAGGGACTGACAGTCATCAGCTTGGCAAGTAGCTATGCAGTAACATGAGTGTGTTGACAGATAGACGTCTGACAACAATATGCATGCCATAACTACATGTCAGATGCCCTCACTAACATGTGCTGCACAGACGGTCGTCTAGAGTTACATTCCACATGATGGATCATTACCCAGTAAGGGGTAAACACTGTCACAGCTCACACACCAGAGATACAACAGGGAGGCCAGCCATGCCCGCAGGTGTGCCTGTTGTCAGTACTACATTACATACTCTGCTCTTGCCTGGATTAGCACTGTCAACAGTCGGACTGCCATGATACACGACATGCCAGTGTGACAGCACATACCCTGGGCTACTATGCCTGTATGTAACACATTCACACGGATAGCAGTGCTGTACAGGCCTCATATATGTCTGTGTCCCACACATGACACTCACACCCCTTGCTACTGTAATGACAGCACATAGGTGCATATATTGTACATGGCATTACATACACTTATTACAGGTTATCAGACTGGGTGGTGAGTCCTGGTTACCAGGGCTAAGCTATGCTTAGCAAGTATCAACATTGGTGAAATATAACAGCTAAGCTGATTTGCGCACTGGTAAGCTCTGCCTACTCTTTGTAAGTGCCTGTATGTTTACCCATAGCTCAGTACTGCATAGCGTCAAGCAAACATGTGTAAACCCACTTAAAGCAGCACAAAAGTGCCTTAACCACTCTGTATCCAACAGCGCTTGTTCTGCCCAACAAAAATATAAACAGCCCTTGAACCCCAGACCCTGTACACTAAAGTCACAACACTTAACCACTATGCAATGACCACTGTGAATACAGCTGTTGTTTTACCAACATAGCAGTCAATACACATATTGAGTAGTATTGAACAATTGCCTTTAGTTCCTAAATTGTGTAGCCCTTATTATTAATATGACTGTTGCATCACATATGTTGTTTTATCATAATGTGCACATAGCAGATAAATAAGGTGATATACATCTGGGAGGTTATACACAACCGTGAGGTTTACTCATGACAAGAATATGGTTGTATACATATAACAGGTCTATATATGTCTACATGTACATACACATGTATACTCATACATATGTCTGTATACACATCTGTATAGTGCTACATATATAGGGCCATGTGTACATCTCTTCATATGTACATATATATATATATATATATATATATATATATATATACATATATATATATGGGGTCTATATTAAATTGTCAACGTTTTACAACTTCGAATCACTAGACATCGAACATTAGTGATTGAAGTTGCAGAACATCGAACAATTAAAAAAAAAACAAAAGGAAAGAAAAGTAAAAGGGTTTAAGCAGGGGGGAAAGCCACATGGGGGGTTCAAGGGGGCTTGCTCCTTTGCTTAAAGCAGTTACTTTTTTTTTTTTATTTTTTATTTTTTTTTTAACAGATATTCGATGTTTCAGTACTTCGATCATATGGGGTCAACCATATGGTGTTTGAAGTTCTGAAACTTTGATTATCTGATATAGACCCAGATATATGTATTTATAGATATATGTATATGTATATATAGATATATGTCTATATAGCTATATATGTATGCACATCCTATGGGTACAAATAGGCCTAGTTATGTTGATATATGTAGATATCTATAACTATATGTGCATACATATCTATTCTGATATACCTATTACTGTCAATATATATGTAGATATCCATGCATATACGTGCATATGTATCTCTATCTGTATATGTGTAGACATATATTGCTCAGTATATGTATGTATCTGGGTGTTTATATGTGTGTATATATATATATATATATATATATATATATATATATATATATATATATATATATATATATATATATATATAGATATATAAATATATATATTTATATATATTTATATATATATATATATATATAGATATATAAATATATATATATATATATATATATATATATATATATATATACATATCCATCCATCTATATATGTCGATATGTATATGTGCATATATCTGTATAGACACCTGGATAATTATATATACAGATATTTTCACCATATGTCTTGAACATGGAGTGTAGCCCTCCTCAGTTCCTATTTTCTCAGCTCCGTAGTGCAAGGGGATGTCAGGTGTGTATAGCAGGTATATTTGTAGACTATTGCTACTGTAATGGGGGATTGTCTTCACAGACATGGTGTGTGTGGGAGGTCACATCTGCTTTTAACATGTGCACCATTGGCTACTGACAGGCATCCTAAGGACATCATAGTACAGTACCGCTGCTAGCACGTAATGCTCCTGTGGACTACAGAAGAGATATTGGCTAATATATGTGGACATTCTGACACACTCTAGACAGTCCAGAGGTGTACACAGAACCTCTTAGTGCAAGACATGTGGACCAAGCCTGACAATGTGGATGTTAACAGCCACGTAGATGGGTATAACATGTAATGACTGGTATACATTTGCCCCCATAGGTTATGCATTCACACACCCATGTCTGTCCTGACACATATTAACCACTAGTACAGAGGTGCCATGGCCACATACTACCCACTAGATATTGACATACATCTGTACAGCATCCCACTGCTCTGTATGACGTACATGACTAATAAGGGAGGACCAGCAGCAGTACATGTGGCAAGTATCTGGACATGACATCTCACTGGGTAGGTACACTAAGCTGCTAGGCATGTAAAAAAGCACTGTGCAGGCTACAGGCAGACTAGCTCAACACTAGCCTACATTTCCTATGGGGGAATGCACATGTACCTGCATATATAGCAGGCTCTACAGGCATGTAACAGCACAGAGTACAATACATCAGTGTGAAAGTACATAACCACAGCCAATGTGAATGCAGTCACAGCCACGTATGGTAAGCTAGCATCATATTACAGTATATGGACTATTTGTTCAACACCATCCTCATATGTGCCACTCACACACTAACCCTACATATACTGGGCCACTACACAGTGTGGTCCAATGCCTGTTTGTGGTATGGGACATGTGTGTGTATGGACCTAAAAACATGTAAGCTGATAGGGTAACATACAGTGGAGTAGCATGTAACATCAGATAGAACAGGACCAAGAACAATGACATCTACCACAGTCTGTACATAGGCTAAAGTACATATTGTCAGTACACACACTGTCGACATTCACCTTACGTGCACAGACATCAGTATTGTACACATAACCACAGAATGTCCAGGTGATGTCATCAAATATAACACCTACTATACATAACATGAGTAGCAGTCTGATATCTCACTGGCTTGTTATCAGATATGATGTCACCAATTATGGTTTACAGCACATTTGCACCTCTTACTGCATGACATATGTACAAAGGTTGACAAAGTTGTGGCTGGAGGCACATACACAGGGCCAATATTGACATGTTGCTGTGATAACCTCATACATTTACTGTTGTAACAGGGTTTGTTGCAACATATGTCTTATCAGGGATATGAAGTCAGCAACTCTCACAGCTGTCACCATCTACAGACTGCAATCTTCACACAACCTTCTGCAGTCCACATATAAGTGCTCTGTGGGTAACATATGTAATAAAAGGCACCACACCCTGCCCAGTCTGCAGATGGCCCTACAGATGGTGTTCCCTTATACGCATAGCACTGACATGGCCATTATTAAGACATGTAGGACAGTCGTATCCACACACACCCTGTTAAACCAACATTACTCCAAATGCAGTATAGCAGCACTTAAAGTCTGTAGTCAGGTCAGGCACATCCCCCTCCTGTGTGTTGCCCTGTTTCCACAGTGTATGTTATTAGAGGTAAATCCCCAATCCATCTGAGATGCTGTTTGCCAAACAACAGAATGAGTTCCTGCTCACAGTGAATGAAAAGGCCCAACACCAACATGATGTTCCTAGATATTGGAGTATGTTTCCATGCAATTGGCAATGGAAATGTTACCACAACTGTTCCACATGCATTCAGCTATAGGAGGGCTGCAATTCGTGCAGAGGCCATCAGCTGATCATGAGCATCACTTAAAAGACACATGCTGCTGCCTAAGCAAAGCAGGTGTAGGTCTCCACATCCACAAGAGAGGGAGTGAGATAGGTAGACAGAAGCAAAGTAATGTCAGGGAGGGGTGGGAGAGTAAAACTTCCCCAAAGGTGTATCTCACAGTGAATGACATCAGCAGGATTGCCAATGTACAGCAGTTGAATTGTACTGGATGTGACTAGCCTAAAAGGAATTGCTGCCTGCACAGACATAGAAACACACACAAAACATCCACAACTGCCATGTGTGGGAATAGAACCCCTACCAGAGTTCTACATCACACTACAGCATGATACTGTTATAGGATGCACCACGGGGATTGCTGAAGTGCTACTTCCCCAAAGGTGTATTTGACAGTGAATGACATCAGCAGGATTGCCAAAGTAGAACATTTGAATTGTACTGAGTGTGACTAGCCTAAAATGCAGTGCTCTCTACACAGACAGAAGCACACACACACACACACACACACACACACACACACACACACACACACACACACACACATTTGCCATGTCTGGGATTAGAACTCCTACCTATTTTATCACACAACAGCAGTATGCAGTTATAGTACGCGCCACAGAAATTACTGGGCTACAACTTTTCTAGAGGTGTATTTCTAGGTGGATGACATCAGCAGCCTTACCAAAGTAGGGCATTTGAATTGTCGGGAGTGTGACTAGCCTAAAAAGCATTGCTCTCTACACAGGCAGACACACTTACACACACACACACACACACACACACACACACACACACACACACACACACACACACACACACACACACACAGTTGTCATGTCTGGGATTGGAACTCCTACCTGACTAGTTTATCATACTACACCAGTATCTAGTTATAGAACGTGTCATGGAGATTACTGGCATACAACTTTCCCAAAGGTGTATTTCACAGTGGATGACCTCAGCAGGCTTGTCATAGTAGGGCTATGGGGAGGGCAGTGTGTGCGCATGGGCCATAACCCATTCATCTAGAGGTTGACACACCACAAGCAGGCACATGCAGGGTCATATTCTACAGCTACGTGTATAAAGCTGCCAGATGACTACTTCTTTGTACAGTCATGTTACACAACTAGCACTTGCACCACATAGTCTGTAATGCTGACAGATACCGGTGGCTAGTATCTACAGTGAGTGACATTTGAACCTCATGTGGTTGTGGCCCTTTGGCTGTGTGCTGGGTGGGACAGGCCTGGATGGCTCCTTGTCGCAGTCACCCTCTTCCACACATCTATGTCCGTCTATGATTGGCTTATAATAGTGTGTTGTCCTTATATATATATATATATATATATATATATATATATATATATATATATATATCTGTATTCCTATCCACTGTGTGTGCAAAGCATGAGTGGTGAATACTGAGGAGTGTCTGCACTAATATCTGCGACTGCTAGATATGTCTGGTCCACTGGTGTTTGCAGACATGGCCTTCATTTGTTTGTTTGTGTGAGCATGCCCAGTATGACCTTTCAGTATGTTGTTGACTGACATTGCCTTAATTTCTCTAAGTGTGTGAGCATGCCCAGTATGCCCATCTGTACTGAATGTGTGGGGCGAGTCTAGGTAGTTTGTACTGCAGTGCAGACCTTTATGTTGTACACCTACAGGTAGCATACTGTTTCTGCAGGGTATCCATTGATCATTTGGCAATATGAGGGCAAACTGTGCAGGGGATAGTGTGTACTGTATGTGATTGTGTCTGTGCTGCTTCAGCTGTGTGGTACTGCTGTTAGAAGACATATTCAGACGTGTACTGTCAGGTGGACATTCTTGCTCACAGTGATGTGCAGCTGTGTCTGGTATTGTGGGCAGACACATACGTATTCATGGTAAGTTATGCCATTCTAGAGGGGAGCTGCGGACACTTGGTGCTGGGTTTGTGTATCCATTTCAGCTCCCTGGTACAGTACTGGTAGAGGATCCCATACTTGTATGCCCATCAACATGACAGTATGGGCTTATCTTGTTGTGACAATGCCTCACAGCTGTACAGATTTGCACAGGTCAGCCAGGGGCAGGGCCCATGAGTCAGGACATTAACCCTATTGTGGTATATGGGCAGGTGTGTAGCCACCCATGTATGTGTTTGCAGCCAGGGATAGTGTGTGCACACAGCTTGGTGCCGGACCCTGCACATTTCATACTGCCCATGCCCCCCCCACCCATTATTCTAACCTCTTCCATACATTATGCATACATTCTCTGATACTTTCCCTAAGGGTATCATCCCATCACAGGTGTGTGTTAGTGTTGGTCCACAGTTCATGCAGTTGGACATGATGGACATGTTACTGTGGTTTGTCCACATGGCTTTGCATATGGCTTATGTGGAGTGTGTTATGTTGTTATTTGGGTGTCCGTGACATAACATGCATTGGCAGTACATGTGAGACACAGGCTTTTGACAGATGCCTGTGAGGCATTAGGTGGTTGCTGCATGCCTAATATGGCAGGTCGTTGCATTCTGTCAGTTCTACCGTCTCAGACCACATACAGTATATTCCCCCTGGGGTGACAGGGTAGGTGTGATAGGTGTTCATGCCAATACCTCCTAACAGTCCTGCTCAGGTTGTGTGGATGCTGGCAGGGTGCTACCTACAGCTAGAGACACACCTGCATGGGACACCTGCACTGCATGCTGCAGTCTTCCACTATTGCCATATACAGGTGGGGTCTTACTGTACCCATTCCCCACAGCAGGGATATGACCAAAGAGGTGCCTGTGGGTGGTGTTTGCATGAGCTGGGTGCATGTGTGCTATGGACACTACTTGCATTTGACACACAGATATGCATTGGGCATTCCAGTTATGCTTGCATGTGCAGGTACATCAGCTGTTTCCCAATACATCAGTCCTACCTCCTTTGTGATCTGTGAGTGTTTGGGCAGACAACAACATTATCCCCTACTACAGGACCAAATTATGTGATGCATACCTGTATGTACATTTCCAAGGGTGTGTCCATTTCACAGTGACACAATATATACTGTATGTCTGGGGTACTTTCTCCTCTGTACTGCTTGTATATCTAGACCAACAGCCATGCCATGGCAGTCTTTCAGATGGGGACACATATTACCACCATACATTTGCAATGGCTTACTGCTAGCTTATGGTATACTGATGGGTATTGTATATGGCACTGCAGTTGTGAGGACTTGTCCCTGTCATCAGCAGTAGTGGGCAATGGCCACCAGGCTTACCTCAACATGCATACATACCGACCACTCTCACACTATATGGGACACGCACAAACCTAACACACACATACCTGCATATTCTGCAGATGCTACAACCTATCCTGCTACCTTTGCCACTTCTGTGCATCTGTGTTCCACTGGTATTATATCTACACATACATGTTACTACATTTCTACATAGGGTTGTGGGGGGGCACACCTGACTGTTCTGACGTGTGTACATCACATCGGGGGGGGGGGCACACCAGACCATTACTACATAATTACGTAGGGTTAGGAGGAGCACACCTGACTGTTTCTGCATTCCTACACAGGATTGGGGGGGGCACATCTGACTGTTATTACATTACTATGTAGGATGGGGGGGCACACCTGACACTTGTACACATTTGCTATGACTGTACTGGTATGTCAGGTACTACATTTCATTCTGTATTCTAACCTATCATGCTGACTAGAGGCATATCAGTGTACTACAGATCTTAGCTTTGATTGACCTACATATTAGTTTTTGACTTCCTACCCTTCAGAACTAACATCCCACTGCCTGACCTGCTGTAGTCTGTCTGTGTAGGCCTGGGGAGGACGTTACCCATAGGCATCATTTAAAGGCCATAGCACAGCCTCTGTTTGTGTTTGTCTATACCTGTCCTGCTGGCTGTGACTGCTGTTAGGTTTGTGAACCCCCCCTGACTCACATGTGTGAGTCACTTACCTTGTGGGTGTCCCAGTATTGAGGGTGGTGCTGCAGGGCTGCCTAATTCAGATGCACATAGTACACTCCCTACACATGGTTGAACACAGGTAGTGTCATGTTTGGCATCCCTTTTATTGTATATGAGAGTCAGAGAGAGGTGTTATTCCCAGGGTCCCTCCTGTGTCAGTGTATGTGCTATGCATTACCTCTTTGTCAAGGCCAGGGCATACTGGGCACGCCTCCTTCTGCCTACTGGGCAGGCTCAGGTTGTTCCTCCTCTGAGTCACTCTGTGCCTGTGCAGGCCTTGGCAATGGTGGGGGGCTGTGTGGCCCTGTCCTGTGCTGTTCCTGCTGCAGCTGTTTCCACAGGATCATATTGTGTAGCATGGCACATATGATGACAGTTTGGGTATATGTAGCTGGTGAGAACTGCAAGGCTCTACCGGATGTGTCCAGGCACTGGAACCATGACTTGAGCATCCCAAACACATGCTCTACTATAATTCTGGTCTGTGCGTGTGCCTCATTATGGAGTTCCTGTTTGTGTGTGTGCATTTCTGAAGGGTGTCATCAGCCACGGCTCAAGTGCATATCCAGCATCCCCCACTAGGTGACCGTGAGTGATGTCCCCATTGGCAAATCTCTGGTACAGCTACGTCAGATGCCAGATGTGGGAATCGTGATAGCTTCCAGGGCAGCCAGCACACACATTCATTATTATGCCCTTGGCATCACACATGACCTGGCAGTTGATGGAGGGGAAGCCCTTGCAGTTGATGTAGACCCTACCCCACTCACCAGATGGTGCTTTGATGCAAATGTGTGTGCAGTTTATAGCACCCACTACCTCAGGGTATTCTGCTATTTGGTGGAGCAGTTGTATATTACTGGCCAACACCTCACAGGTGTTGGGGAAATATACGTGCTGACATGGCATCCAGGAACTGGTGGAGTACCCTGGATGCTGATGCCTGTGGATCCCCATCATATTACCAGTTGGACTTTGGAAGGTACCTGTAGCTAGTATTCTTAGGCCTACACATACCTTGGCATCCACTGGGATGGGATCCCCCCTGTTAGCTCTGTGTGTGAGGCGTGGCTGGCACAGCTCAATAATTTGGTGTAGGAGGTCCCTATCCACCCTGTAGCGCTCCACTATCTCCAGCTCATGCAGCCCCTGGTAGGATACCCTGGGTCTGTACACTCTTCTCCGTCTCCTCACTGTGGGTTGGTCGATAGCATTCACATCCTCACCACCCTCAACCTCTTCCACAAGTTGTTGTATGATAGCTATTGCAGCCCCTGTCACCCTGTCATTTTATTGTTTTGTTTGTTAAAAGTTCCCCTCTTGTATACACCAGTGGTGCAGAGTGTGGGAAAAACAAGAGGGGAAGGTGTTTGCATAGTTTATAGCAGTATTCTGGGCTGGGCTGGTCTGCTGTCTGTGTAATTGGCTGATTCTGATACATTTCACCTGCCAGCTATGCTAATTCTCCTAGATTACCTTCTTACTGCTGTTTTCCCTTCCCATTGCCTTCCTTTTTAAGCCCGGGGGAGGCATGCCTCGCAGAGTGCTCAAATGTGCACAAAGCTGCTATTTCCTGGTTTAATTTTTTTTTCCTTTAAAACCCAGTGCTTGTCACGCACACCCACTAGGCAGTGTAAAGAGTGCTAGGCAGACTCAGACACACCCCCTTGCTTAGCTGTGCTTAGCTAGGAGTAAACCTGAGCCACAAGGCTCCAGTCCACTTACAGTATGCCTGACCCACCCCCACATGATGTCAGCTAACTCCTAGGCTTGCACCAAGCTATTCCTGCTCTTACACTGTTGGGACCTGACTAGCATGCTAGGGAAAACTGGGATTCACTATCATTCCCCTCATTTGCATAGGATTGCCTGCTAATGCATAGTTACATGTCTCACACTGAGGCTCCCCCCTTAACAACCACTACTCACTAGCCATGTTGTCTTCTGCCTGCCATTGACTTTAATGGCAGAATAGTGATTTTAGTTAGAATGCTTATTTTAGGTTTATTTTCTTATTCACCCCCCCCCCCGATCCCGTTTGTGCGCCGCTGTCCTACTCTTAAGCAGCTGAGATTGGCTAAAAAAAAATAAAAGTTGATTTTTTTATTTTTTAAGCTGTTTGCAATGCCAATGGCCTTATACTTGGCCATAGGCATGCTTCTTAACTGATATTCAACCTTTATTTGGAGCTGTCACGGCTCCGCTTTGTATTTTGAAGAACTGTACTCGGTTAGTAACCAAGTACATTTCTGCAGATTACACTAGTCCTGCATGGCCGGTTTCAAGCTTCCTGGATCACAAATTCACCTCATTTGCATGGATTTCTCCTGCAAATGGAGTGATTTGCATACAGGAGCTTAGTCCATGCAGGACTAATGCAGGACCGCTCGTGCACGCTCCTACAGGGTATTCCTGGATCGCACAGCAGACATATTGCCTGGTATCTACTTCAGTCAATCAAACTTTTACAATTTTGAACCACATATGGCCAAGACCATATGTTCAAACTTGTAAAAGTTCTAAAACTGACGTAAAACCACAAAAAACAAAAAAACACAAAATGACACGTCTATAGGAGGGGCATCCTCCACACGCCCCCTTACTTAAATTTACCAACTCCAAGATTGCACTATATTGTGGAAATAGGAGAGCTTCCCTTTCCACTCTCCATTTAGTCAGATTGGGCTTTTATAAGTTCGAACATATGGTCTCGGCCATATGTAGTTCGAATTTATAAATGTTCGATCGACTGAAGGGGACCCCATTGCCTGCTAGAGCTCCTGCACTAATCCTGCGCGCCATGCAAGGCTTGCAGAATCTGGGGGTGTGTCTGGAAATTCTGGGCTATTTGCATAATAGTAACAATACATAATTTCTTTCTTATCCTCAATAGTCCACTTTATTGTCTTTATGGCTTTTCTTTGGCCTATCAGTTTTTGTGATTTTTTTGTGGACTACTACTTCTTTCTACAACAGGGGGGCATCCTTCCCTTGGGCCTTGCCAGGCCCCATTGTAGGAATGTTTCTGTATTTTGAGGATTCTACACTGTCATCTTTTCCAGTCCTAGCACCACTGTGCCAAGCAGGATTGGACATTTTTTTATCTTGAGTCTTGTGCACCCAGCTATCTTTTTTAACTTTTAACCTACGTCTGTCCATGATATATGCTATATACATACGGTCTCTATATCAGTGTTGCCTTGTTGAGATTTTCTGAAAAACAGGGTCCACCTCATGAAGGTACTTGCCAAGACTTGAGGATGAATTAAATTTTAGCATTACTACTCTCCCTTGTTTGCTGAATTTTCATCTCTCCATTTGGACCCCAACTTTGTGTGTTTAATTCCCAGCTGTGTGAGTTTCTCAATGATGCCAGAGTGGGGAATTGTGTCAAAAGCCTTGGCTAAGTCAAGATAGGCTGTATGTACTGTTTTGCCTTCATCGAGTGCTTTGGTGACATTCTCAAAGAAGTCCACCAGGTTTAATAAGCATTATCTACCTTTAATGAAGCCAAATTGGGTTGAGTCAAGAGTTTGAAGGTCAACTATGTCTTTGCTGATAAGGTCCATGGTGATTCTCTCCATGGCCTTGCAGATAAGGCTGGTTAGGCTTATGTGTCTCTAGTTCTTATGGTAGGTTGATGGACCCCCTTTGAGCAAGGGAATTACTGTTGCTGTTTTCCACTCTGCTGGGACAAAAAACAGTACATAGACTGTTGTTGAAGATAGTGCCAAATGGTTCCACTAGGTCATGTCTTACACCATTTAGAAGGCAGCCTGGGATGTTATCCAGCCCCATACAGGCTGTGTTTCTGGCCATGGAGAGTGCTGGTATGGCCTGCTCTTTGGAGATACTATGTAGAGTACTGGTGACAGGTATGCTTTGGAGTATGTCTGTTGGGAATGGGGGGGGTGAAGTTTGCCCCAAATCAGTTTTTTAGCAGGTTGGTGATATCCTCAGGATCAGTACTCTCCACTACTAGTTCAGCACAAAGCTGGGCCTTCCCTTTTAGAGTTCTGATTTAGCCAAAGGCTGCATTGTGATTATCTTTAGCTAGGGATGCTAGTTCAGATTTGCAATTGGCTTTAGAGGACTTTACAAGCTATCTAATTTGCTTGTTCAAGCTGTGGAGGGTATTCTTCCTCTGCTGAGTTAGTTCCCTCTTGTTCTTAGACATTAGTTTATTCCACTTGTTATATAAACTATTTATGTTTGATGCCCACCAGGGTGGGTTTTATTTTTTCTTTTTTTTTTTTTTTTTTGTGAGGACCTTGGTTTGATCCAGTCAGATACAGCGGAGTCTATACATTTGTATAGGTCCTTATACAGGGCATTTGTGTACATCTCTGTATAGCAGTCATTGCTGACAATGGTAGCAGGGTGTTTGCAGCTATTTATGCCATAGAGCACTTTACAAGCTATCTAATTTGCTTGTTCAAGCTGTGAAGGGTATCCTTTCTCTGCTGAGTTAGTTCCCTCTTGTTCTTAGACATTAGTTTATTCCACTTGTTATATAACCTATTTATGCCTGATGCCCACCAGGGTGGCTTTTATTTTATTTTATTTATTTATTTTTTTTTTGTGAGGACCTTGGTTTGATCCAGTCAGATACAGCGGAGTCTATACATTTGTATAGGTCCTTATACAGGGCATTTGTGTACATCTCTGTATAGCAATAATTGCTGACAATGGTAGCAGGGTGTTTGTAACTATTTATGCCATCACTTAGATGGCTATAATTTGCTTTGAAGAAAAATGTCATCCTTTTTGCTCTTGAGGGGGTCAGATATGATTGTTAATTCGAATGAGACTGAATTATGATCAGACCTTACCAGGGAGAGTAACAGATAGGGGGTAGTGCAGAGACCCCCTATGTTGGAGAATACTAAGTCGAGGACATTCAAGCCCCTTGTGGGGAGTGGAGACTATCTGTTACACAGCATGTGTATTAACAAAGTCCAGGAACCTTAGGGTGAACATGTTTGTGCTTATATATGACTCCTAATCGATGGAAGGATAGTTGAAATTATCCATGACCAAGGTGTTTGGCTATACAGTGATTGGCTCAAGTAGGTCCAGGTAGGCAAAGTGGTTCTCATGGTTCATGGTGGGGGACGTATAGCTAACAATGATATGGAAAGGGGTTTTACCTACAGTTAGTTGGACTTGGAGTAGCTCTAGGAAGTCATACTGTTTGACCAGTCTTGAGGTGTATTTATCTTTAATGAAGATGTATACACCTCTGCCTTTGGTTCTTTCATGCTCGTTTTGAGGTCTGAACATGTGGAATGCATTGTAGCCTTGAATGGCTGGGGGAGGGTCTCTGCAGCCTTGATCCATGTCTCTGTGACTGCACAGACATTGTTCTTGTGGGTTTCCTCTGGGTGCTCCGGTTTCTTCCCATGTAAAAAAACATGCATCTGGAGTGTTTCTCCCTGGGCCACCACTGAAAATTGGCTTTGTTCCAAGTCAGACTTTCCTGGTTAACAAATGTTAAATAAATAATAAAAAAAAGTGCAGTTTCTGATTTAGACTCCTTGCATTAAGCAGCATAACCCTTTTTTTACATCAGGACTTTTGTTGTTATGACATTGCCTAAAAAAGGCACTTTGGGAGAGGCAGGTACCTTTGCCAGTAACTGAAAGCCAAGAGGTGACAGGTAAAGACCATCTGTAGCAAAGCAGCGTGGTCTGTCGACCATATCTTCCCAGGCTGACAGATACTGGATCCCCCTGGATTGACACCAGAAGCTAAGCCAATTGTTGAAGTCAGTCATTTCTTGTTTATATTGAGGCATCATCCTTGTTGAAGGTAGAATGCTGCTTAGGGCTTGGGACATACCTGTCTGGGACACACAATCTGAGAGATCATTCATGTCTCTCTTCATATAGTCTAGTGAGGCAAGTCTCAAGTCATTCACTCCAACATGGACTATGACAGAGTCATAACGGTGCTTGTTGTTGAGAGACTTAAGTGCGTGTGTGATCTGATGGATCCTGCACCTGACAGGCAGCTGATTGTGAACTTCACCTTGTCCAGCCTGATGAGGGGAACATCTGTGTGTCTCACCATGGAGTCACCTTTAATGAAGATATTTGGTTTTGAGGTGTTTTGCCTTTGGGGCTTATTGGCTGAAGCTCTGTTGTGTGTATTATTATTTAGTGGATTCTGTTGGGTCTGCAGTGTGTGCAGTAGGTTTGCACTTGTGAGGTCTCTGATCTTTAGGTAGGCTTCTAGTGAGTACCTCCGCTTATGTGGGTTTATGTGTTGTGAGCTTGTTTTGTGCAAGAGGTGAGATATGTGTGTGTGCTGACAACCTTTTGATATCTGGTTTGTTTTTATGTGAGAGAAATTATTCCAAATTCATTGTATAGATACAGCTCTCAAATGTTGTATTTGTTTGTTTTAGAAGTAACTGGTTGTCAGTATACATGAGACAATTGCTACATTGCCTCAGGATGCCCATGTCAATCATGCTGGCTGGAGAAATGGTAGAAAACTCTTTGTCCACTATGGCAGCTATACCCTGTAGTATCTAGTGGGGAGTGGGCTAGATGGACCAAGTTTTGCTGTAAGACTAATAAAAAGTGATTATTCTAGGGAGGCTAGGGGTAGAAAACTGTATCAATGCTTCACAATGCAAAACTGAGTTGCTCGCAGGGCAGCAGTGCAATCTCTGAGCAGCTCCGGTAAATTGAATGCACACCCTCCCAAATGACATTGAAATGCAAGCATTGTTAAATAATCTTTAAAAAGTAAACAAAGGGAAAGGCCAAGACTGAGACTTATTCCAGCAATCCCCAACTCAGATGGGTTCTTGGCTGCACATTTCTGCCACAAGGGTGCAGGGGGGCCTTCTTAATGTAAGATGGCTAGTTTTAGTGCTGAAATCATAACACAGAGTCTAGATTCAGCAAGCCTGAATCTAAGCTATACTATAAAATGCAGAAGTACTAGAAATTCAAAGTTCAGTGACAAGAGCAAAAAAAAAATGAATTAAGCAGCAATTCAGTAGAACACTGTCACAAGAGTGTAGACCTCAAACCTTCCTAGTGGGAAATAACTGGTCTGGAATCCAAGTGCTTAAACCAGAACAAAAACACTCAGAATAACAGGCATAATATGCCTTCAACCAGCAATTCCCAGCTCAGAAGGGCAGAGGTTACCCTCTCCTTCCACAAGAGTGCAGACTACAAAACTTCTTAATGTAAAACAATGGGCCTGAAGCACTTGAACCAAACTAAGAGGTTTAGAATAACAGTTACAATGTAATCCGATACCATACAGATTACAGCGGCATGTCTTTTATACATCAATGCATGGTTACTAGGCCCTGTCTTATCTTGATGAGAAAGTCCTGTGGTCTGTCCAGCTGCTACATGTGTCTGGTGATGTTCATGCCAAAGAGAGCACTATACTGTATTACTGTTCTGATGAGTTTGACTACAGCGCTGTCATACAATCCTGAGATCTGAATGTGATGGTGAGCCTTATGATGTGAACCATATGTATGTACTGGAAAAATCATTAAAGAGAAAAGTTAAAACATAATGAGACTCATTGCAGCTCCTGACTTCACAACCCTTATAGGAGAATACATTAGAAAGTACTGACATGATGATGCTGTTCACTGTATAACTTGGCAAGGCAGATATAAGTGACAGGTACACTTATCAGTTCAACAACACAAATGCAGATATATTAAGCACTAATGTAGCAATGTACCCTATGCATCAAACACAAAGCTTTTTTATCCCTGAATCCAAAAGAGAGAAAACAGGGATATGGGCACAGTTATCATCATTTACACAGAGTGTTGCGTGGGGGAGCAGGAGGCCTAGGCTAACACAAAGGTTAGTGTGTGTGTGTGTGTGTGTGTGTGTGTGTGTGTGTGTGTGTGTGTGTGTGTGTGTGTGTGTGTGTGTGTGGGTGTGTTTAAGAAAGGGAAGCAGGCAGGCTGAAACATGTAACTGGTGTGTACGTGTCTGTAGTTGTCTTCCATTTAACAGTGGTGTGTGACAGTCTGCATGAACACAGCCAACTCAGTGATAGTTCTACATCTTCATATGCTGGACAGCTGTGAGCCATGCATGGTAGAGTTTGCAGTTCATCACTGTTGCCCGCAACCATGAGAACTGGCTCTGCCTTTAGATGCACTGGCATCTCCACACCCAAGGTCAAATGCAGTACTGCTACATGAGCATGACTGATGTCTGCTGCACATACTACCTTCACAGAAATGCTCAGGACCATGACCCCATGGCCTGCTACAACTGGGTGTGGACAGCACACTTACTGACAGACCAGTGGAATACTGCCACTACTGGAACGTGATCAGGCACAGCTACATTGGCTATCAGCAGATGTTGTGGCTGACCTACACCAATGAGGAAGCCATTCCCCTCCCAGCATATGTTCCATCACAGACACTGCTCGTTCCATGGAAGAAACCTCTCAGTCCATCACAGACAACCTGTGTTTGAATGTGTCATTCATCTGATCCAGTGTGTCGGCAACATGCTGAAGACAGTCACACAGACACATGTCAGCCTGTGCCACATTTACAACCTTGACCATTTGTCTGGAGCACCTTTCTGAATGTGTCTGTACCTCCATGATGGTCCTAAACATATGTTGAGTGACACTGGAAGAGAGACCTGCACCAGGTGGAGGAGGGACAACAGGCCCCCTATGATCACCCTTATCAACCCTCCTGAGTGGCACCTCATCCACATTTTGGCTACGGCCAGACTCAAGAGGCACTGAAACCTCAGTAGCCATACTTCCCTGATCAATGTCCTTGCCTTCCACCTGTCCAATATCTGTGAGCTCAGTGGACTGGGTAAGCATAGGCCTACTGGCTGTGTCTGGGAAAAATGAAGGAGACGGCTGGATGTCAACCTCTGTATCAAATTCAAACTTCCTCCCACCCACAAAAGAACAGACACATTAACCTATTTGCTGATAAAACATCTTTGAAATGCTAAAAGTGCTTTAAAAGGACCTGTCCCTGAAACATTTCTACATATGTATCATACAGCTTTCTATTTTCATGTATTATCAATTATGTGTACCTCTGAAATGTCTTGACAAACATAACCATGCCATCATTACATGTCTAACTAATGCATACAGATAAAAGTGTAAAAGCCCTTGCTTAATATTATTCATTGATATATTCCAGCATATGTATTATGTAGGTAACCAAATGGGAGCAAACCTCCTTGGAGTTCAATACTCCCCTGTAAATATATATTTGAAACAAATTTGCTTTTGTGAAGTCTTGCAAACATGTAGACATGTCCTCACCATCAGTTTGGCTACACATTTGCCTTTTCATAATGGAGTAGATTATTAATATAGTGCATCTGTCTTAGCCTGTGTTTCAGAGATGCTAATTACAGTGTAAACAGCTGTATTGCATGCTAATCAACCAAGCTGTTCAGCAAGTTATAAAGCAACAATTTAGACTCCATGCTGGCTTTTCCTGTGGATTTCAAAAGTAGTGGAGTACAGACACAGAAAGTTTATACAGACAGAATGTTAGGAACTGCTGCTGCTTAACTCCATTTGTATGTGCTATAGGCTGCAGGCAATGCTGCTGCTTCTGTCAACCTGGGCCAAAACAGAGAAGAGTTTTCAGGCCACATTTAACTTATCACAACATACACAACAGACATTGTAGAGTGCTACAGGGTGGACAGGGACAAATTACAGGAACTCTGCAACCTCAGCTGGCCTCAACTCTGAGCCAGAGCCTTTACCTCCTCATGTATTGACTGTGTACTGTCTGCATCACAGTCAGCCCTTAACTAACACTGTGTCAACTGCTGCATTTAGAAGTTATGTCCAGAACATGTACTGTATTCTATAATAATGTTATGGCATGCCCTCGTATTTCATCACTTGCTATAGTAAGCAAGTAAAAGGTGGGAGATTTGTACAGAAATTAATGTAACGTGACAGCAGAAAGTTATTTGAATTGCATTAGGAAGTAGTAGGCCTCAGGCAGAAAAGATTCAGACATTCATGCCTCTCCAAAGTACTGATTATCACTGCATGCCCTCAGTTTAGCACCATGTGTTTGTAATGGGAAATCATAACAGAGAGAAGTTAGAAAGTAACGACACACATTGTAGTTTCTGATTTCACAATCCTTACAAAGATCAAAGGCAGAATGCCAAACAAGGAGAGTAACAAGAGCAACATATCTTTGTCCATGCCATAACACTAGCTCAGCCTGGCTACATCCCCTTGAAAGAACAGTGTACCCTTGCATGTACCATAACAGGAACCTACCTTTGCTCCCCCCAAAAGAGCAGTCTATGCTTGTTTGTGCCATCCAACCTTCCCTTCATTGGATGGCAACTGCATATCACAGTATTCCCAGTTAATATCTTCACGCATTTTAAGGTAAATGATATAGACTGGCTTAACACTGCATGTCTCTCAGTACTGATCAGATAACTGATGAATGACCAAGAAACACAGAAAGGTAAGAAACAGCTGTATATTTGCAAGGAATAATCTTAATAGGTTGTCTGATCACTAAGTGCACTACATCCAAATATATTAAATACAATACATTTACAAATAACAGGTTATACCTTAATATCAGTGCACATTCAATGGCACTCGATTGTGTGAGGAATTATTTCATTTATTTGCTGAAAAGCTGTCTGTGTTGCAAAGGTGAATAAGGTACCCATCCTGTTTTCTGAAGGTGCATTGGAGTGAGAGTTGGGATCCAGAACTATGTAGACACATCTCATGTATACTGACATTTTCTACTGTGTATGTCATAGATTGATTTTGCTCATTTCAACTCTTTCTCATATTTTTATTTTTATTTTACTTTTTTTTGGGGGGGGGGCACTGTTTGTCTGATGTGCTGCTTAGCACAAACATGGCTACTCTCATCTGGTTTGTGCTCAGAGTGGCAGTGCACAAACCATTCAAATGGTCCATCAGGTAGCAGACAGGATCCAGACAGCCACAAACATAAACTGGATGCATTTAGTTAATATTGTTGTCCATTGCACAAACATGTTTCCGGGCAGTGCACACCCTCTCCTACTGTGTTTCCACGATGGTAAGTGATGTACAACATTTTCAAATGTTCCAAAACCATAAAGTGTTGACTATCAGTAAGCGCAATACCTGCAATTGGCAGGAAAACATCATTTCACATTGGTCTCGATGTATGGTAGGCATAGCAGGTGTTTGTGGAGAGGTTTTGAGATTCCATGCTCAAAGATGGGGTGCCAAGATTTGGAATTCTAGCGAATTAATATGGGCCCAGGCTTTTGCAAGGGAGACTATTGTGACTCGGATTACAAGTCAGAGGCATGGAATAGTCTTGCCCAGGCTTTGACCCATGCTACCAGTATCCCCGCACTGCTGAACAATGTAGAAATCACTACAGAGACCTCTGGATGAGGAACAGAGATACCCTCAACCATTAGATCGAGGAATGTAGGATTGGGGCCACCACACAGATGTGTAAGTATCACTTACAGAGACTGCTTGTAAGAGTTAAAAGCTGGATATAGTCAGGAATGATATTCATAACAGTATTCCATTCTGATCTGTTTTTTCTGCAGCTGTTATAAACCAAGAACTGAATGTGCAAACCCATGCCTCTAGATTGACACAGATACAAGAAGCATGATGTATGTATGCATCCAAGCAGTACTATTGCTTTAACATTAAAAGTAAAGACATCTTTATTGGTTTATTATACAGTTATATCAAATTGAGAAGTCATCTCTCAACTGTAACAGGAAAGTACACATGCATTAGTCTGGTGGCCAAAACTATTAGACAGTAGTCAGAGGTTGTAAGTTCAAACACCACACTTCCCAAAGATACAATACTGTTAAATTTTCATTGATATTGCAATGTAATGACACAGCTCTAAAGCAGTGGCACAAATGGCCTGCTATAAACTGTAATCAGTATAACTGGAACATGCATATGTGCAATATATGTACACATCAAGGATTGCGTGCTGGAATCTGTAATATAGTGTGCAGCTGCTATGAGCTGGGTAGTCTTAAGAGTAAAAAAGTTATTTGTTAGGAACTGCTAGTCTTAAAAGCAAAGGTGAAAGAATAGAGTCAAATAATTGTATCAATGCATTGTATGTCACATATGAAGTTGTATGAAGTTGCTAATTTTCTCTATTGTTTTTCTTTCACCCCAACCCTTATCTTTTTTTTTTTTTAATTTTTTTTATTTTTGTTTTTCCCACAGCACAGCAAGGTAGGCCTGCCCATAGGATCTATCTGGCCCCATTTCACTGAATATGGCAACAAGGCCAAACAGATCTAGGTAGCACCCCCTCTGCTGCCCCTGCACATACCCTGTGCTGCCTCTGCACCCCCTCTGCTACCCCTGCACTACCTGGCCCCTCAGGTAGTTCTGCCCTGCTTGCATGTGGCAGGCATGGTGAATTTATCACCTGGAATAACTGCCAGTGTTGGTGCATAGGATTGTGCGCCACACTGTTAGTGCACACCTACGCCAGATGGAGACACTGCTTTCCATCATTGTACTGAATAACATGAGGAGAAGCAGATGAGGGACACTGCAGCCATCGGCAGAGTGAGGTGACAGTGATGATAGTCCAGTGGGTGATGACTCATTTCTCACTGTCACCCAGTTTGATGCCCATGGGTTCATTATGTCGCCACCCTCACCCCAACCATGATGTTCACCCACCTCTTGTATCCTTCACTGTCCCTGTGTCTTGTCTTGTATGTCCTATCTGTCTGTGATTGCTTCCTCATCTACTGAACCTACCTGACCTAGACACACCTATATCACTTCCTCAATATTTCTCTCTCTCTCAAAAAAAGGGAGCACCTGTCCCCCCAAAAAGTGTTATCCGAGGCATAGCTCTCTATTTCACACATGGGTCATCTTGACACACTTAATTCTGTCCAATTTACTATACAATATGATTGTGTTGTTGTCACCCCTCTTTCTGGGGTTGACACTGCAAATTCAGCTAATATTCTGCACATCTGAACATTTTTTACTTTAGAAGAAATGGATAGCTATGGTTCTGTCCTACATCCCTCCTGCACATTCCTGCCCTCCTTTCAATTTCTTCTTCCCCCTGCTTGCTCCCCATTTTACCACTTTCCTATCTTTCCCATTTCTTTTCTTGAAAGCATAATTGCATGATGGTGCATATCATGCACTAATGCGCGGCTATGACAAAAAGCAGTTATAAGTGTTATACACAGCTGTATTGGAAACCAGTACCATTTAGCCATATTTTAGGGACTCCGTACCAGCTATCACACTTCAGATTTGGACTTACGCATAAAAGTATATGTAACTGTTACATACACCTGGATTCGAACCCAGTATCATCTGACCCCAGAAATGAATGGATCAATGCAGTAACTGATGACTCAATTGTGTAGCAGGTGTATTTTAGAGACTGAATAGCAAATGGCAGACTTAACTGCTGTTGTATACACCTATTAATTAACTGACTCTCTGGCTGCAGGTATTAATTCCCTTAATGCAGTAATACATTCCTTTTTGGGGCCAGATTGTACTGGTTCTGAATACAGCTGTAGCTAATACATTGAAGTACCTTTGTATTTGCATTGCTTATCGATGGTGCACGATCTGCACCATTGCGGACCATCATGCACTAATGCTTTATAAAACTAAAGGGGTATCACACAATAATGCTTTCTAAAGCATTACAAGGGATCACACAATGATGCTTCATACAAAATTTATAGGGAAGATACAACACTGGTGATATGGATAGCTAGCATGTGGGAGTACAAAGGAAAATCCTTGCTAAACTGTATCAGTTACTACTGATTGTGTAAAATACACCTGCTACCTAACTGACTCTGTAGCCGCACGTGTTCATGCATTGTTGCTGGAGGCAGATTATCTTCTTCTTCTTTCATCTTTTCCCGGTTCAGGGTCACCACAGCAGAACTCTGGTCCACTAATGATTGGCAGTAGATGTTTATGATGCCGAGGTGCCAGCCCGACACCCAACCTTCAACAAAGGCACGCCGATTCATGCATGTCTTTCAAACGCCACTCTGGGTTTAAATACAGGTGTAAGTAGTAATGTTACAAGTGTGTATGATACCTTAAATTCATGTGTTTAATTTGCTGCCTTTCACAGTTGCTTTGTGGTTGTGAGTGATGCACACCATCACACAATAATTATTTAAAGAAAAGAAATGAGGAAGACAGGAATGTGGTGAAATGGGGAGCAAGCAGGGGAGAGACAAAGTGAAAGGAGGTCAGGAATGTGCAGGAAGGATGTAGGAAAGAACTATAGCTATCCATTTCTTCAAAAATAAAACATGATTATATATGGAAAACATTAGCTGAATTTGGACTGTCACCTCCAGAGAGAGAGGTGACCACAAAACAATTATGTCGTATAGCCAATTGGACCAAACAAATGTGTCATGAAGACATGTGTGTGAAATAGAGAGCTATGTATGGGACAATTTTTTTTGGGGGGGGGACATGTGCCCATTATTATTATTATTATTATTATTATTATTATTATTATTATTATTATTATTATTATTATTATTATTATTATTATTATTATTATTATTTTTATTTTTTTGGAGAGAGAGAGGGAAATGTTAGGGAAGGGATGTAGGAATGTCTGGGTGAGGTAAGTTGGGTAGGTGAGGAAGCAATTGCAAACAAACAAGACAAACAAGACAAGAGACAGGGATGGCGAATGCCATGGTTGAGGAGCAGGTGGGAAATCTAGATCCCATGCATGTCAATGTAGGTGACAATGACAATCTAGTCCTTACCCAGTGGACTGTCATCACTGTCACTTCAATAAGCTACTGGCTGCAGTGCCCAACATATGTGTCTCCTATGGATATTTTGAACAAGGATGGAGAGCAGACACTCCATCCACCATAGGCATGCACCCACAGTGCAACACATAATCCTATGCACAATCCCTGGCAGTTCTTCTCAGCTGATAAAGTCGCCACTTCTCCCACTGCTCCTGGAGGAAACCACATGCCTATCCTCCAGGGCAGAAGTAGCTGAGGGGCCAAGTAGTGCAAGGGCAGCAGAAGGGGTGTTGCCAGGTTGTGCAGCAGATGTGGTGGGTGGTGATGCTGTAGCTGGTGGAGTGGGAGTAGGAGGATCCTATGGGACAAGCCTAACCCGCTGTGCTGTGGGAAAAAAAAAAATAATAAAAAAAGAGAGAAGATAATGGTTGGGGTGAGTGAAAAAGGGAGAACATTAGTAACTTCATACATGACATACAAAGCATTGATACAATTATCTGACTTTGTTCTGTTACCTTTACTTTAAACACTACAAGCTCCTAACAAATTTCTTCAATACTTTTAAGACTACCCAGCTCATAACAGAGGCACACTATAGTACAGATTGCAGCAACCAGTCCTTGATGTTTGCATATATTGCACATATGTATGTTCCATTTATACTGATTACAGTTTACAAAAGGCCATTTGTGCCACTGGTATAGAGGTATGAAGTTATGATGAAACCTAACAATATTGGATATTTGGCAAGTGTGGTTTTTAAACCCACAACTGCTAATTAGTTTCTAATACTATGCTGTTATTTTGTCATAGAGAATGCTGTATGCATGCTTTCCTTTTACAGTTTAAAGATGCATGCTCACTGTTATTTGAGCATATTGCACTGTTGCTTTGTATTACAGACTAAGGCATGCA
The DNA here is from genome assembly GCF_019279795.1 of Protopterus annectens. Taxonomy (NCBI): domain Eukaryota; kingdom Metazoa; phylum Chordata; order Ceratodontiformes; family Protopteridae; genus Protopterus; species Protopterus annectens. The sequence continues at coordinate 994,975,439 of NC_056741.1, forward strand.
TACTTCTTTTTGCAGTTGAGATATGCAAGCTCAGTTTGATACAACTGTATTAAATACCAACTAAGCAGTCCTTAAATTTTAATGTGAATAAATTATTATTATTATTATTATTATTATTAAATTATTATTTAGAATAGTACTGTTCTGATGTATACATACCACATGCTTCTCACATGATTAACAAAGGTGCAGCATGGCACCTCACAATAGAGGCTTGCTGTGGAAAAAACAGAACAGAACAGAATAGCTTTATGAATACCAGTTTTGACTATATTCAGCTTTTAACTTTTACAGTTACTAACTGAAACTGATACATGCACATCTGTGGGGGTCCCCTATACTAAATTTCCCAAGTCAGTGCTCGATGGTATCTCGCTTCCTCCTCTGTAGGTCTTCAAACTGATGTCTGCATTGCTCACCAGTGCAGGAGATACCTGTAGCACTGGTCAAAGCCCTGGCAATACTATTCCAGGCTTCATTCTTGTAACCACAGCCTTTTTAGTCCCATGGCAGCAACCAGGGCCCATGCTCCTTAATTAAGAGTCCAATAAAGACTTTGGACTCCTGAACACCCCACCTTTGCACTTGGAAGCACACTCCCTCACCAGCAACACCAGACATGACTACCATAGCTCAAGCTCAACGTAGAATGAGCATTTCCCTCCAATTGCATTTTGTATCCTGATGTTTCCCCCCCAGTTGCACATCTTGAGCTTAGTGAGATTGTGCACATTTTGGTTTTGCAACATTTGAAAACATTGTGCATTACTTACCATTGTCCAAACACGGCAGGCGAGAATGTGCACTGCCAGATGCAGTGTTTGCATGATGTTAAGTGATGCACAACAGTGGCAAGCACTGTAATTTCAAGATGATTTGGTATGCAGGCACTTGTGTAAATGTCTTAGGCAAATGGACCATGTCTATGGTACTCCTGCACTTACAGATATTGCCACAAGAAGGTTGAGAAAACAGTTGTGTATGTTGTACTTCATTGCTATTATCTACATTCTCGCAACAGTAAAACAAAATTTGCACACCTTGTACCCTGGCCCTGGAACATCTCCACCCCACATTTACACTTAACACCTGCTGCCACAGGATTAGTGACATGATATGACCTATCTTAGTTGTTGAGTCTTTCGGCTTTTCTCGGTTAGGGGCTTCCACAGCGGAACTCTGATCTGCTTATGATTGGCAGTAGATTTTTAGGTGCCGAGTTGCCGGCCCTGATGCACAACCTTCAACGAAGGTACACCCATTCACGCATGTCTCCCCACAGAAGATGCTCTAGCTGAGAATCGAACAGGACAACGTCTTACTGTGAGCCGACAACGTTACCGCAGTCCTATCTTAGTATTCACTGTAAATTTCTCTCTGCTAATTGCAGCAGAATGCCACTTACCATGTTTGCACAATGGCCACTAGTATTAATTGAATGTATCTGGTTTATGTTTGTAGCTGTCTGGGTCTTGGCTGCAACCTGGGTGGTCCATTCTTCCAGTTTGTGCACTGCAGTGCTTCATGCAAATCAGATGAGCATAGCCAAACACGTTTGTGCTAAGTGGTGCATTTATGCAAACACTGGCCTCAAAAAAAAAAAACATGGAGACAGATGAAATGAAGAAAAACAGTCTATGACAGTACCCCAAACAAATTTTAATGAAGAAAATTCAAGTAAGGGAAAAGCAATTGCCATGCTGTCCTACAATCTGCTTTCACAACCAGCAACCTTACACAAAAATGGTATCCACATGATACCTCCCAACTGTCCAGAATTTTACAGAATGTCCAGATGTTTGCATTACATTTTTGGGCTGCTCCTTGTAAAATGTGTGATTTTCTGAAAAATCACTGGTGATTGAAGTCAATACATAATGACATACATTTCAGTTTCGTACTTCATATCCTTCATAAAATGCATGCGAACACAAATCCCATGATTCTACCTACTTTCTACATTTATAAGAACAATATGGTAAATCCCTCCCTATTTTTGGCCCTTTGCCCCCTCATTACTTTAGTCTTTGTCCAGATTTCTTGCACTAAAAGGTTGGGAGGTACAATCCACATTCATATTACAGGTTTCATGGCCAGAAACACTGTTGTGGTTGCAAAACCTTGCTTACGCATGCTGCACATCATTAATATGCATAGTGCGATGCCATGCAATGAACAATTTTGCATCCATGAAAAAACACTCTGTGCAGGGCCTGAGCAGAACCTACACATAGTGTATTGAATTCAGGGGATAGTTTTTATACATAGTAAGGCTTGGAGTGAATATATTTCACAAATGTTATTATTATTATGATTACTATGAATAAACAAAGACAATTTGGTTTCTTGTACATTTAATTATTTTGGCTTATACACCAATAAAAAAGTTGGGTAGATTTTGTGTAAATTGAATTTTATATATAAATTTAGAGATTATGTAAGAGGTTGTCATGTAGTAGGCTGTGGAACTTTGAAACCTGATATTTTCAAATTATTTATAAACTCTCAAATAATTCAAGAGAAAATTTTGTCCATTTCCAGCCTTCACATTCTTTTGAATAATTAATATAAATTTAAAATGATATTTTATGACAATTGTTTAAAACTTGAATGTGATAAATTCTTACCACTGACAGATACATATGCAGCCTGTGTAATAAATGAAAAAGCATCCAATTGTGCAATTTCAACCCGGAGATGATAATAGCCTTCATCTGTCTTCTGGAGATTTGTAATCTTCAAGGAACAATCCTTCTTTCTTGAATCTCCAACCAAAATATATTTGTCAGCCAGTGCATTCAAATTCTTCTTCTTATGGTAAATTTCAGTATATTGTGAATTTCCATTGTATTTATACCAGATTATAGTAATGTCATTGGACTGCTTCTCCACACCAGGGTAGTTAAATGTGCAAGGAATCACAACGCATGAATCTTGAATTCCAATTACTTTTTGTGGCAGGTCTACTTCCCAAGTTTTACTGTCTTGGATCAAAACTATAGAGAAAAAGAAGGAAACATAATGGTAATATAATGAAAAAATATGTTTTTAGCACATGACATTTTTCATCACCTTTTACCAAATGAATTAATATGAAGTCGTTAGTAAGGAAAATAATCCATTGCAGGCCTATTAGTTTTCATTTTAGCTCACTCATTGAAGAACTGTGTTCCTCAATCTGGAGATGGTTGCATCTCCATACATGTACCAGTGAAATAAGTCCTTGGCAAGCAAACTACATTCCAGATGATAAAGTTTCCTGGACACAAAGAATCTCATAGTGATTTAGTAATAGGTTCATAGGTATGACCTAGGCCAGCTGCCCTTGTAGGCCATTTTAATCTTAGCCAATTTCCCTATTTGAACTTGAATTAACATATTCCATTTGGTTAGAGTTCTGGCCTTACCTATACCAAGGTTAATAGTTAGCCCAATCAAGATTTTGTTTGACTGACAGAGGGAGTACCCCAATCAATATTGTATTTAACCGACAGAGGGAGTACCCTTTATGTCTGTTTTAACTAGATGAAAACGCTGAGTTAATGAAAGGTTTTTATGTGCTTTAAATATTGGAAGCTGCTTGCGTGAATTAAACTTGGATTTTTGCATCAAACAACAATTGACTACTGCATTTTCATGTCAAGGGTACTAGTTTGGAGTTTACAGTTCTATTTTGTACCTTTGCTGGCTTTTACTTGAGTTATATACTATCCCTAATGAGAAAACTGGGATCATACCATAGATAATTTGAGGGGACCTATGCATGGGATACAACATTTAGGAGCTGCCGCTATCCATTAGTAATACAAGGGCAGTCCTGAGGTAAATTTTCTGCTACCCATCCATAGATTGAAGCTGGTCTCAAATATGCATAGGGATAAACTTTGTTGTATGTGGCTGTGGAGTCCATTTCAAAGCAGAACTATCCTCTGTGAGATATGCCTATCCCTCCAAAATATTCAGTTGATGTTGCAGAAGAGGTTTAGATCCCTAGACTGAGTATCCCTGATGCCATTGACTTTCTGATATGCAGTAAATCAGTCAGTACCTTACAGTAACACAGGAATTATATTTTGCAATTTTAAGCAGATGTGTTTCCTAGAGTTGAACTGACTGGTGCAGATCTTAAGACATTTTTTATACTGGAAGAATGCCTTTTTCAAAAAAGCGGGTAACTGGGAAGTGCGTGTCGAAAAGCATGAATTATATCAGCAAGAGTTGCTAGATGTCACCAGCCCCTTGAGTATTAATAGAATATCTATTGGTAGTTTTTCATTAATTAAAAAGACACAGCTCTAATTATACCATTTAACATGCTTATTCATTTATATTATGTTAATAGTGAGTTAATAATGTTCATGATTGTGTTTAATGTATTTTTTTCAGAGTGAAGTACAATTGGTTATGAATAACATATTTCTGTTTCAAAGTAGTTTTATTTTTGAGCATTATGACTTAATACCCACTAAGTAGCAGTGTATGGTTTTTAATATTTAAGTAATCAAGATGAGAGAGTCTTTTAATCTTATGAAGTTCATGTTTGGAATGAAGTGAACAAAAGCACCAATTGAAATTATATTGGGTATTACTTCTGGGGACTCCAAGTGTGTTTTTTTAGTTTGTACTTCAATTTTGTGGATGAATTTTCTTGGTTATTACTTTTTTAAAGAAATTGATGAGGTTAATGAGTCATGACCTTCCTTTGATATTGCCAAATTAAGAATACTCCAGGGCTAAGACATTTTCAATAACCAGATTCAACTGCACAGCAGAAATCTTGTATGTGGAACCAAAAGAAGTGTGACCCATGGAAAAAATAAAAATAATATTTTATTAGAAATACATACAAAAAGGTAAGCACTTTCATCCTACAGCACTATAAAGGACTTCCTCAAAACTAAACCATTAAGTTTTTAATCTGTGGGATTGCTTGTATTATGGAAAGTATGTACGTTTTAATACTGTGTTAAAGAGGTTAGTGCAGCTTTAAATTGATTACTTTCAGTCAAGCAAACAGGATATAAAAGTTAACCATGAACACAATGGTTTAGTTATATTGTTATAGGACAAAAGCTCTTAACATTTTTTTGTATCTTAATAAAATATTTTTATTTTTTCTGAAATTCACACTTCTTTTGGTTCTAAGCAGAATATTTATGTTGTAAAATTGCAAATGGTTACTTGTTTTGGTTCTATACAACTGCCACACTTGCTGCTTTGGTTCGTGGTTTATTGGGCTTTAGGATTTTTTTTTTTTTTTTTGCTTGTTCAGGCTACAGCAAACATTTCACCCGCCATTGTTCCTGAAGGTCATATGGATGCGATGGATAAACTGGTTGAGGACATGGATAGTTTAAAATGAAAATTGTCTAATTTAATTGAACTTCTTACTCAGTCCCAACCGGGTATGTAACCACCCAATTCTACAGTGACTCAGGAAGTACAAATTTCTTTTAAGAACACTACTAACCATGACAATTTGCATTCTGATGAAAATGGTCACTCAGACAAACAAGGAAAAGTTAGCTATTAGTCCAATGATTTCCTGTGGCTACTGAAAACTACTATATATGTTTTTTTATTTGTCCCAAATTAGGTGTTTAATGTGGTGGTTTGAACAGCAGAGTTTAAATTATTCACTATGAAAATGTATTTGCCTTTATATTGCAAAGACCATGGTATTGTTTTCAAATATGATAAAAACATTGTTTCAGAAAAAAAAAATCACTTTTAACCATTTTATGAATCCAGTGGTTCAAGCCTTTGAAACAGCATGTATTAGTGAATTATACAAAATAAAAACAATAGCAGGCACAAATACCACAGCTCAAATAAGGAGGAATGAAGTTTATAGAAGAGTTTGATGGGTGACAAAACCCTCAGGATTATGAAACCAGAGAAAGGTGGGGGCATTGCCATATTTGATTCTGTTGATTACACTAGTATTATCTTTAGTATTCTAAGGAACAAAAGTACGTATATGGAAGTTTTCTAAAATTAAATTAATACTTGTTATTGGAAAATTAACCTACTACTTGATGATTAGTTATTCCAGGGAGTGATTGATATAACCATGTTTAATTATTTGAGGAATCTGCACTCAGTTATTGTGTTATTTTTGAAATATTAAAAATTTATAAAAAAATCCATAATCCACAATTTAGGGCCTATTATACCTGCCCAAAGATCCAAGACTTATCTTTTAGCAGTATTGTAGACATATTACTTAAACCAGTGTTCTCAATAGTGAAGCATATGTTGAAGGATGCTTAGGATTTCTTGGGCAGGCTTAAACAGGAGTTTTTTCAGGATAATACTTGGCTTGTAACTATTGATGTAGTTGACCTTTTTACCTGTATCCCCTAAAAGGAAGGTTTACATCTATTCCAAAAGCACTTGTTGACTTTGAAGTTTTAAAAAACAATGAAGTCAGAATAACTATGCACCCATATTTGCAAACCTGGTCATGTATCCATGAGAGAAAAATATGTTTTTAAGTCTGAATTTTACAAATTTTGTGATTTATACTTAATATATATGGATATCTTTATTTTGTGGAATGGCTCACATGAAACTCTTGATGCTTTTGTTGACTACATACAAAGCACCACTAACTTTTTAAAGTTCACTTACCATGTTAATAAAGATAGTATTAATTACATGGATACAAGGATTTTTAAGGTAGCTGATCGATTTTCCTCAAACATTTATAAAAAAATGACATATGACACTTCCACAGCTTTTATTTATACAAGATGAAAAAAGACCCATTGAAAGGACAATTCATCCGATTAAAAAGGAAGGTTTTGGATAATAACGTTTTCTTCTTGGAGATTAAAAAATTAACATTTATGTTCTTGGAGGTGGGGGGGGTATCCCAAGATATTAATTTTTGAGGTTAGTAAAGAGATTCAGGATAGGAGAACAACTAGCTCTCCTCTTTTGATGGGGGTTGGTTTACAACATGGGGCTGATAAGAGTTAACACATTATACCCCACAGTTAGAACAAGCAAAATGTTTAAGACAGCTCTAGTAATATAGTAGAATTTTGGTAATAATAGACATCATTATGAAAAACTAAAATATTTTTCGGCCTAGTGATTTCATCTCTGCCTTAATAAAAGAAAAACTTATTTTGTTTGCAAGTCTGCTCACAATGTTATGAATATGCTGTGAATGAATACAGTAGGAAAAGAATGTAAGACAGGCAATAGGAAAGGAACATAGAAGTGTGGATGCTATGCATAATGTCGTTATATTTTTACTGGTGAGGAATTTTCTCTGAAAATAGATGTCAGATGAATACAGTAGGAAAATAATGTAAGACAGTCAATAGGAAAGGAACATAGAAGTGTGGATGCTATGCATAATGTCCTTATATTTTTACTGGTGAGGAATTTTCTCTGAAAATAGATGGCAGATTGGTTATTATATCAAAGTATAGCAACTGCTACAACAAGTGTCTTATGTACTTAGCTGTATGCTTCACTTGTGAATTTTTTTATGTGGAGAAACTGTAAGAGATTATGTAAGAGAATATACAAACACTGCTATGACATTTGAAATCCGAATATCAAGAATGCTTTGTCCAAACACTCAGTTGAATGCAAAAGTTTTGTAAAGTTCTTATTTTGCATTTTAGAAATTGTCATCCCTATCCCCAGGGGCTGAGTCTGGAAAAACAAGACTGAGTATGAAGGACTACTGTGACAATTCAGACTTAATAACCCAAATTACCCAAGTTTAAGTGAACACAATTGATAGCCTCAATATTAAATAAGCAGACTGCTAAATTGCAATGATCTTACTGAGTTGCATCTTGTTTTCATCCACATACATTCCTTTTATATCTGTATAAATATATACATTTTTATACTTCATATTATATGTTTACACTTCATCACCATGGTTAAAATGCATTTTTGGTTAAGATTTCAACAGTAGTACTACTACAGATATTAAACATTTTTAATGCATTGCTTATTTAATAATGTTACTCTTTAATTCATTAATAATGCAGATTGTAATAACCAGATAAAAGTTTTTAATTTGCAGGGTTGCTTGTATTATGGAAAGGATGCAAGTTTTAATATTGAGTTTAAAAGCTTACTTTATCCTTACGGTAGTTAATTTCAATCAATCAAACAGGTTATATAAGACAGCCATGAATATAATGGTTTCATTCTGATGAAATCCTTTGTATTGTTATAGGGTGAACATGCTTAACTTTTTGTGTGTATTCTTAATAAAATATTGTTTATTTTCCTTCTGTGTATCACACTTCTTTTCATTCCTTTTAGAAGATTTCTCTTGTGCAGTTGCATCTGGTTACTTGTTTTTGGTTCTGCACAACTGCCATACTGGCTGTTTAGATTTTTAATGTACAGATTAATGAGGTCTGAGATAATATGCTCAATAGCTTTATATATGAGGCTAGTTAGTCTAATGTGTCTATATTTACCAGGGTCCATAGCTGGGCCATGTGTAATAGAACATAACCAGGGGAGAGGTTTAAATTAAAGAGATTAAGCAGGGTTCAGAAAGGTCATACTTTTACTTACATACTTTATACATTTATTTCTGCTAAGAAAGCAGATTCAGCATAAATGCTGAAAGATTTAAGACTGTTGGGCAAAAGCCTTACTTTAAAAACTATGTTTCCGGTTCAAACGAGTGACATTGTTACCATTTATAAAAGACCTAGTACTTTCATTCCTGTGTTCCCACCAGGGATACAAACTTTCATAAATGTTTGTGAGACTGGCTTTAGGGAATTGGATATGCAGACAACTAAAAACAGGTTTTACAGTTTGTCTAATGATGAATATAGAGCTTTGCAGCAACTATAGAATATGTGTTCTGTAGAGGTTAAACAAGCTGACAAGGGTGGGGGCATTGTATTACTGGACAGAGACCGTTATATTTCTCAAATGAGAAATTTGTTATTGAATACACATGTATATCAATGTATTAAAAGGACGATGGTCAATGGGATTATAGACAGGGTGTCTTTTTTAATTTTTGATCTTTTAATTACTAATTTGATTGATGAATCATTATTTAAATATTTTACTACTGAGAACCCTGTTATACCAAAAATACATGTTCTACCAAAAATGCATAAAAATGCTGTTATCCCACCCATGAGACCTATTGTATCTGGAACTGGCTGGTGCACTGAGCCATTGTCCATTTTTGTAGAAGGAACTTTACATGTTTTTTTTAGATGAATGCTACACTATTCTTAGAGACACTAAGATGTTTTTAGAACGATCTAGAATAATGACTCTGGGACAGGGAGATAACTTCATTTTGTTACCATGGACATAGAATCGTTGTTTACTTGTACACCTAATTTATGAGGAACAGACAAAGTTGGAGAATTTTTAACAGTGAATAGATGTGACAATAAGAAAATTCAATTAATATCTAGTCTTTTGGAGATTATTTTAGAAAATAATGTCTGTGTATCTGAAAATGAATTTTATTTGCAAAAGGTTGGTGTAGCTATGGGCACTGCATGTGCAAATAGCTACGCCAACTTGGCAATGGTGTGCTGGGAACAACTTTCTGTATTTACTGATAGTAGCCCCTTTTTTGCACAAGTGTTGTGGTATGTCCATTTTGTTGATGATGTTTTTATGTTATGGAACGGAAATGACAATGAACTTAAGAATTTCATAGATTATTTGCATAGTACTACTGAGTTTTTAAGATTTACTTTTAATAGCCCAGATTTAGAAATTGACTTTCTTGATGTTAAAGTCAGAAAATCTGATTGTAATGAAGTTATTAGTAGCATTTACCAAAAACCTACTAGGAAGAATGCATTATTACACAAAACAAGTATGCATCTTAGGCATATTCCTAGAAATACACTGAAAGGACAGTTATTTAGAGTTCTGCGTCTACATAATAAGGATGATGATGCTAAAGCAGCCCTTGCAAATTTGAAGTTAGAGTTTTTAGATAGGGGCTATGCAACAGGCAAGATAGACAAAACCATCACTGAAGCATGGAAATTAAGAAATAGCAGATGCAGACCCTATTATACAACTATGACAGATAGAGACGACAGAAATACTCATACTTCAGACACCAATCATTTTCAAGCAGTTTTCCAATACTCCAGCAATGTTAATGAAAATACAAAGGTTATAAAGAGAAATTGGCATTTACTTCAAGAAGTACCAGAGTTGACTAATATAATCAGTGAAACTCCATTATTTTCTTTCAGGAATAACAAGTCGTTAAAACAACATTTATGTTATAGAACAGAACCTAATAGATTTGATTTTTCTACACGTGTTGGTACTTTTCTATGCAGACGTTGTACTGCATGTAAATATATTCATAGCAACAAGACATTTATTCATCCTATACGTAAATTTACTATAACCAGTTATAGCTATGCTGATTGTAGGACTGCTAATGTTGTGTTTTTTTGTTTCTGTCAAAAGTGTTTTGCATATTATGTAGGAAAAACTAATAGGGTCTTGAAAGACAGGATCCTTGAGCATGTTAGAGACATAAATAATTGTAAAGAGACAAGTGCACTGGCAAATCATGTTAGAAAAACTGATTTGTCTCATACTTTTGAGTTTTTTGTTATTCAACATGTCCTCTCAAATATATGGGGAGGTGATTTAGAAAATACTACAGAAAGCATAGAACAAAAATGGATTCTTAAGTTGAATGCTGAGAAATATCCTGGCTTGAATGGAAATAGTTCCTTAAAACCTTTTTTAAAAGCCAGACCATTGAAGCACTAGAATTATTATATTATTATATTTCTTTAACTATTTTAACTAAGTCTTTTATATATATTTATAGTAATGTTTTAACCATTTATTAGTATATTAATGCATATTTATTTATGTTTTTATGCATATTTACATTTACATATATTTAATGTTACACATTTATAAGCATTGGAATGTGACTATTGGATTGTCAGTTGACTTTATTGCATCTTCTATATCAGCTTTATTATGTTAAACTGCTGTGTCTGATGAAGCAACTAGTGTAGTTGTGAAAGCGCTGACCATTGTTATTTTTTCTATTTTTGGTTTGAATAAACGTATGTTTGTGTGCTAACTTGGTGCATTTTATTTTATTTTTAGGTCATACTTTTCACTGAAACTCTGGCAACATTGTGTGTTATCAGGACCCATGGATGAAGTATTATTAGTTTTTGAGAGGTCTAAGAGAACTCGTTCCATAGTAATTAACAGAGGATGATTGAGATTGTGAAACCAGTGGAAGAGCTATAACTTTGGAGAGAGTAAAACCTGCACTATATTTGTTAGTTAGGGCATTAGCTATTTTCTTTGGGTCTGAGACTGTAGTATTATTGGACTCGCTGCAAAATATTGTTGGGTGTTAGTTCTTAACTTTATGGCATAGTTAAAGAAAGATTTCCAGTTATGTTTGGTATTTGTGGCTATTTTATGTTCATACACAACTTTGAGATTTCAATTGGCTCCCTAAAGCTCTTTTTTAGTTTGCTTAAGGGTGCTCTTAAAGTACGTAGAAGGAGACATTTTTATGTATTAAGCAGTTTCTTTCTCTTGTCGTACCATTTATTTATATATACGGTATTCTACTACAGGGGCTTGTTTTTAAATGTGTCATTAACTTTGGTGATTTACTGCAGTTTAAGTGGGCATAGCACTCAGATACATATATAGCAGCTTTAGCAAGTGATTATTTCAGAAGAAAATTAAACAGAATTTTTTTAAGTCATTAAATAAGTGAAGAAAGTTTGTTTTTAAGAAGTCTGTTAACACAAACCTATTTACAGGGAAGTACCACCAGTTTTAAAGAAAAAGGTCAATAAATTATGGTCTCATTTAACAAGGCATGATGTTACATATGAGGATGTGCAAGAAATCGTCATATTTGTGTGGACTAGATGAAGGATACTGGGGCTCATGGTAGGATGGTTAATTGTCTATGAAAGAAAGTTAGCATTTAAAAGTAATACCTTACTAGGGTTCCACTCTGTGTTGCATTTATCTAAGACCGTCATTTTCTCTTCTAATACATGTCCAACTCATTTATATTAACATTCCCTTCCAACTGATCAGTATCTACCAAACATGGAAATATTTTTTCTAGAGCTATTTTTCTCAAGAAATATTCTCTTCTATAACTTTATTACCTTTATAGAACTAAACCTTGTGCTACATTACTTAAAAATTGTGATGTATCGTATTTCGTATACATCTAATTTTTTCCTCATCTTTTTCCTAACAGAATAATAGTACTTAGTCATCTATTATTGACTTTTATTATGTATTTCTGTTCTTATTTCCCTTAATGATTCATCAGTAGTGCATGACGGTTCTTCAGTTACCACAGTTTATGCAGTCTTTCTTATTTTGTATCTCTTCTGTCACAATCCTGTTCCCATGAATCTTAAAATGTCTTTAAGAGGATTTAGAGCTCAGTTGAAGTGACTTTCAGTAGATTCATTCATATTGTTTATTTCTGTGTAAAAATGCTTTAAATTCCTGAAGCTTAATATGGTGTTGACTCAATTTATCATCAGGTCTTGTAATTCTTTTTGTGTATTTGTAAAAACTGTACATGAAATAAAAAAATCTATGTTCCAACAAATGTGTTTGGCATAATAATTTGTGACACCATTATTTATTAAATATAATTGTTCATAAAATTGAAAACACAGCAAAATATCAAAATAAAATGTGATAGAAAATTAAAACAGGTATATTATTGCATGTATATTATCATACAGCTACAGAATACTATAGCAAAATAATAATATCTGCTTACTGAAACAAATTAAATAAAATAACTAGTTAAATCACAACCATCTAATAAAAACAACATTCTGGCAAAAATGTAAAACCTTTGCAGGGCAGTAATCTTACAGCCTAGCAAACCAATTTCAGTAGTCTAGTTCTAATTGTCAAATCAATGATTAAATATGTTGGTCTGCAGAAAGATCTGAAGCAAAAACTCACATATATATATATATATATATATATATATGTGTGTGTGTATATATATATATATATATATATATATATATATATATATATATGTATATATATATATATATATATATATATGTGGATATGTATATATATGGATATGTGTATATATATATATATATATATATATATATATATATATATACATATATATATATATATATATATATATATATATATATATGGATATGTATATATATATATATATATGGATATATATATATATATATATATATATATATATATATATATATATATATATATATCCATATATTTATATCCATATATATATATATATATATATATAGATATATCCATATCCATATATATATATATATATATATATATATATATATATATATATATATATATATATATATATATATATATATATATATATATATATATATATATATATATATCCATATATAAATATCCATATATATATATATATATATATATATATATATATATATATATATATCCATATATATAGGAATGCATGGATCATGCGATCCCAAATAAAACCAAGACCCAATCCTCCAAAGGCAGACGTCCTGTCTGGTGGACCCCAGCCATAAATAAACTATACAATAGAAGGAGGAAGCTACTAAATGATAGAGCAAAATCCCAAAAAGGGAAGGCATCACTGATCAGTATTAGCAAAAAACTACGGGCACACATAAAATTGTCTAAGGCCAGCTTCGAGAGAAAAATTGCACAGGACACTAAAGATAATCACAAGGCTTTCTTTAGTTATGTTAGAAACCTGGGTAGTAATTCCCAGATATGCTCAGAATTAGTCCAAAATGACAAAAAATACACCAAGCCCACAGACATTGCCAACATCCTAGCTGACAGGTTCAGCGCAAACTTCTCACCCCCCTCCCCACCAAAAGGGCAAATATCTATCCCAGCAGAGTGCTGCCCCCCTGACATCTCAGATGCTCAGGTAAGAGCCACCCTCTCCAAAGCAAAAAACACAGCATCAATGGGACCAGATGGTGTCCCAGGCTGCGTCCTACATGAACTCCAAGAACAGCTAAACCCAAACATAAAACTACTGTTCAATCTCAGCCTTACTACAGGATATGTGCCCAAAGAGTGGCGTACAGCAACAGTGGTCCCTCTCCATAAAGGTGGTGCCTCAACGGATCCTGGAAACTATTGCCCCATAAGCCTGACTAGCTTGGTCTGCAAAGCTATGGAAAGGATCATCATGGACCTCATAAATAAAGATATTGGGGACCTACAAACACTGGATCCTACCCAGTTCGGCTTTGTTAAGGGCAGATCCTGCCTCTTAAACCTGGTTGATTTCTTTGAAACAGTCACCAAGGCCATTGACGAGGGGAAGGTGGTCCACACAGTCTACCTGGACCTCACAAAAGCCTTCGATACAATACCCCATTCGGGCATTATAGATAAGCTCACCAGTTTAAATATAAACCCCTATGTCACTAGATGGATTGCAAATTGGCTCAAGGACAGAACCCACATGGTTAGAATTGCTGGAGCCATGTCAGACTCCAAACCAGTTACAAGTGGTGTCCCACAAGGCTCAGTCCTGGGACTTCTCTTGTTCGGTATATATTTCTCGGAGGTACAGGCCAACACGGAAGGACTGTGGCTCTCCAAGTTTGCAGATGACTGCAAACTGGGCACCGTAATTGACTCTCCAGCTGACACAAGCATCCTCCAAAAGGACCTCATAGAAACAGACAACTGGTGCCAGAGCCATGGCCTCAAGCTAAATGCCAAAAAGTGTATAGTCATCCCCTTTGGCAAAAACAAAGTGCCCACAAATTACCACATAGTTGGTAATCCATTAAGTACAGAAGAAGTAATTAGGGACCTGGGGACCCAAGTTGATAGCAATCTCTCATTTGACAACCACGTGGCCAAAGTGGTTAGAAAAACATTTTATATAGCCCACCTAATCATGAAGGGATTCACATCTAGATCAGGGGCGCTCATCGTGCCTCTTTACTCATCCCTCATCAGGCCCATAATTGAGTACAATGCCCCTTTTGGGATGTACCTTACCAGACACCTGCAGCAACTGGAAAGACCCCAAAAGTGCCTCACCAATAGGATCAAAGGGCTCAAACAGATGCCATATGCTGCCCGGTTAAAGAAACTCCAGCTCTACTCAGTGGCATACCGCCTGTTCAGAGGCGATCTGTGCCTGACGTATAAAGCCATGTCCAACCTGGAATTAATGGACATGCTGCACCTCAGAAAATCCAAATCCCATCGAGCTACGCGCTCGAGAGACTTGAACCTCAGCACTGAAATAAATAGGACATACTGGAGGGACAGATTCATAACCCAGAGGCTCCCTTCACTCTGGAATAAAATCCCATTCCAGGTTAGGCAGAGTCCCTCACTGACTCTCTTCAAGAGGAATCTTGATGAGTGGATGGGAGATCGTAGGTTTACCCCGGGTATCACTTCTGTGTCACTGTTAGACAGAGGCACAGTATACTAACCTCGAAAAAGGGCATAGCAAAATAAATTTAAAATGGGTGGTGAAAGCCAAACACATTCTGACTAGGCTTATAAATGCCCTAGGGCAGATAGCCTAGTATGAACCTATGAACCTATGAACCTATAAAACAAACTTTTATTCATTTTGCATGACATTTGCACATAATATTAGCATAGTTGCCATGTCATGTTCTTCAGGAGGCTTGAGAGACTAGAAGTTTATAATATTTGTATCTGCTCACAAATTCCAACCCATGCTTTTAATATATTCAGTCCATTTTCAAGACAGGTTCACTTATGTCAGCCTTCTCATTGTGTCCCTTTACTGTCGGTCTGAGTAACAGATTTGCTCAACCATCTTCAGTTTCATCCCATCCCTAATTAAGCTATTGCTGTGATCATGAGTGCAATGAGACTGGCAGTTCCTCTCTGGTTGGATTCTTAGTGTCTCATAGCAGTTAACATGGTACCATTACCTGGCATGGCCAAGTTGCAGCTGATGCAGGTGGTGCAGGTGGCACAGTCTGTGCAGAGTAGATGGCAGATTATGACCTTGATGGAAGGCCTAATGGAGCAGATATTAAATTAATTCATCTAGCTAGCCACTACCACTGTTCACCACCCGTGAAGGTTTTGGCCTATACCTCAAGCCAGCCTGAATCATCAGTTGGTGATAGATCACTGTAATGTCCTTTCAGGTTAGGGTATAAGATGGGATGCTGCTGATTCTTATAATCGACTGTATCCCCCACTATGTGTACCCATTTTGACTTAAGTTATACCCCACACCCTGTGCATTTTCCAACCCTAAGCCATCATTATTTCCCTGTTCACTCTTTGCTTCCATCCATTCTATGTCTCCCATCCTTGTGTGTTTATATTCACCTCTGTTTACCTGTGCTGTTCTGTGTGTATCTGTCTGCCACTGCATGCTGTCTTACCCCAAATTTTCCTGCATTGATTTCTTTTTCAGCCTTCCCACTCCCTTCTCTTTATATAAATTGGGCCATCTTTCAACAAAAACAATCTTTCCCTGCCCATCCCCCATCCTACTCATTCTTATATGTTGCCCTTCTGTGTGTTCATTTGCAATTGCTTTCATCTTATGTTATTATTTTATGGTTTTATGTACATCTGTCTCTTTATATGCATTGTACTAAATTAAAGGAAAATGCTGCAATCATGGAACAGACTGATACTGCTATTACTAGATGTCCTTGAATATATAAATGAATGCATTGTACATTTTGAAAAGCTTATGCTGACATGACTATGGATTGTTTCTAAAAAATGTGTTGGGCGCAACATATATAAGGTATCCCAATAACAGTGATACGGGACAAAGGCAAGTAAAAGAGGCGACACATGGCAAAGTCATGGATACCTTCTGCATATCCATAAAATGATTACAAAACAGAGGCTCTCTATTGCACTTCAGTGACTCATAAGTGTGAGTAATGAAATTATAAAAATAAAAGTCTAAACAATATAGGGCAGCAGTGAATGTCAAACATTGTTAATCTCCTTTAAAAATATGTTTTGCAGGGGGCAAGCCTTCCTGTACACCCAATGTTGTGGCAAGGCACCATGCCCAATGAATCTACGTGCACCAACTTCAAGATTGTCAGTGAGTATTCAAAGAAACCGCAGTGTTGGACAAAAGTACACACATTTAGTCATTCATTCTCACAATTTCTTACACTAATGAGTTTTAGAATAGCAAATGGTTACCCATGAAAAAGACTTTTATCCCTCAGCTATGAAAAGCACCTAATATCTCTTTGGTATTTAATAGGCTTTGCACTATTGCTTTTCATATACATTTTTAAAATTAATAGAAAAGCTAGCAAGATTAGACTGATTAGATTATATATTAACTCCTTACAGTGTGTGATTTTGTATTCTGCCTCCATAATTAGTAGTAACAGTTTGTTCATGTTAATATCCTAATAAATAATAATAATAATTTACAAATAAATCTTAATTACAGACCTCAATCACTTATATCAGAAACAAAGATTTTAAAACTGTTTGCATTAATGCATGGAGTCTTAATAATAAATGGACCAGTCTTGAAGGATGGCTGGTAACAGAAAATCTCAAAATAACTAAGGGACACATGTTTACTGACTAACTTAAAGTAAGTCGCAAGGTAAAACAATCCTCTACATACACCAAATGCACCAGCAAAAACCCAAGTAGAAATAATGGAAAATAAAACTAACTTAAAGAAGGCAGGATAGATCAAGAACAGTCTACAGACCTTCATCTTTAGAAGTTGTTTTTTCAAATTACCACCCCACCAAAAAACAAGAAAATGAAAAAAAATGCAGTGTCTATATGCCACTTTCTTCTTTAAAGCAAATCGCACTCAAGTGAATGTTATGTGTAAAAGGCTTTTAAAAACAGCTGCTTCTGCCACAATCAAAGATGGAAAAAGCAGTGAAAAATAGGAATAACAACATTAATGTAATAATACCAAATACATTCCCTGTAGCTTTCTCTATGACATTAACACCAGGGTATCCAATGTTAGTAAAGCATGCTTTCACTAACTGCAAAAACAACTGTGACTTTACAAAATGGTGCTTTTCATTACCTACAGAGTGCTGCCAAACAGAGAAGGGCAATGTATCATTTGAGCAAGCAGTAACTAATGAATTAATGAGCTTACATCAGCATTTATTCCTGATATGGAATGGATATGGCAAACAGTACCAGAAAATGCATAGAACCACCATCAGTAAATACTAAGCAGAAAAGGGAATCAAGAATGTCACAATAAGATCTCATTGTATTATTAGATGACCTGCATGCTTCAAGCTAGATGTCCTTAAGACTAAAGGAAGAAGGCCTACATATGTAGAAAAATGTGATATGAGTATAAATAGGGAAGGTAGGGAGATGCAAACATGAGCTACTGGATATCTGATTAAGCCTGTGAAAATGAATGCAGGTTAAATAAGGTGTGCAAGAAATCTGCTCATCACAGAAATATTTTGTGGTCTCCCTCTGTTGTCAGAATCAATCATGTTATAGTTGGGAGCACTTGTGATCTAACAGCTCCATTTATACTAATGGGAAGCAGGGCAGGTGCCTGAACAAGAACTGGAACAAACAGATTCCATAACTCATAAATAACACTTACAAAATAATGAATGCAGCAGCCAGCTCCTATCCACAACTTGGACTATGCCAATCTTCGCCCTGGCGTAGTACGTACATGCCTGCATGTTCCAACTGGTAAAATATTTGCTGAGGTGAAATTTTGTTATTTATAACAAAACTCATACACTGGATCAATCAATCCACTTACTGGTAACTGATAAGCTAAGAAACAGACAATGAGAGAGGCAACCCTCCACCAGTCCATGCAAAGTGTGTTTTGGGGCTCAGTTCTTACCCAACAGTCTGCTTTCTCCTGGACTACTTGATAAACTAGTCCAACAATTTCCAGAAGGTCACAACTGAGCATGATTAATTTTTCAGACAGATATAACTATTCAGCTGAAACATTTGCCCAGGTCCATCCCCATTTTCTAAAGCTATAATGCTCTCAACTTTTCTGGTCTCTTGTCAGAAAGATTTCATATTCTCTAGTCGCAGACTATATATTTCCCCTCCACTCCACACACCATTCTTTTTCCTCTTTCTGGACTCTTTCTAGCAGCTTGATATCCCTCTCACTGCACGGACCCCAAAACTGCACAAAGTACACAAAGTATGACTTGGCCGTGGTCAACAGCATTAGCTTTTTCACTTCTGGAGTCTATCCCCCTTGAGGATACACGCCAGCATTCTGTTTTTCTGCTATCACTGCCCACTCAGTTTGCTCCTGCTGGTTCATTCCAGGTATGATCAATACATCCAGAATCTTGACCAGCTCTGTTCCTGTTACACTCTTCAGCACATCACAGTCTTGCATTACTCAAGGTTTCTTGTGTGTCTTAAGAACTATATTTTGAATTTGTATACTTTGAACCTCAATTATATCCTTTCTGTTGACTTAGTCAGTCTTTCCAAATTCTTCATTAAGCTCATGCCCCCATTGTCCACTGTAGCTCCTATCTTTGTTCCATCAGTAGAGTATTCAATCCTGTTCTGTTTTTGTTCAAATATTTGTGAAACAATATATAAAAAAGTACTGGACTCATAACCAGTCTCTTTGATGTCCCATTAGTCTCTTCCATTACTCACATGACTGGCCATTTCACAACAACTATGTGTTCTTTCTTTCAGTCACATAACAACTGATATCCTCTTTCAGTCTTATTCTCAGGTTCTGCAGTTCTTTTCCCCAGTAGCACTTCTGTCGGTGTGAATAAAAGGCTTTGATATATTATAAGGTGGACCATCTTTAGTTCTTGTCTTTTAGACAGTCTTCAAACTAGATGTGCCATAGGTGATAGCTCCTCTGGCCAAGAATGGACTGTTTACATTATAATGAAAAGCCCTTCTATCATGTTCTTTTCCACAACTTTCCCACCCACTGTATTAGGCTAACTGGCCTGTAGTTTCCCATATTTTACTTGCTCCCCTCTACAAAGTGGTACTGTTCTTAGCATATTCCAGTCTTCAGGAACGTTTGCATTGGTAGTGATCTGTTGAGCAGCTCTTTTAGAGCATCTGCTAATATGACGTCCATGTTCAGGAGAGCTCCAGCAGGGAGCCCATTTGGTTCATATACCTTACTGCCCTTAAGGCAGCTATTTTCCTTCTCCTTGCTGCCCATGTTGGTATATGTTCTCTGGTGTCTTCATTCTGTTCCACTTCCTTCCTAGTATGGCAGCGATTCTTCCCTTTGCATTATGAAGACTGATGAAAAGTTTGCTTTTCTCTGTGTTCCATGATGCCTTTGCATGTTTTCCCAGGTCCACCTCTCCTTTCTTCTTTTCTGGCATATACCTTTTCATTTCCTGACCCATTTTTTCCACCCACTTTTGATTTAATCCATTGCTTCCTTCACCTCCGTTTTACCTTTTGACTGTTTCTATATACTAATTTACCTCCATGTCATCATATCTGTCTTTCAACTTATATATATATATATATATATATATATATATATATATATATATATATATATATATTATCACAAGTCTGCTATTCCTGTGTAACTACACTGTCTTGATCTTTTCCTTTTGCTGTTTTCCTACTTTTTGCTCCTGTTTGATTGCAGTGTTATTTATTTATTTATTTTATTTTACATTTGTTGACCAGGTTTGTGCAGCTGAGCTGATGGCCCTTTTCAGTGTAGGCCCAGGGGGAAAAGCTCACACAATTTCAGTGAAAATTGTCCATGAACACAGTATTATAAACAAAACATTAACATTTTCAAGTTGGTACAGTAAAGGCATAAAAATTAAATACAGAGTTTAAGTTGATCTTTAACTTAAGATATGTGCAGAAGCAGTAAGCAGAGTTTGTAAGTACAGTCAGTGTAGGTACAGTTAGTGAGGATCATACATGTAGTATAATAGTAGAATTTTTTTTTTAAGATTGAACAGCGGGTTATTACCTAGATAAGATGACTAAGAGAGGCTCATACATAAAGTATATAAGTAGAGATATTTTTAGGAGTGAGCAATGGGTTATTAGTTAGATAAGATAAAGTGTTATTTTACTTTTCTTAGAATTTGAGAAGCTGTCAGTTAAGGGTCAGAAAGCAAACATTGCATTCTTCTATGAAACCATAGGGAATAACTGTGCAACTTTTTCTGTATTGTAGGTGAAACTGAGAAATAACATTTTATTTAAAGGAAAGGAAAACAGAATACTACAACTAAAGACTGTTCTTTGAATATTTCTTATTTCCTCGCCTTACCAACCCTTTCCCTGTTGTGTTCATAAGCTTAGTGGATTTGAATTTCCCGACTCTTGTGTTAATCTTACCTTAAAAGATTTTCCCAATCTTATTTCAGTTGCTCATAATAGTGAGCACTTCAAGATCACATTGCAAAGGTACTCACTTTAAACTGATTAAACCTCAACTACCTTTCATTTCTTATCTTTCCAACTACAAGTGGAGACTGTAGTCCACATACCTTATATCAGTTTTCAAGCTTACTTTTAAAATCTCTCATTAGTACATGCAGCAAGTAAAGTTCTGCATGGAAGCTATAAAACACGTGATTTATTTAAAACCAAACCGTATTTATTACAAAAGACAAATTAGTTTTTTCTAGCAGTACACATTAACCTAAATGGTAATTTTAAATATCAAAAATCTTATTTTACATTACGTGTACACACATGTCATCAGCTAACCTTAAATATGTATATCACAGGCACTGTATCAACTATAGTGATCTATTAGAAAAAAAAAAAAAAACAGTAAGAAGTGTAAAAATTAAAAAAAAAAAAAACTATAAAAAACTTAACAACTGTTCTAGAGGAAAAATAACATTCCGTAAGAGCTTTTGTACACAGTATTTAAGTCAAAGATATTGTGGGAAAATAAAACACTTATTAAACATTCTTTTTTCTTCAAAGCACAATATAAAAATTGTCTCATACTCACAGAAAATGTAATACATTTTAACATGAAATTTAAGCATTTGTGAGAGGATTAAGTATCCGCAGAATTTGCACATAAAACTACCAGCTGACATGGTATTTGAACACACACAAACGCATGCACATATACCTCGACACACACACACACACACACACACACACACACACACACACACACACACACACACACACACACACACACACACATGCCTACTAACATATGCAAAGGTTGTAAACATTATATTTGCTAAAGTCTCAACTGTATCTCAAGAATGCCTACATCAATAAAATCAGACCATCAGAGATAACATGCTATGAATACTTCCCACTTACTACAGTAAATTTAACATGTAGAACCCCCATATCATGTCAGTGTAAAGAGTCCATAGCAACTGAATACCCAGGGTTAACATTGTAAAGTGCCCATCTCAAAAGCCCATAAGGCAGACATTTCAACCTGGCAAGCACAAAGCATCTTAGTACTTGGTAAATCTATTGTTTGCAAAATGTTGGGATTACACAGCATCCTAGCAAGTGTCAAAAAAGGCTACTTGTTGAAATGTTGGTATTTTAAATGACAACTGCAGATACACAGAAAAAAAAAAAACACCGAAACTGTAGAAGAGCGAATCTCTAACATCACTTGTCCTGGTCCCCTTCAATAAAAACAAATTACACCAAATAACATTTGACGACCTTTATTAAAATTCCATTAACATAACTTATTGACCAATATTTTAGTTTATTAATCACAGCATAAACATCTATATAACTGTTAACTAGGGCAGCGTGACCTCGCTCAGCCTGACCAAATAAGCAGAGTCCTTACCTCAGCTCACTTATTTACTTATCAAGCAGCATCTCATTGCTCACTTTCATTTCCAATTCTTTGATTTAAACATCCAACCAAATAAGCAGCATCCTTACCTCTACTCGCTTACTTTTACTTATCAAGCAGTGTTCAATCGCTCACTTCTATTTCCCAGCATATTGAACCTCCAACACCAGAGGAGGCACAGAAGAGGGGCAGGTTTGCCCCTCTTCTCCACTTACACAAACGCATAAAATAACCGCACGACCCCAGTGTTCCAAAAACAGGGCGGGAGGGCAGGTAGCAAGTTCACACCAAAATGTGATTCCTTACCTAGTTACAATTGCATAAATCCCATTAAGCACCTCGTTACACTTACCTCATTTCCTCCCAGTCAACCTACATTCCCATTTAACCCTTTCATCCCCCCAACTACCTACCCTCTTGAATCCCATTACTACTTCTCCTAACCCAAGTCTGAACATGTCCCTGAACAAAGTGGTTTGTTACCAAACCTCATTTGTCCTGGTCCACTTCAATAAAACATCACACCAAATGACATTTGAGGACCTTTATTAAAATTCCATAAACATAACTTACTGGCCAATATTTTAGTTTATCAAACACAGCATAAACATCCATGTAACTGTTAACTAGGGCAGCGTGACCTCGCTCAGCCTGACCAAATAAGCAGCATCCTTACCTCTGCTCACTTACTTTTACTTATCAAGCAGCGTCCATTCACTCACTTTCATTTCCAAACTCATTGAACCTCCAGAGGGAAAACTAAACTTACAACAAAACCTTCCAGAACAAACTTAACTGTACATTAACTGTTGAGGCAAAACATCATTCAGTGTACTCCCTCCTCCCTGAACCAAACTGGATCCTTGTCATCAACCTAAATAGCCCCATCATATAAATACCCAAAGCAAACAGTTGCCTAAAG
Organism: Protopterus annectens; assembly: GCF_019279795.1. NCBI lineage: Eukaryota > Metazoa > Chordata > Ceratodontiformes > Protopteridae > Protopterus > Protopterus annectens. The sequence continues at coordinate 994,999,225 of NC_056741.1, forward strand.
AGTTGAAATTAAACCGATGATCCTTCTCCAATGCAAAAGTACTACCCATACTCTTGTATAACCCCTGTAAAACAAACATATCTTCACCTATTCTACTACCCCAGTCACTTTGTCAGGTCATTACCTGGCAAATGTACCACCAAAATACTATATATCCAAACACCATCTGAAGCACAGCAAGTCCAACTACACGCCATCCTACATAACCTCAGTGTCATTTTGCTGCCCAAAGGCTATAATAATGACCAAAATGAGATTTCATATTCTAAAGATCAATATACTAGTAATCCAACCACTATACACACTATCTGTAAAGCAAAGCGTCTAATGACCAGAATATCATTTGCTGACCAACATGCCATCCACTTTAATGACTCCAATACCTCTGCCAGTGTCCCCAGACTGTAACCCAATGAACATCCATTTCCCCTACAACAACCCTTACAACAAACTTATCTTGTCAATAGCAACAATCTGCTAGTCTTATCACTATCAAATTACCCCAACCCTTCAAACATACAAACCACTGTCCAAGATTTAGTAAAGTCACATAACATTGTCACCTGTGCAACTATACTTATCACAGCTAACTCCACCCTTGTCCCAAAGTATCACCCATTGCTATTTTTTTCTTTTTTCATCTGGTAAATTAAACAAACCATGGTGTACATCCACTAACAACCCCAAAAACACAATGCCCTGCTTAAACCTTCACACTCCTGTGTAAACGGAAACCTCTTCCTCACACATCCCCAATACACACACAAATACCTTGCAATGCTCTGTCAAACCTTTTCCTAGCCATAAAAGGGATCCAGATCACAAACATCCTTCAATTTGCCCACCCCCCTGATGCCAAATCCAATGAAGAGCAATGCTAAACTCTCAAGGTAACACCGACCACTGAGCTACCCATCTGCATAGCCTTTCCACAGGAAAACTCAAACCCAACTACCATGCCCACAAAATGTGACCCACTGTCACATTGTCACAACTTCACCCCACCTGTGGACAACTCCAAACTCCCCATAAACAATCCCCTGACCTGCTCTACACTGCCCCTGACATACATCAGCCTCACTTGCCTCCAAACTACTCTCAAACTGTACCGACTCTGAAATGCCTTAATGAGCACCTAATAAAGTAGGATTACCTGCGACCTCATTGTGCACCACTCCAGTGACCAGCACATCCACCCCAGCAGAATCCATCACCTTTCAAATCCACTTCCTTCAGGCTACCAACTGATAACCACTATGCGCTCACACATTTGCAAAAGAAAAGAAAGCTGTAAATCCTCTGCACACACAGACCAAAATTTCTTAATGACAACATTAGATGCTGCCAAGGGTCTACCTTTTTCATCAACCATACAGCAGTTATACTAACCCACTTCCCTTATGCTCAATAACCTGGCACCACCATATCCCCCAGCAAATCTTTTCACAGCCAGCTAAGGAAAACACAGTCACAAAAGATGGTCTTATGTCACAAGTGGCAATAACTGAACCCATGCGTTTACATGACACCAATTAACATGCAGAATGTAAAGTTACCTGCCAGTTAGAGTATGTTACTACTAAATATTGCGGATGTGAGACAATTTAAATATCAAATACCTGGGTCAGCTCAATCTTGGGATTTTTTCTGTAAACAAGCCCTACAAGAATGTCCTCACACAATCACTCCCAGATTAAAAGATTAACAAAACTGCACATTCTTCTGTTAGATAACATGACCTTGTAAGCTTCCCATATCCTGCTTTCTTCTACCACAGCTGTAACACCAACACATACACCACAATGAAACTTAGGATGCTTAAAACAAGGAGTTAAATACCTCCCTAGCATACCCGTACCTCCTCAAATTAACCTCATCTCAAGAAACTGTCCTCATCTACAGTCATAGAAGCTTATGTACCACAAAGTTCCACATCAAAAGTCCATCACACATTCCATGTTAGCATTCTAACTGATATCCATGATAAACATTTCATTAAAAGGCCTATGCTATAAATTATCACATTTTAACCAACCCATGCTTTTTAGTTAATGTTGTTAGTCAGTCATTAGAAAATGTTCCGCTGTTACCCACTTGCTCCACTGACAATGCACCTTATCTTGGAGATGAAAGGAAAGACAATAATCAGGGTAATGGGAAAATAAACCCTTCCACACTTCTGCCAATACATCAGAATATTGCAAAGAAATGACAAATGTAAATCCATTAAATGAGAGGAAGAAAACAATAAGCCACCAATCCCAGACCCTTCCCCCAAGTCTATTTATCTCACCTATACCCTCAAGGATCACAGTACAGATTCTGGCAGCCTCCCTGAATTTGCATTTAACCTATGCAGGGACGATATAAAAAGTGTTGTGCTTATCAATTCAGCTCCTTCATACATACAGAATCTTTGATCCCCCCAAATGACCCTCAAACAAAGATGGGAATCAAGCCCTTTACCTTGTGTATGTGAGGCAAACACATTATCACTATGCCCCCCCCTTAACATCTACATTAAGCTACCTGTTGGATCTGGAGACTCAAAATCAAGAACCCACCAAAATTTGAAGACTGGCCTACATTATGAGGTAAAATCTGTCCCTTCTGCCTCACCTGGGCAGAAAGAATGTCCACTTACTGCAAATAGCAATAAAAGTGCATGCCAGCCATACCTCTCAACCTCCTAGAGAAAAACAACTGGGAAAAGCCATAAATAAAAGTGAGAGAAAGGCCCGAAAATAAGAACTTTTTTTTTAATATTGCTCTTACAAACTTAAAAAGTTGATGGATAACTGGTGTTGCATTAGCATGAAGTTGCAGGTAGCTCTCATAAAATCATCCAAAGCAAATTTCGAGAGAAAAATAGCTAAAGACTCAAAAGACAATCATAAGGCCTTCTTTAGCTATGTTAGAAACCTGGGAGGAAACTCCCAGATATGCTCAGAGCTAGTTCAAAATGATGTGAAGATTACTGATCCTACAGACATTGCCAACATACTGGCTGACAGGTTCAGTGCAAACTTCCCCCCCCCCCCCCCAAAAGGAGAGATATCTATACCAAACGATTGCAGCCCCCCAAACATCTCCAGCGTCCAAGTGAGAACTGCTCTCTCCAAAGCAAAAAACACAGCATCCATGGGACCTGATGGTGTCCCCGGCTGTGTGCTCCACGAACTCAATGAGGAATTAAACCCACAGCTACGACAGCTGTTTAATCAAAGTCTTACCTCTGGATACGTACCCAGGGAGTGGCGCACTGCAACTGTGGTCCCACTTCACAAAGGCGGTGCCTCCACCGACCCTGGAAATTACCGGCCCATTAGCTTGACAAGCCTTATCTGCAAAGCCATGGAGAGGATCATAATGGACCTCATAAATAAAGACATAGGGAATTTGCAGACTTTGGATCCAACCCAGTTTGGCATTGTCAAAGGCAGATCATGCCTTTTAAACTTGGTTGACTTTTTCGAAACAGTCACCAAAGCCATTGATGAGGGAAAGGCAGTCCATACAGCCTACCTCGATCTGGCTAAGGCCTTCGATACAATACCCCACTCGGGTATCATTGAAAAACTCATCAGCTTAAATGTCAACCCATACATCACAAGATGGGTTGCAAACTGGCTGAGTGATAGAACCCACAGGGTCAGAGTTGCTGGCGCCATGTCAGACTCAAAGCCTGTCACAAGTGGTGTCCCACAGGGCTCAGTCTTGGGCCCACTCTTGTTTGGCATCTACTTTTCCGAAGTACAAGCAAACACAGGAGGGTTATGGCTGACAAAGTTTGCAGATGACTGCAAACTGGGCGCCATAGTAGAAAACACATCTGACACAGATATCCTTCAGAAGGGTCTCACAGAAACGGATAACTGGTGCCAGAGCCACGGCCTAAAGCTAAATGCCAAAAAATGCATAGTCATACCCTTCGGGAAAAACAAGGTTACCCCTAGCTACCAAATAGGTGGCAATCCACTGAGCACAGAAGAAGTTATCAGGGACCTGGGGACCCAGGTTGATAGTAGTCTGTCATTCGACACCCATGTAGCTAAAGTAGTTAGGAAGACTTTCTACATTGCCCACCTTATCATGAAGGGATTCTCATCTAGATCAAGGGAGGTCATAGTCTCCTTTACTCATCACTCATCAGACCAATGATTGAGTACAATGCCCCATTCGGAATGTATCTGACCCGACACTTGCAGCAGCTGGAGAGGCCACAAAAGTTCCTCACCAAAAGGATAAAGGGTCTCAAAAATCTGTCCTATGCTGCCCGACTGAAAGAACTCCAGCTCTATTCAGTAAACGCCATTGCTCAGAGGTGACCTTTGCCTAACATACAAGGCCATGTCAAACCCAGATTTGATGAATATGCTTCACCTCAAAAATCTAGATCCATCAGAGCCACAAGGGCGGGAGACTTAAACCTCGACACGGCTATTAATAGGGCGTGCTGGAGGGATAGATTCATCACCCAAAGACTCCCTATGCTGTGGAACAAAATCCCGGTACATGTGAGGCAGAGCACCTCGCTGGCCTTGTTCAAGAGAAATCTTGACCAATGGATGGGAGATCGCAGATATACCCCAGGGATTACCTCAGTGTCACTGCTCGACAGAGGCACAGCAAAATAATGGGTATAGTTCCCCATACTAAAGGGGTGGCGTAAGCCACAAAACGATGGGCTAGGCTTGCAAATGCCCTCGGGCAGATAGCCTAGTATGAACCTATGAACCTATGAACCTATGAAGTTTCATAAGGGTAGGAAGTATGAAACTCAAATGTCTGTCATCATTTCTAATTTCAAGCTTTAAAGATTTGCCAGTAATTTGCCAAATAATTACAATTTTATGAAAAATGGACCACAATATGGGCCCGACCTTGGACATTCTATGGATACCCCATAACCTGTGAAGTAAATATGCAGCAAATGTCAGATTTCAAAGGAAGATGACATGTAGCAGATGGCCATCCTTTTCCCTAACCCAGTCGTCCAAACCACCCAACTTGCCTTATCATCATTCTGCGCATGCATGGAAGGCAACCGTTGTGCTGGACAGCTTGCAGCCCATGGAAAAAGCTGTTTTTGGCTTGGCTGGAACCACACTAACTCCACAGAGTGACAGTTTCTTACTAGCACCACCAATGACCATCTTGCCAGCCAATAAATGCTGGACCATTCATCCACCCCAACTCCATCCCACAGTAAAAATGGGGGACTGCAGAATGTAACACTTAGCCCATTCCTCAACAGCAAGCCATGCTTTTCTGTCATTTATTTTTTGTCCTCCTTTTCCTCAGCCTAATCCAAACATTGCTACCCCGCATACCCCTCCACCTCTTAAAGCAAGAAATCTGGGAAAAAAACATAAACAAAAATGAGACAAGGTACCAAAATGATGTACAATTTTTAAATATTGCTGTTACACACCCAGAAAACAATAGAACAACAGGCTCTGCACCAACATGAACCTCCCAAGGAACTTCAGTCTGCAAAGAAAATGCCTGCCACCATCCTCAGCTGCAGTCTCCAATGATCAGCCACCAACCTTACCCGAAAACCACAATTCCAGGAAACTGGACCAACACATTAGACCTAAATCCAGACAATCTGTGAAAATCTGTACCATTCAGTGGCAGACTACCCAGCATGCTTTTTTCCCTCGTTCTCTCTCTCTCCTTTCCAAGATCTGGACATTCTGTGAAAATCTGTACAGCTGAGAGGTATGAACACACCAACCATACTTCCTCGTTATTCTCATTTGTTTTTTCTTCTTCTCCCCCTTCTCTTCCTCTCTCTCTCTCTCTCCTGACCCAATCCACCACTGCACTGCCCTGAACATGGAGAAGGAGCATCAACCAACTGTCCATGCCACCCCACATACCACTCAGCATCTCAATGCAAGAAAACTGGGCAAAGCAACAACGAACAGCAGGACAAAGGACCAAATACCTGAACACCCATCACATGGCTCCTACAAACTTAACATGTAGATGGAATCATTGGCTTGCACTGCATGTATTTACTGAAGAATCTGTAGTCTGAAACTCCGTTGTCTGCCATTATTTATTTTATTTTATTAATTTCTTTATATATATATATATATATATATATATATATATATATATACACACACACACACACACACACACACACACACACACACACACACACACAGATATATATATATATTTTATAAACTGTGACCTGTACAGATTTGCCACTAATTTACCAGCTTACCACAGTTAAAATGTACCAAAATATGTACAAGTCTGGACATTCAGTGAAAATCCGTACAGCTGAGGTTCGATAGCCCACAAAAAATGGCTATTACTGCCCCTCACTGATCAGCCACAAAATCCAGAAAACCAAGAATTCAATGAGGAATGGACCAAATTACGATGTCACACCATCAGACACGCTGCAACATCTGGAACATGGTCTCACTATGCATTCCGGTCACTCACCAGCTTTCCTTCCACATTCACCTGAGTGACAACTAAACCACTCTTCCATTACTATTGAAACAGGGGTAAACTCCCCTTCTGTGATAAACCAGACAGCTGAGCCATATACCCACCTCCCACATACATGCCACACTAATGTCTGTAATGGTCCACACCCCTTTTAACATGAGTGCGCATGTGTACAACTACACGCTGAGCACAGGAGCTCCACAGCCCACAAAAAGACCCAATGATAGCCAACCATCAATGAATATAACAGCTAAAATAGGCACCAAATGAACAGCGGCAACAAGCAGTGACAGGAAAAATGCCACAAAATTCAGACATAACATAATGAGCATTCAGCATCACAACACATACGCATACTGAAGTAGCCAACAAACCAACACCAGAGATTAAACGCAATCTTAAACCACCAATGAAAAGAAGAAAATATCAACACTCAGCCACAACAAACTGCCCCACCAATGTCTAATTTAACAGGGAAAAAATAGTGACCACCTTTCCCTAAACCCATTACCTACAGTCCTCTATTCCACTAATATTAACCCCATTAACCACTCCCTGCTAAACCAACGGGGACGACAAACCCATAGAACCACCATTCCTCACAGAGTCCATCAGTGAAAAATTAAAGGTAAGCTAAATAATTCTAATAAGGCTACACTCCCTCTCTGTTCCATTAATCTTTACCATGTCCCATTGCTTACCTACCTAAGGACTAGCCAACAACCAGCAGAAAAAAATACACAAATAAATAAACCACCCACCTGTTATTACCATCCAACTACTATTATCCCGAAGCCTACCTGTTTTCCGGAATACCTAAAGGTCATCTTGGATGTAGCACTTTCCTTAGCAAGTTCACAACAAAATGTGATTCCTTACCAAATTACACTTGCATAAAACCTATTAAGCCCTTCTCTACACTTACCGTATTTCCTCCCAATCAACGTACATTCTCATTTAACCCTTTCATCCCCCCAACAAGTTTTCTTCCCCTACCCTCTTGAATCCCATTACTATTTCTCCTAACCCCAACCTGAAGATGTCCCTGGACAAATTGGTTTGTTAACAAACCTCATTTTTCTCTTTTAAACTTCTTTTTTGTGGGGGGCAAGCACCCTTGCTCCCCTAATGTGGGCAGAAAGCCACCTACAACCCTTGATCATATACATACTGACTACAGCATTGCATACCTGACATTTCAAAAGATTACCCTCAAAAACACATATATATCTGCTTTCAAAACTTGTCCATAACATTATACAGTTCTTAAATATTGTAATAAATTTTTAATATTCATTCAGTATTGTAGGGTATGGTGGCAGAGACATGGATTCATTGTCTCTCAGTTTGGAGTAAAATGTATAACCTCTCAAAGTGCTTTGCAACTCATGGGCTTTACTTTTCCTTCCTTGGGAGTACAAGCACTGCACATAAAATATTCTACTTCCACAATGTTTACTTGAGACCATTCAAAATTCTAAAACAAACAGGGAAAAATGAAGGAAACTTCCAGAATAAAAAGGTGAAGGTGGATTTGCCAAATAATAGAAGTTTCAAGAATGACAAAATACCATAGAAACTTTCCTCTTTCCCTTATCAAATGTATAAATAAATAGGCATGCCTCCTTTCATAATTGCATACCTGATGAGAGAGACATTGGTGCTTCAGTCTCTGTAAAAAGAAAAATAAAAGCTAGAAACCAAGAGAACAACTCCGGATTAGAAATTGCTCATGCAATAATAAATATCAGTGGTATGGAAATCTATTCATGCTGATATTTGTGATGATTCAAAACTAAAGCCTATGGATATTACTTGCTTTTATTTGTTAATAATAAAATGTTATGGGTTAAAAAACATTATTTAAAATTTCTCAGAAAAGACTACCAAATATATTTACATTGACATCATCATAAAAACTTTTAGAATTATATTTACTATAATTCTCTTATTAAAAATGGTCCTTTTATATTTTGCCTACAGCCAATACTTCTGAGTTCAATGAAATTAATACTTCAGCTAGTCTGACAGAATTAAAAAAACAAGAATCTAATATATTGATCTGAATGTTTTAATGAGGCAAACTAATGAGTAAATTCAATTTGGAACACAAACTGGGAATTAACATTTAGAATAAGATTTAAATTATTAGAGTACAAAAATAATGACAGATAGTGCAGCAGTGCAGCAGTTGCATTGCTGTCTTACAGCAAGAGTTTTTCCAGTTCATTTCTCAGCCTGGGTACCTTCTGTGTGGAGTCTAGATGTCCTCCCAGCATTTGTGTGGGTTTCCGCCAGTTTCTTCCCATGTTATAAAGACATGGATCCGGAGCGTTTCTCCCTGGGCCTCCACTGATAATTGGCTTCATTCCAAGTCAGACTTTATCAGTAAACAAATGTTAAATAGATAGATAATGAGGAAAAAATGTATATCCCAACTAATGGAAATATTTTATTTAATTATTGGCAATAACAGCGATATGAAAATCACTTTAAATTAAATAGATTAATTTCAGATTTGTACTCTAAGATTAATTAACAGTAAGCATTGGGATTTTATTAAAACATAATAAATTAAATTATTAATGATTTTAATAAAGCCCTAATACTCAAGTCTGTTAGTTTGATAACATCCTGTATGTTTTGGAAGATTGTTATGTGGAAGTAGAATTTTAGAATTTGTGTTACTCCTTACAAAATTAACAAAATTTATGAAAATAATGAAATTATAAATTGGAGGTGTAACAAATATTTAAAAGCAGGTTGGTATCTCATTTTTTTAAATGTGAAAAAGGGTAACCTACTGGTGGACGAAGACTGAACGCTTGAGCCTCAGTTGCCTGAGGTGCAACTCAGATTAAGTATAATTATTAATTAATTCTCTGGCATTGCAATGCTTAACGCAGGAGTCTCCCAATGCTTAGTACCTCTCTTTGTCAGGGATCTTTAGTTGCAACTTTCATATTTCAACACTGTCATCTACACTGATACATTTCTTTTAAATGACTCTAGCAAAACTCATTCTGACCTGCAGGCCAAATTACAAACAATCAACCTCTATAGATGATCTCTTGATAATAAACTCTTAATCATTCCCAAGAAAATCAAGGTGGTGGTGTTAGGAGCTACTCAGCGAGTGGTCTCAATCACTTCTCTTCTATTGTAGGGCAATCAAGACAAAACAATGCCCAGTTTCTTGGAATAGAATTACCTTGAATCCATCACTTGCTTTACAGTTCATTCAAATAAAATTGTCAATAAAATTTTGTGCAATGAAACTTTGTTGCAGAATCACGCCCCTTCTTTCATCTTTTGGCTAGACTGTGATTACAAATATGTTCTTCGAAAACTTGAATATGGTTTGCCTATTCTGGCTCTGCATTCCTCTTGCAATAGTCATGCAAATGGCACAAAACAAAATCTGAAAATTCATTTTTCTAGCAGAACCTTTTGTACACCACTGCAACCTACTAAATGACATCAAATGGTTATCAGAAATGGAAACTCTCCCCTTTTTTCACAACATTCTACTTTACAAAATCTTAAACTTGAGCTATTGCCTCCTCCTGAAGATAGAACTCATATGTTGGCACCAAAGCTTTATCCTAGGGAGCTCCAGAAAAGAAAACCTTTCCCTACCCCAACTATGCTTCATAGCCACTACTGGGAAAAGAGTTTTTTCTAGACTAGGCCCTGCTATTTAGAACCAACTCTCCACAAAAGTAAAAACCAAAGATATACTTGAGGCCTTTAAATATGTCTCAAAGACCACTTTTAGCACACCTGCTACCACGACAATGGTTAATTCCAGGCAACAATCAAAGCCAGCAGTGTTGGTTATATTAATGCTTTTATACCTGATTCCTTATGTGTTGCTCTGTTTTAGTCAGTATATTTACACTTGTTGACAAGTCTTGTTTATTCCCAATCTATTAGTATTTAGACTTTGTATGCCATGACTTCTTTTTTTTCTAATTGCACATTTCTTTATTGCTTAATTAATTAATTAATTGATTATTCTGTATTTTATATGTGTACAGCTGTTCAGCGAGCCTAATCTGTGTGAGAAAAAAATCAGTGGACCAGTCCACCTACCTAGTGAACAAATAGTAATTAAAGAAGTAAATAAATAAAGCAGTATATATAGCATTTTGCCTTTGATAAAAAATACATCTGATGGATCGCTTGCAAAGAAAGAAAAGTGAAGAATAAAATAGTGCTGAACGGTTTTCCTTTCTGTTTTTTATTGTAGACACACCTCCTCCTCATTAATATCAATAACAAGCCATATTTGTCTTTTATTGACTTGCATAACAGCTTGCTTTGATCATTGTTCATTTGCACACTGGCTTTCCACTTCACCTCTGTGACTCTGTGACAAGAGTAATGTTGCCTATATGCATGTGTACATGTCAACAAACATACAAACATATAGCACTGATAGCACTAATTAAGTTTCATCAGCCAAACTACAGTGGCCCATTAAAATGTAGTGTTCCACAAAACTAGATATACCTGTAAATCAGAAAAAGTATTTGTGATAGTACCAATATACTGGCTATTTAAATCACAACAAAGCATGATTCTCTTCATGTGGAACAAGCTTTTTTAAGTCGGCAGAATATATAACATGTATAGATATGCTCTAGTACTTTCAACTTCTAAATGAGTAGTTAGAATCCTTGATAATTGCCAGCAAAACAAATTTCTTAATGTAGTGAATATGAGCAAACTGTCCTAGAAGTACAGAAGCTAGCTTTCTTCTTTTAATAAGGATCAAGATTCAGTGTCTTGAGTACCCCCCTCCCTTTCTACTTCATCCTTCCAACCATCTCAGTGTCCTCCTCTATCATCAAGTCTAATCACTTCCTACCTACCCTGGACTCTTCTCCAGTTGAGCTGTGGACATCATGGATTTTAAGGACATCCTGGGTGGGTCATGCCAGCAGCTGCTTTGGCTGCTGAGGGGGTTATATTATGACATATCCTTGTTTCTCCTCCCCCACCTACATTTGTCAGTAGACATCCAAGGTCTAATCCCCCCATTCCCCCATAGACTACATCTATCCTCAAAGAGTGAATTTGATGAAAACCATCCCTTTCCTGTCAGCACCTCAGTTACTTGATTTGGTAGTTAAACCAAGGTAGCCTGGAGTAAGCCTTAGCACTGCAGGGTCTTGAGCTCCATGACTGTCTGCAGCACAGACAGTGAATATAAGCAACAACCGGCCTAGCTGCACATAAGAAAAGCTTAATTTTATTTTTATTACAGGTCAGGTAACCATGTCTTGTGCCTTCCAAGTGCCTCATATGATCTCACAGTCTGTTTCCTCTTTAAAGTACTGTAATATGCAGGATCACTGGGACACCTTATCTTTCATATTTCCACAGATGCTCACGTCTGATTCATTATTTCTGACAATAAATCAGCAGATAAACGCTGCCTGTTTTTGTTAGCTCAGGGCATGTAACTCATTACTTGTTCTAGCTCTGTATATATTACCTAAAGTTCAAGGGCATGGACATGATTAGTCTGTATGTTTGACAAAGAACTGGAATGACCTTCAGTGTCAGGTGAGACTGCTTAAGATGATACTTGACTCCAAAAGACCAAAACCTAAACAATAAATTAATGAGTTTCTGAGACACATAATATCCATTACTTCTGTGTAATAAATATTGCAATAGTGAGATTATTTCCTCAGTTTTATACTCCCAAAGTCACCTGATATTCAGAAATGTTCTTCAAATGTTTCTTTAAGTTAGTGATCGTAAACATTTGCTATAGATTTGTGCTTTTTTTTTAGGGTGCCACCAGTCTCTGGAAATACCCTAAAACTTGGATGAAACTTGTGTCTATACACAGTTTCTAATTCCTTATTTTTCTGTTTCTGTCTTTTGATATATTCCAAACAGAGTTTTACCACCTAAAGACATCCGTACTAACTGAATGAAAAGGAGCGATAACAATTCTGTTGATGGCAGCTCTATCACTTCCTTCTTCCCAAATGGAACCTGATGCTTGATTACATCATAATCATTAAAAAAAGCCTTTTTCAGTCATTCAAAGAACCAGCATAAGATATCAAGAGACTGCTTGCGCCTTTAACTTGATTACTTGAGTTCTTATTCTGAATATAGTTTTGTTATCAGCCTACCACACGACCACCTAGTTCTTTGAAATCACTTCTCATCTTCCTTGATTACACCAGACTATATCTTCTACACTAGTTCCCACACATTTTAGGTGCTTAATGTACTGCAGTTCATTAGCTTGTATTATTTGTATGTGAATTGTTGCAGTTCTGTTGCCATATATTGTGTCTAATGCTTTTGCTTACTTTCTATTCAGATGTCAGCTGCCAAGTAGCCCTTCTGCTTAACATGCCAATATTATCTATTCAACAGTCATTCAAAATAAAATGCACTTATCTAATTTTTGTATAATGGGTGTCCTACAGTCAAAAAAAAAAACAATAAAATAAAATAATAGCATGCTAGATGCTGTATGTTTATGTGGCACCTCTATTTTATGTGTGTGTGTGTGTGTGTGTGTGTGTGTGTGTGTGTGTGTGTGTGTGTGTGTGTGTGTGTTTGTGTGTGTGAGCATGTGTGCATGTGCATGTATGTCTAGATTACATGCCACTGATTGAAAGCAGACCTGGTCAAAAGGGCTGAGGTATATCCAAATCAATGACATCTGCATGCAGAAGGCAGGACTGGATTTCTGCCTGATGAATACTGAATTACACATGTAAATATAATGTATGCTGACAGTATTTAAGTATGTGGTTAATATGACCATACTGTGAATATTTGTATAAAATATCCTGTTTAAGCCTATAAACTATTAGAGTGAGAGCATTAACCATAAGTGCATGAATCAGCCTGATATGCTCTTTGAATATTTATAAAAAATCCAAACAGCAATGAGGTAATTAGGGTTTCACCAAATTTAGTATCAGGTGATAAAGCTGATGAAACTGCAAAACAGTTTATTTTTGTTACGTGATGTGTATGATAGTATTTTTTTGGGCTGACCACACAATGCTTACCATGATTGCTATATAACTGAGTATTCTTTTGTCATGTCAGTATTAAAGCATTATGATTCTCTAGCAAAGTATAACAAATTCAAGCAAACGTACTAATATAAGCATTGCTTTACCTTGTATAAGAAAATATTCAACAATGACAGCTTTAAGGAAATCCATATTTTAACAAAGGACTGTGTCTCCGTTGTAGATGACAGAGAAGAAGATTAATTTTCTAAAATGCAAAAATGGCAATGTTAGTTACAGCATAAAGTTTACAAGAAAATCATATGCAACACTTCTGTTAGAGATTCTCATAATTTAAAGGACATGAGAATTATATTGTGCACTTAAGTACATGTTCAATAAGGAAACAATCAGCTGCTATAGTGGTGTATAGAATAATTGTAGTAATAATTAATAATATAACTAAGAGGTTAATATTAGGTCTGATAAACGTGTAACTGTATGTATGTGTCTGTCTCTTCTAGACGTGTAATTGTATGTATATATTTGTCTTCTCCGTTCAAGCATGATGCACACAATTTTGTCTAGACTTCACTTGTGGTGTCTAAATAACAATAAAGTTTACTTTGACTTTTAACTATAAGGATTGACACAAAAATATAAAGGCATGAAGCATGTAACTACTTTTTACTGGATTTGTTTTTGGATTAATAATTTACACAGAAGTTTTTTTGTGCTAATAACCTACTGCGAACTCAAACCATTTGCATGCAGATGTGAATCTGCTAATCACATTTTTTTCATAGTTAGCATTCATGCTGTTGAATTACTCTAGCTACTAAAATTTACATATTCTCCTTCTGACACTAAACAATTTGTAAAAGTCTGCAGCATCATCAGAATTGATAGAAAAAAAAAAACAAAGTTAAAACTATAAAACTTAGACAACTGCAAATGAAACTCTCTATTGAACATTTTATGTGGTTAAGTTCCATTAAAATCAACCAATAGATGATTTATTCAGAACAATGTTCAAACTCCAGTAAGCCATTTAAATATCATTCAAAAACATCACATAGTAGAGTATCATCCAGTCACATTTCAACAATTCATAAAGTATCAGAAATGTATACAAAATGTTAAATTTTAGAATACAAGTTTAAAGAGAACTACTTATTATATCATATCTATGACAGGACTTTTGCTGACTTTAATTTGAGGGAAAATGTCATATAAACAATCATTTATACTAGAAAATCTAGTGTAACTTAACCATAATTATACTTCAGCTTTTTTTATTTCTAGTAGTGTTATCCAGTCTCCTGTCCTTAGGTTAATATTATCTTTGTTAATACCAAAAAATCCTTCAAATGTCTGATCATATATGTGACTATGTGATTATTTAAATAAACCGTTTTCATTTTAAATGCATTGCATGATTGACGAATAGCCAAAAATAACTCTAAAAGAAGTATATGCATGCCTTCTTCAAGTAGCTATATGCTTATTGTACCCATGTGATGCCACATAACTGCTAGAATTATTAAACCTATTCCTCTTATAGAAATCAGAGACATAAGTTCCTCATACCTCCTGTGAAGTTAATGAAACATTTTAGAAGTAATCTCCTCCCAAAATACTTTTTATATTTATATTATCTTACACATAAAACTAGGAAGATTACCAGCAGATTGAAACACATCAGAATTTCCTCTTAACATATTTCATTTGTTACTTGAGGCATTCATTAGAACAGAAACATCAACGCTACAATACAATGCAAAAGATTTAGATCTATTGTTTTAAAAAACGTATTAAGATTAACCACTCCACCTGAAACTACATTTTCTGTTAAAAATGCAGATGCTAAAAATAAGTTAAAACTGTCTTTCCTATGCAAAACAATCTCTTCACTGATTTGTTTATTTTTTTTTATTATTATAACCCATGTCTATGAACACATTTTACTTCTTGAGTATAAAGGCCATCTTTTGAGGTTAATATGCAAATACAAACTGCTGCTTCACAATGCTCCTGTTGACAAACTTAGGCGGATTGCTCGTATAAAACCAATGTACTTTAGGAGATTTTTTTTCCTTATATAAAATAATTGAAATTCTTTTTGCAAGAATATCCTTGCAAGCAGTGCCTTTCAAAAAGGTAACTAAATATCCTAGATGCTATCAACCTTAGAAATGAGGTAGTTATATTCAAATTTTCCCAAAATGAATTATTTCATTCACTCTTCGTAACCACATTGAAAATAAATCTTACACACACACACACACACACACACACACACACACACACACACACACACACACACATGTGAATGTAATCGCTATTAGCAAATGCTTATAAGAAAGTGTGTTTCTTTTAGCTGTTTTTCAGCCTGACAGCAGATTTTTATGTGAGATCATGTCATTGTGCTGACTGGGAAGTTGCACTTTTCATGCTATAGTGTGATCTTGGAGTTGGCATATGTAATTTGCAGGGGACGGGGAGATATGTGTGTATATATAAATACAATGGCTTTTGTAACTGTCTATTTGTTGTTGGATTTGGAATGTGTAAAATGTCATCAGTGGTGAAAGTGACTGAATTATGTTACAGACAAACTTCACAAAGTCAACTGTAACACATTTCATTACTTTTCCCTTTCTCTGTAATTGTTTAACCCTATAGTTTATTTTATTTAAGTTCCAAGAGTGTGGGGTAGAGCACCCCACATAAAAGGAAAGTCTTAAGTATTGGTTGATGATTCATTTGTTTATATTTGAGATTAAATTATTTTTACTTTTAACATTTAATAAAGGCAGTCACAGATGACATTTGACATGATTCCCATCAATCAATCCACACGCATATGCATACATACATATTTGTACACAATCTTTGCCTGAATTAAAACCTTAATATTCTATGCACTTTTTGACTGCTAGAAAGTGTATATATATATATATATATATATATATATATATATATATATATATGTGTGTGTGTATACCGAGAGGGGGGGGGGGGTAGAGACAGAAAGAGAGAGAGAGAGAGACAGATGAGACTGGAGTGAAATATCAAAAGCTGGTAATGTGGACCTCTAGTTTGTTGGCATGTTGTTGGCATGTTCTGGCCAAATGTGAGATGTCAGTTGCACAAACTCACAGCTTTAAAAGGCATTCAAAAAATCTGTCACCAGAAACTCAACAATCAAAACTCTCTTCTCAACCCATCTATCCAGATTATATTTAAACTAAAATTTTATATCAGTAAAAGTATATCCCGCCAACGTATTCTGAATTAAAATGTATTTTCTTTTCCATTTATCCATGATAATTTTAGCATAAAGTGGAGTTATAAAATACCCTATTGCCTTTCTTTTTATGATGATATTATTTGCTAAAAGGAAAATAATGAATAGTAAGAGTAACATTTAATAAAGTACAAACAGCCTGTAACATTCTTGCATGCAACAAATCAGTATACATAACATAGTCTCAAAACATATCTAAACCTTCATTGCATGGCATCACAGTGCAAAGTTCTACAATACTTGCAGTAACTAGATTAATAGTGTCTTCATAAGGCACATGGTACAAATGTTCTAGAAAATGCCACAGTCTTTTATGTATGAAATAGATTCATCTAAAGCTTCCTTAACATCTTTGTCCACAAAATAGCTAATGGCTCTTTTTTTTTACTGTTAGGTATGTAATAATCATAAAGAGATGGTTGATTCTGTCTTTATATATTTTAGGACTCCAAAATAATTTTAGTAATTTGATGATTAACCTTTAAAATCAGTAATACCACTTGCAACGTAATGTTCCATCTCTAAATTTTTCAATGCATTGTCCACAAGGTTATAGACAGCCATAATAGAGCTAATGATGTAAAAGAAATATGTAATAATAATTTTTCCATACTGTCTAAATATTTACAAGTATCCATTAACACAGTGCTGCTACCTTTAGCCGAATCCATTATTCTATAACTGCATTAAGTTTTAAGTAATTCAATGCAATCTTCTTTATACACATTAAAGACATCTTTTCAGTCTTGTTAATTTACTCTCTTAGCAAATGTTAAACTGTGACTGGATTTCATTGTGTATTGTTTAAATATGCTATCTAAATGGATTACTGAAGTTTGAATTTTGTTCAAAAGAAGTAATTTTTTGATTGATTGCAAAGGTGCTTAACCAAATACAATTATTCCTCTAGAGATTTGTCTCTATTGGTGCCAGTCTTACAGATTTTATTGTATCACTCACTTTTTATTCTGTGTTTCACATTTTAGTTTCTTTTTACATTGGTTTAAACTAAACTGAATCTCATGATGTATTCAACAGCAATTTTACTTCCTTACATTCCTTATAAGATGCATTCTGCCAAATGATTAGACATTAAAATCAGTATCTGGATAAGATCTATACTACTTTGTCAAGTAGCTCTAGTAAACCTGAAAATAACCATCTCTCAGAGAATTTTGATTCTTGAAGCAAAAAATACACTTATTGATCTCCAGACTTCAGCTCACTGCTGTTTAATAAGTATTAATCACCCGTGACATGTTTTCAACAAATCTTGAATGATTGTTTTAATGATGGGAGCAGAGAAGCTTTTGGCTTATTAAAATAGAAACCAAAGAGCTTTACAATGTTATTAAGCACTGAAATCCAGTTGCAGGTCAACATTTCAAAAAGTTATACAAACACATAAAATATACTAATATAAAAATGTAAATACAAAACTTGATATGTCTTTTCTATCACTGAACATTTATTTGCTGTTTTTAATTTGAGGAAACATGTAATAGAAACATAATCATCAATATAAAGGCATCCGGTAGCATTTAATCCAAATTGCCACTTCGCTTCTTTCTTTTCTGTTAATATTTTCAGTTTTCCTCCATTAAGTTAACATTAAAAAACAACAACATTTAGAACATGCCAGTGAATTTTGAAATAAAGCATTTTCTATTTACACTTCAGTATAACATTATTACATTATTTTGTTCATATATTTATTAATTAAAGAATCAGACAGTTTTTAATAACAGTTAGTTAAATAAACAACTCAAGTTACTATATATGCATGAAAGTGCAGGTATACACTTCTAATAGTTTTTTTGAAAATTAATGAAAAAATGAAATGTGGTACATTAAACTAGTCTTTTTTTATATTATTACTGTTATTGCAGCTAAACCTAGGTAGAACACCAGCAGAATGGAATGTATCAGTTTCCTTTTAAAATTTCCTTGCTTATTTTAATATTCCTTATAGCAGAAATGTCTGTTCCATAATGCATCAAAAAGACTTAGACCTATTATTGAAATCTTTATCAAAATTAAACATTTCATCTGAAGCAGCATTATCTTTTAAAAATAGAGATCCTAGAACTGTTTTTTACTCTGAATTTTCTTTTCAAAAGAAGTACTTCCTTTATTTGTTTACACAAATTCTTATTTATGTGTTTATTTGTTTGTTTTATTTATATTTATCAGTCTATGATTTAATTTATTTCTGCTAATTTTTGTAGACAACTGATCAAACATTGTAAAATTTCAGTAATAATTTCTTAGTAACCTCTGCCAGTGAAAATAATAGTGTAAGTTTTATTACAAAAAAGTGCAGTTTTCAAGGTTAAACTGGACTCATAAACTAATTGTCACTTCAAGACATTCCACTTGACAAACCTTGAATGATTGCTAGTATAAAACAAATATGTGTTAGTAGAAAGTTCCTTATTATATTAATAATAAATAGTTTTGCAAGCATGTTTGCCAACAATAAAATTCAGAAAATGAATTAATTTTAAGGATGTAAACTTTAATAAAGAAATAGCTGTATTCAGATACCCCCAATTCATTCAAGTCACTGACATTTTCTTTCCGTATTAAGAATCAGCCATCTGTATAACAGCAATAAAAATGTATTTTGCCAAAATAATCTGAAGTAAAATGTCATTTTCTTTCTCATTCATTCTTTCATGATAACATAAACATAAGTGGGAGGCAAGGGTCTCATTACCTCTCCTTTTATCTAATAATAGTACTGCTTGTTTAAAAGACAATAATTATTAGGAAAAATGTCATCCAGTAAAGTGTAAACAACCTCTAACACTCTTGCATACTGTAAAATTAGTATATGTAACATATTTTGAAACATGTCTAAACTGATATACTGACACATTCTGTGAGTTAGGATAAACAAAGTGATTATTATAAGTTCATAGTAAAGCACTAGGCTAGCTGCAATTGCAGGCTGTTTTAACCCTAGCCAATTAACCTTTTTGTGCTCGAAATAACTTATCCCATTTGGTTACAGATTTGCCTTACCCACTCCATGGTCAATAATTATGTATTACCCTTAATGAGATTAACTGTTTTCATTCCATATATAATTTGAGGGGACCCATGCATGGGAAAAAGCATTTAGGAGCTGCATTAGTAGTACAGGGGGCAGTTCTGGTGAAAATGTTCTATGTCCAATTCACAGATCTAAGTTCTACTTGAAAATGAACAGGGATGAACTTTGTGCTTTGTGGATGGGGTGTCTCTACCATAGCAGCAGCATCCAAAGCAAAATATACCTGTCCCTCCAAACCGCTCTGTTGATTTTGCAGAAGAGGTTTAGATTTTTAGACTGAGGATTTCTGATGCCATTTTACTCATTGATATGCAGTGAATCCATCAGTAATGGGTCAGAGGATGCCTTGTATGCCAGTCACAAGTCACCTCCTAGCAGTCTGTAGGATACTGAGTATAGTGATAGGGCTTTGAATTGGTCCATGTAGGATATGTTGTTTAGGCCATGCACCTCTTTTTAGTAATGTATCTCTGTGGGCATTCCAGTTGATACATGTGTCTTGACAGGTACATGTCAAAGGGGCCGTTATATTCAATGATTGGCCTAATGAGGGCTGAGTAAAGGGGGGCAATGACATCCTTAGATCTATACACAATCCCTTTGTTTATAAGCTGTCCAATATGAAAGGATGTTCTGAAAACAATAGACACATGTTGGTTAAAAGTTAGGTCACTATCCACATAAGTTCCAAAATCCTGAACAACTGTGTCAACTCTTAGGGGTGTATTGTCAATATGGAAGTTCCCCGGGCCAGATGAATTCCCAGAGGATGCACTTATTCATTTTTTGGCATTTATCTTCTGACCATGATTTTGACACCAAGTATTTATATGAAACAAACCTTTCTGCAGGTTGGGTAATTCATTTACGGATTCAATGACTGTTCCTAGCTTTCTGTCATATGCAAACTTAGTCAGCCAGAGTCATTTGATATTGTTTTGTTACTTCAGAAAAGTAGATGCCAAATAGGAGAGGTCCTAGCACAGAACACTGGGCGACTCCTATGGTGACTTATCTTTTTGTTGAGGCGACATCCCCTATTTTGATTATTTGCATCTTATTTGTGAGCCAGTTGTTAATCCAGTGGGTGACACAGGGGTTTATTTGCAATTTATTTATCTTTTCTGCTATGCTTGAGTGGGGAATTTTGTCAAAAGCTTTGGCCAGATTGAGTTAGTGGTGTCTACCAATCTGCCTTCATCCATTGCTTTGGTGATCTTTCAAAAAAATCACCAGGTGGAGTAAGCATGACCTACCCTTGATGAATCCAAACTAAGAAAGGTGTAGTGTTTTGAGTTTCCTTATGTCCCGAATTATTAATTCCATGATAAGTATTTCCATGGCTTTGCACATGAGGCTGGTCAGACTTATGGCACTGTCATTGAAGTTCCTCCATTATGCAGAGGAATGACTATAGCTGTCCTCCATTCACCTGGTACAAAACCTGTATGGAGGCTGAGATTGAACAGTGTTGTTAGGGATGTGGCTTTGTGCTTCATGCTATTTAAGATTCATTCAGCGATATTGTTAGGACCCAACAATGCAGTATTTTTAGCTGTTGATAGCACTTTTAGGACTTGGTCTAGTGTAATAGCTGGAGTTGAGTCAGTTTCAGGTATAAATTGAGGCCTGATGGAGGGGAGAGAAGGGCAAAGTTAGAGCTAAATTAATCAGCCAGTAAGTTAACTATATCTTCAGCCTCAGTGTAGGTAACATTGTTCATAATCAGCTCAATTCATTGGTGTGTTGTGTTTTTGAGATTACAAACTTAATTAACAAAATGTTAGTGATTGTTTTTGGCTTGGGTAGCTATTTTAACCTCAAACTTGACACTGGTATATTTTATTAAGCTCCTGATTTGTTTATTTTAGTGAAAAGGGCTGCAACATTCTGGGAAATACTCTTCTTACTTTTGATCAAAATGATTTTCTTTCTATTAAAATGCTTGTTGATATTTTGGTTCCACCATGTGGGATTGTTTCTAGGGTTTGCCCTGCACTTGTTCTTATGGGATACAGCTGCATCTATGCACTTGCTTACATGCTGGTATAGTATAGTGTACATTTCTCCATAGTCAGTGGAGTTAACTAGATTTGGTGGGGATTTGAAGCTTGCTAATGTTTCACTTAGGAGTAAGTTGTTAGTTGTTATGAAATTTCTAAAGGTACATTGGGTTGAAGAGATCGCTGGTTTCAGTTTTATTTTGAAGGAGACTGCTTTATGGTCAGACCTGACAAGTGATGAAGATATGCTAGGGCTGGTGCAAGATACTCCCATATTATAGGAAGGCCAAGATCCAATATAGTATTCTCCTAAGTGGGTACTCTGACTAATTTTTCCAGGGCATTTGTATTGACAAAGTCCAAGAATCTCCATGCTTGTCCTCTAGCTGTAGTGTAGGTTTCCCAGTCTAGAGTTGGATAGTTTAGATCACCTAGGAATATGGTATTGAGTTTAATAATGAGTGATTCCAGTTCCCTTAGATAAGTGTTGTGGCTTTCTTTTGTCATAGAGGGAGTTCTATAGCTAGCTAATATTTAGTATGGGAGTTTTCTGGTGGTTATTTGGACATGAAGAAGTTCTAGTGCATCATGCTGCTTTAGCAGAATTTATGTGAGTATGTGAGTCTCTTCTGAATATAGACTGATACACCTCCACCTTTTTTCCATCCTGCACAGTAGCTGGTCTAAACTTGTGGAGGGCATTACAACCCTGCATGTCTGTTGTGCTCTCTGCTATTTTAAGCCATGTCTCAGCCACCACACAGATGCCAATATCTTCCAATGTGAGAAGGGCTATTAGATAGTGGAGTTTCTTGCTCAGGCTCCTGGCATTAATTAGGAATACCTTCATATTTTCATTTGGTTGTTTTGTTATGTTGGCAGGTTTATCAGGCTTATTTTTGTTCTAATATATAGAAAGTACAAATTTTCAACAGGTACTGTCAACGTAAGGTGACACAGTTACATTTTATAAAAACAGCAGGATTTACTTCACCAGGTAAGTTTATACTTCTCCTTCTGTAAGTGTACTACCAGGAATGGCTGGATACTAAAATGCCTGCAATGCCAATCTAGCTTGTTATTTTCCTAGCAGAGAGGATATAGCAGGAATATACAAAGAATGCAGTAGTGCTGTTTCCATTACTTCAATAACAGCCTGTTTTGACCATCTGATGCTATAAATACTGAAAGCATCTCAATAATAAAACCTTCAGTGGAATTGTTGTTGGGGAGAAAACATCACTGTAGGACTAATAATTTAATTACATTTTCTTATATGATTTTAACCGCATTGTATGATATAATATAGGATGCTGCTGCTAAAAGTTGTTTCTTTAACATAATATCCACAGAAGAATCTGATTTCTCCTAGGCCAGCAAAGAAGGCATCACATCACAGTAGTCATTGCAACTGTTTTATTGAACTAAAACTAAACCATGAACCAGCCATAATTGTTTGCCGCAACCTATTACAATGATGTGTAAGCAAAATGTGCTTAGACTTGTGGACAGTCTGCTCTGGGTAGCATATCAAACAATCCGCCCCAATTGTCTTCTCTTGCCCAGTGTCCCTCAGTGCACTATGCATTATCAGGGTGAAGCATTAGCACTGCTCACTCTCTCCAACCATCATACCATCATACCATCAAAGTGGCCCAAGAAAGCAGGAGGAAATAGAAGGGGGGACGGCACCTTCTGTGATCAATAAATGCATGGGTCGATTTAGCTGCTGCAGGAATTAGCATGCTAGGCCATTGAAGTCTAGAAATAATAGCAGTTCACGCCATCATTTGTATGAGGGACAGTTAGCCATGGTGAGAACTATAAAAATGCCTGCCTGCAACTGCCTCTTAGCTACCAACCCAAAGTTATTCCTTCCAGAGTGAAAAGCTAACACATGAGGTTGGCTAGTTTAACAATGTTTTAAGGATCAGCAACAGCTTTTCTCAACACAAACCAGGGTACCCTTTCCATATGACTGCAACAGAGGCTGAATATAAGCCAAGACAGGAATTGAGTTATTAGGCCTTACTGCTGCTGTTTTAGTTGCCAACACAATACTGTCTTGAACTGTGCAACTGTCTGAAATATTCACAACTGACTACAGCATACAAACTTATTAATCATCCAAAAAAATGCCCTGCACTACAAAACGTATTACTACCCTCCTGTCCAGCAAGGGATCTTAGTTCTAATAACAAATTCTTATTACTTACAAATATTTGAAATAATTTTGCAGGAGACTTACTCTACTCCCAGTGCGTTGCTAAACTCTGGAATAGTATCCCCATGCAAATAAAAGCTGTCCAACAAACTCAGTAGTTTTAAACTAATGCTGGCCATGTACATGCTCCTCACAGGGTTAAAACTTTTTTCACTATACAATACTATCCAAATTATCTCCCTAAACATAATGTACTCAATGTCTTACTGAAATGACAAAACAATTTTTATACATAACTGCTGCCTGTATAATCCAATAAGTTGCATGTGTGCTTTCTCTTTAGTAACTTCCAGCTCTGTAAAATCTTAGAATGTATATGTATAAATATAACTACTGTCTGTATATAAATGTAAATAGAAATGTAAGTATTGTTTGCATATAAATATAAATAGAAATGTAACAGCTCTGTGTTTGACTGGACTTATGCCGTGTCAGCAAATGGAGCTTTTCTCACCAGGCCCCTGCTAAAATTTGGTATTACCTAGTCAGACTTTCTTTGTAAACAAAGACAAAGAAATAAAGCAAGAGTGACCAGTGATAACAACTTGAGTAAGGCCTACAAGAAGATACAACTGGAAGTCATTAAAACATAGTATAGTGTAACCCTCCCTAACACAACTTAGCAAAGCTAAAGACCAATGCTCAGTTCTTTTAATGACCTGAAATGATTGACCATCTTTGGCTAAAGCTGAAGCCCTGCCTATGTGAAGAGTGAATAGAGCTACCCAGGAAGGAGAGGTTTTGCAAAACTAAGGCCATCTAAGTAAGGCTGCTCAATATCCTGAGGGTGATGGCCATACCACCTGAGAGCTTGAACACCAATTTGGAGTGGCAGACCCTTAAGCATACTCTTCTAAGATCTGCTGAAAAATGAACTGATCAAATAAAATGACAAGGTGCCTTATTCAAAATAATGTGCTGGCCTTGGCATCACTGATCCAATTTAGACTTGCAAAGCCATATAGCAACAGATAGTTGCTAACCATATACATCACCCCAAGTTAGTGAAAAAGGAGTTCACTTATACAAAAGCCCCCGGTAGAGTATACACATAAGTATGGCCCAAACAACTAAGGAATGAGAATTTGGAAGAACTGAATGAAGCTCCAACAATATGTTACAGAGCAGCTGCTGTAACACATTGCCATTACCAGAGCAACTTTTCTCTTTTTTCCAAGCTACGTTTTTGCTGAAAAAGATTCAGGACATGGTAAAATCTGACAAACCTGTTGTTCTGGCCAGGAACCCAAAACCTGGTAGGTGCATGTGTAGTGTTTTATCCTGACCAGGAGCCTGAGACCTGATAGGTGCATGTGTAGTGTTTTATCCTGACTGGTAGCCTGAGACCTGATAGGTGCATGTGTAGTGTTTTGTCCTGGCCAGAAGACTGAGACCTGATAGGTGCATGTGCAGTGTTTTATCCTGACCAGGAGCCTGAGACTTGATAGGTGCATGTGTATTGTGTTATCCTGACCAGGAGCCTGAGGCCTGATAGGTGCATGTGTAGTGTTTTATCCTGACCAGGAGCCTGAGACCTGATAGGTGCATGTGTAGTGTTTTATCCTGACCAGGAGCCCAAGACCTGATAGGTGCATGTGTAGCGTTTTATCCTGACCAGGAGCTTGAGACCTGATAGCTGCATGTGTAGTGTTTTATCCTGACCAGGAGCCTGAGACCTGATAGGTGCATGTGTAGTGTTTTATCCTGGCCAAGAGCCTGAGACCTGATAGTTGCATATGTAGTGTTTTATCCTGACCAGGAGTCTGAGACCTGATAGGTGCATGTGTAGTGTTTTATCCTGGCCAGGAGTCTGAGACATGATAGGTGGATGTGAAGTGTTTTATCCTGACCAGGAGCCTGATACCTGATAGGCGCATGTGTAGTGTTTTATCCTGGCCAAGAGCCCGAAACCTGATAGGGGCATGTGTAGTATTTTATCCTGAACAGGAGCCTGAGACCTGATAGGTGCATGTGTAGTGCTTTATCCTGGCCAAGAGCCCGAGACCTGATAGGTGCATGTGTAGTGTTTTATCCTGGCCAGGAGCCTGAGACCTGATAGGTGCATGTGTACTGTTTTGTCCTGGCCAGGAGCCTGAGACCTGATAGGTGCATGTGTAGTGTTTTGCCCTGGTCAGGAGCATGAGACCTGATAGTTGCATGTGTAGTGTTTTATCCTGATCAGGAGCCTGAGACCTGATAGGTGCATGTGTAGTGTTTTATCCTGACCAGGAGCCTGAGACATGATAGGTGCATGTGTAGTGTTTTATCCTGACCAGGAGCCTGAGACCTGATAGGTGCATGTGTAGTGTTTTATCCTGACCAGGAGCCTGAGACTTGATACGTGCAAGTGTAGTGTTTTGTCCTGGCCAGGAGCCTGAGACCTGATAGGTGCATGTGTAGTGTTTTATCCTGGCCAGGAGCCTGAGACCTGATAGGTGCATGTGTAGTGTTTTATCCTGGCCAAGAGCCCGAGACCTGATAGGTGCATGTGTAGTGTTTTATCCTGACCAGGAGCTTGAGACCTGATAGATGCATGTGTAGTGTTTTATCCTGACCAGGAGCCTAAGACCTGATAGGTGCATGTGTATTGTTATGCCCTGGTCAGGAGCCTGAGACCTGATAGGTGCATGTGTAGTCTTTTATCCTGACCAGGAGCCCAAGACCTGATAGGTGCATGTGTAGTGTTTTGTCCTGGCCAGGAGCCTGAGACCTGATAGGTGCATGTGCAGTGTTTTATCCTGACCAGGAGCCTGAGACCTGATAGGTGCATGTGTAGTGTTTTATCCTGGCCAGGAGCCTGAGACCTGATAGGCGCATGTGTAGTGTTTTATCCTGGCCAGGAGCCTGAGACCTGATAGGTGCATGTGTAGTCTTTTATCCTGACCAGGAGCCCGAGACCTGATAGGTGCATGTGTAGTGTTTTGTCCTGGCCAGGAGCCCGAGACCTGATAGGTGCATGTGTAGTGTTTTGTCCTGGCCAGGAGCCTGAGACCTGATAGGTGCATGTGTAGTGTTTTATCCTGGCCAGGAGCCTGAGACCTGATAGGTGCATGTGTAGTGTTTCAGCAGCCTCATCCAGTAAATGTAGAGGAGCTAAATAATGATATAGTTCCTCTCAGGCAGCTGTAGTCTTCTGTGAAATTGAGCAAAAGTCTACTAAACCAGTCCATAACATTCATTGATGCTACCAACAAAGGCACTGAATATCTGTGATAAAATCAATCCAATCCCATCACCAAGCAGTGACGATCGATGCTAGTGGGCTCCTACTGTGCATCCAGGGCCAAAATGCACAGTGTGGATTGCTGTCACTGAGAAAAGCTCTCAGCTAAATTATTGCACTTCCCAGGGATGTGAATGCCCTTAAATAGTAACTGGATACATGCGGACGTGGACATATTTTTGTTGTGTGTGTGCACCAGAACTACAGCCTGATTCTTAGAGTGGAACACCACAATTCTTTTGTGAAAATACTCCTTTTGCACTACTTTGGCCACCCAAATAGGCATACATTCAAGAAATGTGATATCCCTGTTCACCTCAGTGGACCAGAAATCAGTCCAAGGCACCAAAAACTTGAGACCCTGGAAATATGCCCTCATCCTTACATCCCCTGCTGCATCTGTGAACAATAGCATGGTCTCAGAAGAGTTACCAACCCAAGTGTGACTAGGAAACTCCATTCTAACTTGCCAGGAAAAAAAATACCAAATGTGAAGGTCATCTGTCACTCTCTTCCTAACCCTAACATTATGATGTGCCTGCTTTGCACCCTTCAAAAATAAGCCAAAGACTGTATCAAAGCCCTACAGGGAGCCCCTGCACTGCATGCAAATTGAAAAGGTACAGCAATTCCATAACCTTATGCATTCTAACCTGAAGAGACTTCAAAAAGTTATTTATTCTTGATTGCAACCATGATAACTTTACTGCTGGAAGCATACATTTAAAGATCAATAAATCCACTTTTGGGACCAGAAAAACTAGAGCCTTATTCGGATCATCTATCTTGTCCTCTGCAAAAGGTACCCCAAGTTCAAAGCACAGCTGGATGGAAAGATCCATGCCTTCCTTGATGTCATCAGCCCCATTGCTAGCAATCAGGAAATCATCAAAGTAGTGTATAGCAGTACAGACATTCTCCTTTGCCAGAACCAATGGAGTGCCATACTAAATTTTCCAAAAGTGGCACAGGCCATGGTACACCATTTGGGAATGGCATGTCAGAATAAAACTGGTTTTTCATGCATATGCCCATCCAATGGCAAAGTTTCTGCTTGGATTAGCAGTAAATGAAATGGGGCTTCTATATGCAGTCCTGCTGAACAAGGACTGGGAAAACATTTGATGAGACTGGTGGTATCTTCCTAAGATGCACATTGGACCTGTTCTTCCAACTCGTTAATGAAATCATTAATCAACAAACCTGCTTGCTAAGAGAGAAGGTCAATGAATCTGTAGTGCTCCATTGTTTTCTTAAGCATAAGGCCTACTGGTGAAATCTGAAGGGAAAAAAGGAGTGACAAAAGAGCCTGCAATTCTGACTGCCAAATATTCTGTACTGAATACTCCATTAGAATATCTTCCTTTCCATGGTGTGAGTAGAACTTGTTTCAGAGTTTAGAATTAGATTTAATTCAGGATTTTAAAGAGCAGCCTATCAAAAATCCTTCTAATAGCTCTTGACAGGCTTAAGCGCCAAGATTATCAACTAATAGCTTCCCAATTTGTTCCACATGATGGGAAAGTGTTGTGCGCTACCTGCACTCAAAGGACCTAAAGAAATTCTTCCTTGGGCACCTAAAATGGATCCCCCATCCCTAACAGCAGCGTCCAGAGGGTAAGGGGGCTACCTTATGTCATCACTGACTGTAGGTTTGATGAAAACCTGCATTCCATAGACAAATACTTGATCACTGGATGAGTCTCCCCTCACACAGTGCAGACATATGGGATGCCCACACACACTGCAGACATGTGGGAACTGATATTCCAGCTAAGAAAATGGGCTGCTGTTAAATGCCTAGCAAGCCTATACTCTAGCCTTGATATTCTGTGAGCCTATTGAAACTAAGACCTTCAGCTTATCAGTCATTATCCAAAGCCAGATGTCTAAATGTCTCGCTTTCCATTTTAGTGACCTATCTACAACCTTAATATTTCTGAACTTCTGATCATGCCAAAGCCAGGAGAGGCCAGCCCTGAATCTGCGAGCCTCAGGATTGTAAGTAAATATGTGAACAAAGGGAGTACCTGCAGGGCCCTTTTCCAAAATGACAGACATAACGTAAATGAAACCCACTTCTCTTTCTCCACATTAGCATCCTCCCAGTCTTCATTCTTATCCTCACATCTATTCTGTTCTTCTTGTACAGTCTGCAGCTGGGAAGCTCCATGTCATTTTTCCTATATCTTTTGACTTATATAGCAATAACATCTGCTGTATCAGCAGTGTTATTTTATCCTTGCCTGGAACTCCTCCAACCTACTGTGTTTTGGTTGCAGTTTTCAGAAGCATGTAGACCTGCTTGGTTCTGTTCAGTTCTCACCTGGGTGCCTTCTGTGCAGAATGAGCATGCCTTTGCTGTGGTCATGTGGATTTTGACTGGGAGTTCTAGTCTCCTCCCATAACACAAAGATGCTCTGAAGGTGAAACGTTGATCTGTTACATTTCCTTTAGGTGTGTGTCCAAGTGTTAGTGAATGTGTATTTGTGTGTGTGTGTGTGTGTGTGTGTGTGTGTGTGTGTGTGTGTGTGTGTGTGTGTGTGCGCACGTGTGCGTGTGTATCTCTGTGTCTGTGTGTATGTGTGTCTGTGTGTCTGTGTGTCCTTGTGCTTCTGAGTGTCTGTGTGTCCATTAGCGTCACCTTTTATGATTTTCCTCATGTTTTTATCTGTGTTTGTTGCTTACCATTTCTTGCTCATCATTTTGTACCTTCTCTCTCACTCCAGGAAAAAATTAAGTGTTTTTGCAGACCGCTATACACACACACACACACACACACACACACACACACACACACACACACACACACACACAAACACACCATTTCAACAGTTGTGCAAGCATGAAAAGGGGAAAAATTTCCCAAAATAAATGATTTACTGTTGGTGCACTTTTAAAAAGTGTGCAAACATTGCTTTCATATAAAAAACAATCAGCGAGTTCATTGAACTGGTTGTGACAAGTTGGTTCCTCAGGGATATGTCACTCAACAAGCAGTAGGGCAGTCACTATTGGCACAGAGATCTATACACATGGTTTTCATTAGCTCACAGACTGTCTAGTTCCAATTCTGTGCAGTGCTGCATGCCAACAATTTTGCTGTGGCTGTCCATGTAATCGTGTGGTAATTTGTAGAAATGGTCACCTGAAGTTGCAGTGACTCAATTTGCTTGGTTGTGATGTACTCTATTTATTGCAATGATCTTTTGGTGGAAAATTGCAGTATTTATTTTCCAGTCCTGTATGCACACTGCCATTCACATTATTCACCTTTCTCTTCCTTCTGTCCTGCAACATTAAGAATCATAGGAATTTGAAGAAATACAAGGCAACTGAGTCTTTTGATAATTTTCGTCTTGCCACATTTAGACTGTACCTCCTTTTTCAAGGAGGGCTAAGCCAGTCAGGAAAGGGGAGAATTTTGCATCCAAATCCTCGAGTTCTTCTCTGAAGGAAGTTGATGCATCACGCTGCTTAATTTGACATTATTCCAGAGCTGGAGAAGGTGCTGTGTAATGAATGTCTTAACACTATTTTTTTATTACTGCTAATGAAAATGTAGATCCCCGGTTCTGATATTTGTGGGACTATTTGGTTTATGGAGATACAAGAGATCCAGAACCACTGGATCCTTAATGGTATGGAAGGCAATGCATAGATATCCCTTCAGATGCCTGTAACATATAGAACAGTGGCGGCTGGTGACTTCAAATTAAAGGGGGGCTGCAGGAGACAGCTGAGTGGGTGGGGCCAATGGGAAGGGGTGTGGCCAACTAGAAAGGGGTGGGGCTATGCTCAAAACCACAGCAACTGGAACTTTAATTAAATACTCTGCCCTGGGTGCCAAACCATCATTACAAGAGTCCAATCAAGACAAAATGAAGTGTAGAAGAAAAAAATATTTCAATGCATTGGCTACATGACAACTTAATATCTAGATGGAAACACAAAGGTTGTGAGGCATGAAAAAATAAATTGCTTTATAAATACATTACTGGAATGCCAATCAAAATCAAGTATAAAATAAAACAAGCAGCACTCAGCTCAAATCACTTCTCCTTGCACTGCAGTTCTAATTATAATTTATATTCAGCTTTATAAAATTACCAAGTAACATGCTGAAAGTAGCAATCTCTGTGATACCCCCATTTGCAAAAAATGTTTCTTATTCAAAAAAGACCTGCTGCCTGACAACAACTATCTACTTGTTTCATGGGGAACACATGATCAAAGTAAAAAATGAACATCAAAAAAGAAGCAAGCTCAAGATAAATTGCTTAAGGATTACTGCACAAGTTATGGACCACACATGATAGATTGGCATTCTGTTTAGTTTACGGGTAAAGCCTGCAAAAATAACTGCAAGTCTCCAACAAACGTAATGAGCTTCTGAAAATACTGTAATCCTGTCCTTTATTTCAAATACTGTCATATGCATTTCAATACCTAAGGCTTATACGTTATATAGTTATGTAAATACTCTCTGCATGGCAACAATGAAAAGGCTTTCAATTTTGGTAATTCTTTAACAGTATGCTTATTAAAGCTTACTTGCATCTTACAATCTCCGACAAGCTTACCTGATGGTCAGTAAAGCATTGCTACTTTAATACAGAGCAACAGGGCACTGCAATAGCATGCATTTTCTGAATAATAATAAGCATAAATCAACAGTATAAAAATATGACAGAAAACCAGAACATTATGCAAAATCAAGGACAGATGAAAAGCCACAATCGTACTTGTGGTCTGCCTTGGATGGGGGAATACTCTGCACACTTACACTGCATTACTGCTCCTTGCCTTACCTGGACACATCCAGAGCCACTACAATGGGGAGTTGGGGTGCAACAAGTAGGTCACAGTTTGAAATGTCTCAGGCTGATGGTGATGGCTCTGACACTCATACCTCTCAACCTCAGAGCAAGAAATCCTGACAAAGCCATACATAGAAGTGGGACACAGGCCCAAACATAAAGACAATGTTTAAATATTGCTCTTATAAACTTAGAAAGATAATAGAATAGTAGTAGGTCTTGCATTAGTATGAATTTTGGAAGGTATGAAATTTGAAACTCAAATGTCTGCCATTATTTTCTAACTTCGGTCTTTAATGATTTGCTACTAATTTGCCAGAAAACCATAATTTTATGAAAAACAAATAAAAAAATGTTATGCAAAAATATAAAATTGCCACACAATACAGCTGGGAACCTGTCAAAGAAGGGACACCTTTTTAAAATTAGTACTGTTAACTAGAGCAGCTGACAAAATAAGATCATCTACATGCATTTCTGAAATAAAAGTAATCTATAACTCTGATCATTACAGTTATTTATAATTGTAAACCCTCCGTGTGTTCTTCCAAAATTGCCATTTTGCAGAGGGATTATTAGGGGGAGAGCAACATTTTGAGCCAAAATTGGGGACAGTTGACAGGTTTGGATATTCCTAATTCTATAAAGTGATTTATTTTCACGTACCTCTCAACCTCTTAATGCAGAAAATCTGGACAAGGCCAAATATATTGGGGGAACATGCAAACAGTACTAAAAATTGCCCTTGTATAAACTTAAGACAGTTGATAGAATAACAGGTCTTGCTTTAGCATGCATTTTTCTGAAGGTTATGACGTCAGAAACTCAATGTCTGTCATTATTTAGTGACTTCATTCCTAAATGATTTGGCAGAATACCACAAATTTTATGAGGAACAAATCAAAAATAAGAAGCAAAAATCTATTCATTCTGCAAAATTCTGGACAGTTGATAGGTATAGTTCAGCCGGGGCTGTCTGAGTTTGCTGCCCTTCCCCCCATCACAAAATCATGGTCAAATGGAGTGTCCCCACTGCAGCCATTCCAATGTTCCATTCCTTGGTTATTTCACCCTATTTGCCATAAACATTGTAATGTGCATACTGCTTTACTTCTGCAATGATAAGGATTTCATTTGAAAGTTTTATTTTATATTTTACAGCATAAACCCTAATAGATATCTGCTAAACAAAGCAATGCAGTCTCACAGTGAAAATAGACTTAGCATTAAAACTTCTCTGCCCTTGAAACTCTCATTCATTGAAACAGCATTGAAACCCACATTCAAAGAAAATACATTTTGCCAGTGGCAGATAAAGATTAATTTTGGGCTGTTTTCAAATCATAGGCCCCTTGAACACGAAACATACACATGCTCTTTGATACACCTTCCTGACTGTATTAAATTATATTCCTTGTACAATACAGTACAGTTGTTAGAGGGCATTTTAAATTTATTGTTTTGAACATTTTTCCAGTAAACAATGAAACAAAATGCATGCACCAATAATGACAAAACTGCCTAATTCAGAACATTTCCATCATAAAAGTCTACTCAAACTTCAACAGTCCATCAGTATCAGTAAATATGCACTATCTCTGAAGAAGTAAAAGTCATCTAAATAATTCCACATTAAAGAAATCTGTTAACTAATGAAGAGGTTACTGCTAGCAAACAACTTTATATGTCATTGTTTCATCTACAAATAAAGTGCCTGTTGCCTTTGAGGAATAAATTGCTTATGTTGGATTAAAAAAATTATAATGCTAGTAATATCGCAATAAGGAATGGATGGAAAACTGATAACAGGTTCATAGTTACTAGGTATCTTCACCAAAGAGGACTGCAGCATCCATCCCCTTTGCAACAGAGTACAGTATCAGCAATGGATCTATCTACTGTGGGAGTAGATCCCACAGCCTTCTGCATCAAAAGCAAGTACACTACCTGTTATGCTATTTACAATGTAAGCAGACTCAGCATAAGCAGCACTAAACTTTTGTTCCCCTGCAGCTCTCAGCTCCTTGTAAAATCTACTCGACACTCAGCTGTATCTCTGAACTTTGCACCACAAGAAAGCTGGACAAAGCCAAAATTTATTTGGGGGGGAGGGGACAAAAGCCCAAAAACCAGGGACACATTTTAAACATTGCTTGTATAATGTTGGAAAGTTGCTAGAATAAAATGCTGTGTTACCACCATACATTTCACTGCCAAATATTGAACCCAGGTCCCTGTGCAAAACAGCCAGAGCAACATACCACTATGCCAAATCATCTATTTTTTATGAAAGAAAGGAAGACTGAAACTTAAATGGCTACCATTTAGTGAATTCAGTTCTCACCATAGCTGTCAACATCTTGGCACAAAACACCTGAACAAAGCCAATAATGGGTGAATACAGCCCCCAAACATATTCAGTGAGTTCAGTTATCACCATAGCTCTTAACCTTGTCACAAAAAACCTGGATGAAGCCAATAATGGGGGAATACAGTCCAAACAATAGGGACAAATATCCAGTGAGGACACCAGAGCAAACCCACACAAACACAGGGAGGACATGCAGACTCCACACAGAAGGCACCCCAGCCAAGAGTCAAACCAGACAACCCATAGCTGTCAGGGAACACTGCTACCCCTGCACTACTGTCTGTTTTAAGTAACAAAAATAAAGAAACCACAGACTTTATGAGGAACAGAACAGATATGAGGCAAAAATCTGCAAATGTTTTAGAAATGGTGGTGGGTAGGGAATTCAGGCTCTTGTCACTTGGGCCTAAGGTACAGGGTTCAAGCCTTATTCTCTACCCACCACCATGAAGCAACGGGGGCATTTTGCACACAGAGGCTGAAGCCACATGCTATTGGTCCAGCCTGCGGGCGATGCAGTCCAGTGACCTTCCAGTTTGTGCAGTCGTCACTGCACAGATCTCGGGGTTGGAAGGGTGGAGTTTCCATTCTTCCTTATCCGGACTGCCTAACTGAGCAGTCTGGTGCTCAGAAATGCCTGAGCATGCGTGCTTGGAGTTCTGGTCTGCCTAACACAGCAGTCAGAAACTAAGCACGCATGCGCGGAGTCCGGGAGATATTTTTTTAATTTTTATATGTTCTATGGTGGGGGACCCATTTTACAGGTGGGAGGGCTGCAGTCCCGCAGTCCTATAGCACGAGCCGCCCCTGATAGAGAATAAACAGACAGTGCCTCCAGTCTTTTCTGATACTTTTGGGTTTTTAAGTCAGCAATCTTCTGATTTTGGGACCTCTGTGATTTTTCCAGTTGTTTGATATGTCCAGTAAGGCACATCCCTAAGGAGACATTATATTCAATAATTAGCCTTATCAATATGGGGACAATGAGGTCTTTTAATCTGGATGATATTCTTTTGGTGATTAGCTGGGCTAAGGAGAAGGTTTTTCGGAATGACTGTGGGTGGGAATGGGGAGGTTGGTATAATGGTTAAAGCGGTTACCTTACAGACACAAGGTGCAGCATTTGATCCTTATATAAGCTAATTGTGTAGGCATAAAATGGCCCACAAGGGCAGTTAGACTAGTACTAATCTATAAACCTATGTTTTTGCCCAATGACCAAAACAGAAGAAATTGTCAGCCTAAGCTCCAAGGTCTTTAACAATATTCTCATTTTGGAGTGGGGTATAGTCTGTGTTGTATGCTGGAGGAGGGATTGTTTACTAAATGTCACAATATTACAGTGCTGTACTTTTTAGCATTTAATTTGAGCCCATTTTAGTGCACAAGGTACTTACAACTGGAAATTCTTGCTGAAGGACTTTGGTATAAGAGGGGACTTGATAATGAACTCCAGTTTACTGTCATCTGCAGACTGGTTAACCAGATGTCTTGGTTTATGGTCTGAAGATCAGATAACTAAATGTTGAACAAAGAGGCCTCAGAACTGAATCAAGTGGGACATCGTTGATTATCTTCATACTCCCTAATAAGGCACAAGCTGCGTGCATAGTGTGGGTTTTGTGTTTTATACAATTCACTATTCATCTTACTACAAAAAATCCATTTTTAATGTATTAAGTTTACTAACTGTGCTAACATGAGGATAGTATATAATGTCTTATCCAGGTTCAGCTACTCTGTGTGGATAGCATAACTGCTGTCAACAGTCTGTATTGCCCTTCAGCAGACGTTAACCAGATTCATTACCCTTGACAAAGGCAAACTGCTATGGATCTATCCTGTGGAGATTTTGAATATCATAGTTTATCAGGTCAGTTAAAGTATGTTCCATGACTTTACAAAAACTTGTCCGGCTGATGGGCCTATATTTCCCAGGGTCAGTAGTGGGTCCACAGTTGTGGAGTGGTATTATATTTATTTTTTATCCTGTTGTAAGCTGTGACAATCACAGCATGATCTGGCAGTACTTAGTACTTCATAAGATGAAGGTAATACACTGTTTATTATACCTTGTTACACTGTACTTTCTTGGTGTCTGATAGAATTATATATCATGCTGGAAAGCATAACCTTATATGGCAGAATTACATTTTCACTAGCCATTTGCAAATCTTCATGAAGCACAGGCTTAGATAAGTAAAAATGCACTGTAAATTAAATTCTGTATTTGATTATCTAAGACTGATTAAAGAAAAACAACCTGCACATTATTTCAGAATCAAACTTAACATAATCATAGGAGAATACAGTAATACACATTTTGTGTCAAAGGACATGAGGGATTAATTTCAACCAGAGGCAGAAATGATGCAGAATGTAAACATGCTAGAAGGCAAAATACACAACTTTTGCTTCAAGTGCAGCAATGCCCCCCCCCCCCCCCCCCCCCCCCACTCTACATATGGTTTACTATCAAAATATCGATCCTTACTAGGTCGAGAGCACTACCATCAGAGTCACAAAAAACAATCTAAGAACGGGTTTTAACATGGGTCGAGGTAGGGGAGATGTTTGTAGTTTGGAATAACACTGAACACCTTCCTCGACCCATGTTAAAACCGTTCGTAGATTGTTTTTTTGAGATCGATGTTATCGTTTTCGAACTTCCGGTTTCGATTACACGACATTCGCCGGAGTAAGGATCGACATTTTGATAGTAAACCGGTAGTATATCAGGGCAGAAGGATAGTTAATTTCCAACAGCTGTGACTTGGAATTATCAATTAGAGGACTAAAGTGAGAGTTAAGGAAGGAAAGAAATAGTGCTGAAGAGGCCAGAGTTTTCTGGCTTTTGTACTGTCCTGCAGTTTTTTATCCAGTACAGGTTCGTGTAGCACATCTGACAGAGCACGTGTAAGAAAGAATGACAATCTCATGTACAGTGGGGCTGGCATTAGGAAATACTGTATGCTTCTGTATTCTTTTACTTTTTTCACTTATTTAGGTAGACAAATGCAAACGTCTTAAAACAGATCTGTGATAGCTCTCAAGGTTCTATGTCCTATTATTAGAACCTATTAAAGTTGTTTTGTTTTAGGACAAAATGCTGCTGTTAGTTGTCTGATGGGAGGGTGTCTGCAAAACTAACATAAAATAATATGAACACAATAGCCTGTCCTCTTTTAAATCTGATGCATTTATATTTCACAGCACCACACACACTATTTCTGTGGTATGACGATGCAGCACATTTTTACAATAATAACGTGCAGTCTAAGTTGCCAAAATCTTACATCAAATCTTGCATATTTTAGCAAATTCTGAAGAACGTTATCTATAAAAGCCAAAGATCCTTCATATAAGAGTATAATATCTATAGTTCTAGTTGACATTTTCCTGAAACAATGCCTTTAGGTTATTTTCATAGGAGCCTTTTGATGGCATAATAAGGACTGAACAGTGGCATTCAGTCTCTTCTGTAGGCATAGCACTTCTGTATTACTTACAGGCACTATATCCTTCCTTCCTTTCCTTCCTTCCTTTGTCAAGCTCCAAAAAAGACAAGAAAACAGTATTATATGCACTACAATTTTCTAACTGCAGTGGTACAGCGGTTGCGTTGTTGCCTCACAGAAAGAGATTCTCCTGCTTGATTCTCGGCTGGAGTGCCTTCTGTGTGGAGTCTGCATGTCCTCCCCATGATCGAGTCGCCTCTGAAAGACATGCATGAATGGGCGTGCCTTCGCTGAAGGTTGGGCGTCGGGCTGGCAACTCATCCCCATAAAAATCGAATGCCAATCATTAGCGGACTGGAGTTCTGCTGTGGTGACCCCTAACCCGGAAAAGCTGAAAAGACAAACAAATGCACTACAGTTTTCTATTAACATTTATAAGATTTCATTAGTAAAATAGTTTGGTAAATATATATTGTATGCAACAATACTGACTTATCTGAATGAGATTTTCTTGTGTGTACTAGCTAGCAATGTAATTTATGGAGATGTGTGTGTGTGCGTGTGTGTATGTGTGTATATACAAGTGAATATGTGTGGGGGACATTGTTTTCCTGAAAAGCACCATTATTCAAATAACTGTTCAAAACATCAGAGAACGTGAAAAAAATCAGAACCACGTAATATATAAACTAAGCCTGTAACTGTCAGAAACCTTAATACATTTCCAGTTTAGAAACTGTTTCACCCCTCCCCCAAAAAAAGAATCAGAAGAAAAGACATTTCTGTACTAAATCCTCAAGCTGACAATTATACATATTATCCATCCAAACAGGATTCCCACCCCCAATAAATCTCTATAAATGTTAACATATGATTATACCACCCCAAAAGAAAAATGCTCGGTCATTTGATTGATTGATTGATTGATTGATTGATTGATTGAGTTATTTATTTATCACAGTTTGATGACCGGGATAGTCCACTGGGTCTGGAAGAGCCCATTTTCAGTGGAGGCCTGGGGAGCAAAGCTCTACAGGATATAGACAATTTTGCAATAGTTATGCAAAAGTAAATAAAGTAGTAAAACAGTGAAAAATACAGAGATAATATACAATTTGTTAAAAAAAAAAGATATAGCATTTCTAATCCTAGGTAATGATTTACAAATGTGAGATTCATGTAGTCTAAACATAGTAAAAGTACAGGCAATTCAGATGAAAAAAAACATGTAAGTAAAACATTTATGTACAGATAAAAAACAAGCTTTTTTTTTTTTTTTGGAAGTTAGAAATATGAGGAGAGAACAGAGAGAAGAAGGTGAGGTGGGAGAGGTAAAAAGTGGTATATAGTGGAGAAAGGGAGTGGGTTGGGTGAAGTTTATGAGGTATAGGGTAGGAGAGGAAGTAGAGGTAATGGGTAAGAGAGCACAGTGACAGAAGGTTGAGGTATATAGTGCATGGGAGATAGTTTATCTGGTAGGGGTACAGGAACATTCCCACTTTGAAAGGAGGTGAGATTAGAGAAGAGTTTTGAAGTTTAGTGGCTCTGAGTATTTTGAAGGGTAGTAGGGAGAGAATTCCAGAGTTTGGCTAGGGAGTAGGACAATAGTAGGTGGCCAGGGGGTCGACGAGGCTTGCATATGTTTAGAAGATTGTGGTTTTCTGATCTTAGAAAGCAGTTGGGAATGTAGGGGGTTAAAGAGGTGGACAGAGAAGGACAACTAGAAGGTGTGAATATGAGCTTGTGAGCAGTAGTAAGTCTAAGGAGTTTGAGGTAGTTAGGACGTTCAAGACATTTCAGGGAATGGAGAGAGAGAGAGAGAGACAGTGGTGTGATGAGTTTCTGGAAATTTTGGCAAATTTGGAGATTTTATTGTAACAGGCTTCCTACTTGGCCTGTAAGCCTAGATGAAGATTAGTGAATAGGGGGGCGCCGTACATAAGAGAGGGAAGAAGGTAAGTATAGGTAAGGGTGTGTCTGGTGGAGGGGGCAAGGTAATGATTGTGTCTATACAGACCTAGTTTGGTGAGTTTTTTTGATATTAGTTTGGATATGGATGTCAAATTTTAGATTTTTATCAATTATGACACAGAGCAGTTTGGTATGTGATAATATTTCTATGGGGCTGTTATTCTGAGCAGTCAGTGTAAAAGAGTTTTTGTCTATACTGGTGTTTTTAGATGGGGAGAAGATCATTAACTTTGTTTTATTGGCATTTAAGGTGAGGTGATTACTATGCATCCATGATTCGGTATTAGAGAAGGCTAACTGAGGTTTGAGAAGTAGGTCAGAGGGGGTTCCTATTACCTGATCGAACATTTAGGTAAGTGAATACCTAAATGTCGATCTGTTAGCGAAAGCAAAAAAATGAGAGCAGATGATTTAATGTAGGGAAATAATTCCCTTGGCTGTTATGCGGATTTTGCCCCTTTCCCCATTGTAGAGCGATCTCAGAGCTGGTATATTTCCTTAGTGGGGGGTGGGGGGCACAACCCACCCACATCACGGGGTGTGGGGGTCGAAGCCCCTCACTTCATTTTGTTTTGATTTTTTTTTTTTTTTTTTGCAGCCGAGGGAGTTCTTTCCCTATGCTAAATCAGCCCTTCGCTGTTTTCATTTTTCGATATTACCAGATCGATGTTTAGGTATTTTCTAACCTAAACGTTCAATTAGGTAATATAGACATGGTCAGAGGGAGTGTCTGCTGTACATATAATGGTTGAATCATCAGCAACTTGAATTAGTGTGGCACTGGAGAGAGACTGGTGGAGGTTATTAATGAAGATGTTAAAGAGGAGGGGGCCTAGGATGGAACCCTGGGTATCACCGGTAGGGGTGTGTAGAAAAGAAGAGAGTGAGTTTTTCCATTTGATGGCTTTCTGTCTTTCAGAGAGGTAGCTGATGAACCATTTGATGGTAGGGAGGAAGAGGTTGAGAGAGAAGAGTTGGGATAAAAGTAATGGGTGAGAAACAGTATCAAAGGCTTTGGAGAGGTCAAGGAAGGAGATAATTTTAGTTTCTTGACATAACAGTGTAACAGTGTGATGAAACCAATATTAATTTCTTTCCAACACCTAAACAGAAGAGCAAATATGACTAAAGATAACATGTGATACCACCAAATATCCTTACTTCTGAATCCTACCATCTGTCTTGATCTCCAGCAACAACAATCTCACTTCAGATAAGTGGAGAATCTATTTTCTTGTTGGCCCAGCCATAGCAGAATGTACCCTGACCCAGACATGACTCACATCAGGACATTTCTATATCATATAAAATTGCTCCCTACCTACCCAAGTAGTGTATTTTCAGTATTTTGCTTCCCCTCCTTCCTATCCACCCTGGATTGAGGTAGTGAGTGCTGTAAATGTGTACCCCTAAAATGTCTAATGGCCTCATTGCATGAAAACTGAAACAAGGTCACTTGTAAATCTAATACTTGTAGAGACCCTGCTTGTTTGAGTTCTTCTCCTAGGAAGCTCTACCAGTTTTTTTTTACCTGTCCTGTTTATTCCTTGAATGCTACCCTCCACCAGGATATCTACCATTTTCAGTTACTAGGAACTATCCTTCATGACTAAAGCTCTTTACAGTGACAGAAAAGCACTCCCCTATGTAAAACCAAATTGAGTCACATGTTGTTTAGCTAGAGGTATTGCCATCATGTGATATTGACATTTGGCTGTTTGTCTGGCCATTAAAGACTTGACAATTAGGTAAAAGTCTGTCCAGAAGATCTGCTTAATCATCCGTGACTTCAGATGAATTTAATGTTCTTCTACTTTATATTTAGAGTTCACCCAAATCTTACCCAGTAAGTCTACTGCTGGGACCTGTAAGCTTTGCTTCACTCATCTTGCAATAGCTCTTTTATCCCAACCTCTTGGATCCCGGATTTTCCATTAGGGTTTCAGTATCTCTCCTGCAGAACTGTTGCTTCTGAATGAATGAACTTCTGTCAGTACCAATATTGTGGTAAGGATTGTTTGGAAATGGCAGAATTGAACTTCCGCAGCCATCTTTGCACAACAGATCAGGTCAAGCCCCCATTTCTTAACTCATTCCCTCCAATGGTGGTCTTTTGAATTTGTACTCTAACTTTCAATGGGCATAGCCTGTGCCTACAAAAAATGAAGTTATCACATCACAGTCAAACAAATGTTCACAGCTCTAGAACTATAAGCATTGCTAGAAGATTGAAAATGACAAACTATTCAGTACAAACTAATCTTTACAGCCATTGCACTCATTCAGTTCTAGGTCTTAAGTTGTTTTTTATAAATCACAATAAACACAGTAAATACAAATTTTGTATGTGCTGTATAAACAGCTTACAATATCTAGGTAACCATTCAAGCAACACAGGTACTAACCGCAGCATTATCTTTGTAGAGCCATGACCTTTCATATGAACTTAAGCAGTTCTGTCAATATTACTTGATATATTTATAGAAATATGGAATTTATTAAAATACAGACAAATGGTATTCAAATAATATTCAATATCACTTTCTGCGCACTAGACAGAGGTCAAACATTAACATATTTATGTTTGCTATTCTGTAAGATGAAATCTTCTAAAACCTTGTACATAGCATGGTTTTGGAATTATTAATGCAAGTTGTTGTTGTTGGTCTTTTCCCGGTTAGGGGTTGCCACAGCGGAACTCCAGTCCGCTAATGATTGGCAGTCAATTTTTTTTTTTTTGGTGCCGAGTTGCCAGCCTGACACCCAACCTTCAGCAAAGGCACGCCCATTCATGCATGTCTTTCAGAGACCATTTGACCGTGGGGAGGACATGCAGACTCCACACAGAAGGCACTCCAGCTGAGAATTGAATAGGAGAACCTCTTGCTGTGAGGCAACAATGCTACCACTGTACCACCGCGGATATTTAATGCAAGTAGCAAACAATATTTGATGCCTAGAGTGTCAATAGGTTGTATTTGCAGAAATGCTCAGAGGCTTCACTGGGTGTAATGAGTTAATGGAATATGTATGTTTCTTTTGTGATTTTCTTGGCCATTTCTCCCCCATATAAAATTCATAACCAGTCTCAGTGATTTAGAACTAGCTTGATAACACCTTAGAATTAGAAAGTGTCTGGCCACAAAAAGAAATTTTGGCAGTAGAAGCATTTTGCCTGCATTAATTTTCACAAGAAAATGTAAGTGGAGAAGTTCCGTGTCCCTAGTTATATTATAGAACTGGTTCATTAAAGGGCTACTGTTATCCCTAATTACATTTACAAATTATGTACTAATATGAATCTCCAGGTATTCATGCTGTCTTTGATACTTAAGTCCCATATATTTGGCTAAGTAAAGAATATTTTCAGTTGCTAACTTGAGTGGTAAACATACTGACTCATGTTTGTTAACTTTGAGCTCTAATACACATGCAGCATTTTCAAACATCAATAAAACCTCTTGCAATACTGTTACTAGATTTGCAGTTCATATTGCACAATCATCTGAGAGCCATGTGTCTGTAATAGTGTGTTGTTTCTTAACTTAATTCACAAATTCCTACAATGCAGATATATATATATATATATATATATATATATATGCGCGTGTGTGTGTGTGTGTGTGTGTGTGTGTGTGTGTGTGTGTGTGTGTGTGATACCTCCCAACTGTACAGATTTTCACAGAATGCCCAGATTTTTGGATCATATGTTTGGTGTGTTCCTCCTAAAATCTGTACCTTTCTGGAAAATAGCTGAGGATTGAAGTCATTAAATAATGACAAACATTTCAGTTTAAAAGACCCCACATCCTTCAGAAAATCCATGCTAATGCAAGAGATCTATCATGATATCAACTAAGTTTGTTAAGAGTAATATTTAAAATCTGTCCCTATTTGTCCCCCCATCATTTTAGGGTTTGTCCAGAGTTTTTACTCCAAGAGGTTGAGAGGTATGGTGTGTGTGTGTGTGTGTGTGTGTGTGTGTGTGTGTGTGTGTGTGTGTGTGTGTGTGTGTGTGCGTGTGTGTGCGTGTGTGTGTGTGTGTGTGTGTGTGTGTGTGTGTGTGTGTGTGTGTGTGTGTGTGTGTGTGTGTGTGTGTGTGTGTGTGTGTGTGTGTGTGTGTGTGTGTGTGTGTGTGTGTGTGCATGTGTGTATGTATGTATGTATAAGGATTTCTTCTACGAGTAAATTGAAGTGAGGGTAATGGGTATCCCCATGTGATCCCTGTACTGAGAGGG
This sequence comes from Protopterus annectens, assembly GCF_019279795.1. NCBI lineage: Eukaryota > Metazoa > Chordata > Ceratodontiformes > Protopteridae > Protopterus > Protopterus annectens. Next base: position 995,043,382 of record NC_056741.1, read on the forward strand.
AAAGGTACATAGGTGTTGCTATTGGTAATTATATATACAAAAAGAACCACAAAGAGTATTTTACACAAATAAAAAAATAAATAAATCTGTAATTGTAATTCTATACCTTTATAGAGTGTTCTATCAGAATGCACACAGCAGAGAATCAAATGCTTTCTAAAAGTCAACAAAAATAGCATAAGCTTTACAGTTTTGTAGTTGTGCATTATCCTGACAGTTATAGAACATTATTAACAACGCTACACTATCCACTCTACATTTTATAGACCCATGCTGAGCATTTTTTAACACATTATAAAATGCTTATTCAAATTATTGTAAAAACATTTCCAGAGATCTTTGCAATATGACATCACACATCCTTTGAAAAAAAAGTGGTTCAAAAACACTGCAAAGTCTACAGCCTCTGAAAAGACAGGACAGAAAGCAAAAAGGTAAACTCATTTGTTTACATTTTACACACAACCACTAGTAAGAACTCCTCACCAGTAGTATCTGTATGATTTATTCACCAAGATTTTTGAGCAATCAGCTTACTGAAATTAAATGCATTTTCTGAAAAATAAGAGAAAATTTGTTGCACACTGACAAAATGGTTAGTGTCGCTGATAAGTTAACTGGTCATTTTTTTTTCTCTTAAAATTTGGCTATAGCTGGGAAACATCTACTACAGAACTAGACTCCATAGGTTCATAGGTTCATAGGTTGGTACTAGGCTATCGGCCCTAGGGCCTATACAAGCCTAGCCATAACAATTCCCTGGATATTTCTTACCACAATATTTACTTCTCTGGACCCCTGTCTAACAGAGCAACTGACATCATCCCCAGGGTGAATTTCCTATCTCCCATCCAATCATCAAGGTTCCTTTTGAAGAGGGCCAAGGAGGCTCTCTGCTTGACATGTATGGGCAGTCTATTCCAGATTATGGGGAGTCTCTGGGTCAGGAACCTATCCCTCCAGCATGTTTTGTTTATTGTGATGGCAAGGTTTAGATCCCTGGCGTGTGTGGCTCTGAGGGATTGGGATTTCTTTAAGTGGATAATGTCCAACAGCTCAGGGTTTGACATGGCCTTGTATGTTAAGCAGAGATCACCTCTGAGTAGACAATATGACACAGAGTATAGCTGGAGTTTTTTTAGACGGTCAGCATATGGCATCTGCTTTAGGCCTGTGATTCTTTTAGTGAGGTATTTCTGTGGCTTTTCCAGCTGTTACAGATGTCTTGTGAGGTACATACCAAATGGGGCACTATACTCTATAATGGGTCTAATAAGGGATGAGTACAGTGGGACAATTACCTCCTTTTTTCTGGATGAAAAGCCCTTAGTGATGAGGTGTGCCACATAGAAGGATTTCCTGACTGTTGTGGCGATGTGGTTATCGAAAGTGAGACCACTGTCCACCTGTGTCCCTAAGTCTCTCATCACACTTTCGATGTTTACTGTACTGCCACCTATGTAGTAATTCATTGGTACATGTTTTTTTCCAAAGGGGGATAACTATACATTTCTTGGCATTAAGCTTGAGCCCATGGCTCTGGCACCAGGCATCTGTTTCTGTAAGGCCCTTTTGTAGAATATCCACATCATTTGAGGATTCAATAATGGCTCCCAGTTTGCAGTCATCTGCAAACTTTGTTAGCTAGAGTCCCTTAGTGTTGGCCTGTACTTCAGAGAAGTAGATGCCAAACAAGAGTGGTCCCAGGACTGAACCCTGAGGTACTCCACTTATCACTTGTCTGGAGCTGGATTTGGAGTCAGCTACTTTTACAGTCTGGGTTCTGCAAGTAAGCCAGTTGGCAACCCATCGAGTGACATAGGGATTTATTCCCAGCTTAGTAAGTTTATCTATGATTCCAGAGTGGAGGATGGTGTTGAAGGCTTTGGCGAGGTCCAGATAGGCTGTGTGGACCGCCTTACCCTCCAAGCAGTTTGCACCACTCATTTACTATTACTTTTTTTCTGCATTCTGTCACAAGCTACCTGGCTTTGCATTAAAAGAGACCCCAACTTTATTACTAGCTTCCACAGAAGTACCTAATACTTACCCTCTGAAAAAAGTATAGCTACAGAATTGCCACTAGTAGACCTTGGCTTCATAGGTTCATAGGTGTATGGTAGGCTAATAACTCATTATGCAAGTTTATGTGCCTTAGATGTTATTTTAAGGATGATAGACATGTAAACTAGGTTAAGATTTACAAGATGCCTCTGTCCATTACAGGCATATTTGTAATTTCCCATCCACTGGTCCAGGATTAACCTGAATAGGGTTAGAGAAGAGCTCTGTCTCACATACACGAGAAGCCTATTCCTGATAAGGGAAATTTTTGGGACATATATATCCCTCAAATGTCCTATTTATGTTGCAAGTATGCTTTAAATCTCTTGATCAAGTAATTTTAATGCACATTGTTTTGTTGATATGCAAAACAGTTATTAGAGTGGGCTCCAGGAATGCTTTGTATGCCAGGCATAGATTGTCTTTCAACAGTCTCTAGGAAACAGAGTGCAGAGATAGGACTTTGAGGCTACTGCATAAGACATGCTGTTTATGCTCTGTATTATTTTTCTGAGGAGCCTCTGTGAATATTCCAGCTGTTGCGGATGTCTTGCCAGGTACACAGTGAAGTATTATACTCAATGATGGGCCTCATGAGGGCCAAATTCTGTTGAACTATGAATTCCTTGGACCTAGGTGTCATGCCTTGCTTATAAGTTGAGCAACATAGAATGATTCCATTACCACCTTAGAAACATGCTGGTCAAAGACAGGTTGCTATCTACATATATACCCAAATCCCAGGCTACTGATTCTACTGTTAAGGTTGTGTTATTGATGAGGTAATTTCCTAGCGTGGCTGACAAATTAAGGGTAATATTATGCATTTCTTGCCATTGAGTTTTAAGCCATGGATTTGGCACCAGTTATTTGTCTGTGTTAGTCCTCCCTGTAAGTTGTTAGTGCCTTGGATGGATTCTATGACTGATCGTATTTTACAGTCATCTGCAGACTTGGTCAGCCAGAAGACCTTGGCATTGGCCTTGACTTCTGAGATGCTGATGCCAAAGTGGAACAGACCTAGTACAGAGCTGTGAGGAGCTACACTTGTGACTGGCCTCTTTGTGGAATTGGTCTCCTCTAACCTAACTTCCTGGGGACTATCTGAGAATCAACAGGCTATCCAGTGAAGAGCATAGGGTTTATGCCTATATCCATGCGTTGTCTTACAATGCCCACATGGAGTATTATATCAAATGCCTTAGTGAGGTTACGGTAGACAGCATTTACCATTTTGTCCAATCTATTGCCTTGGTGACCTTCTCAAAGAGGTCCACCAGGCTGGGTAGGTATGATCTACCCTTTATGAAACCAGACTAGGTTGGATCCCATGTTTGAAGGTTTTCTATGTCTTTATTAACTTTTCCATGATAATCCTTTCCATGGCTTTGCATATACAACTAGTCAGACATAGGTCTTTAGTTCCTGAGGTCCATTGATGGCCAACCTTTCTGCATAGGGATGAGTATTACTGGTATTATCCATTTGTATGGCACAAAGCCTGTCTGCAGGTCATGGTTAAACAGTGTCTCCAGTGGTCCCAATAGGTCATGTTTCAGGCTATTTTGGAGACATCCTGGGATATTATCAAGGCTTATTGATGTAGTGCTTTTCACCATAGAGAGGACATTTAGGACCTGCTGCCTACTGAAAGTTGCAGGGGTTTTGTTTGATGATATTTCCTGAGAGATGAATGAGGGAGAGAGGGGTAAAATTGGAATTGAATTTGTTGCCCCCCAGATTTGGTATATCTTCTGGCTCTGTGTAGGTGGTTCCATTTACAATCAGTTCTGTACACTGCATTTGTGGCCTAATGACTTGAATGTGTTAGTGATTAGAGGATCTGGACCCCTGATAGTCAACTGACAATGATACTCTTCTTATTCAGTATATGATTAAAACATTTTATAGTGTGTTGGCTTGCCTTGTTAGCTTTGTAGTTGAGGTGTAGAAGGGTGTAGTTGTATGTGTTGTGCTGGATGTGTTTTTGGTGGAGTGCTTTTGGTGTTATTGAGGATTTTTTGTAGGGCAAATGTGTAAGAAGTCTTTGAGGTTTAGGAAAGTTGCTTTTAAATGTCTCAGCATATGTTGGTCTATGTGTTAGGTCTGTACTAAGTGTGCTGGATGTAATGCTTACCTTACTGACAACCTGATCATTACTTTGACTGCTTTTGTGTGCGAGTCTTGCATTCAGTGACATTATGTAATTACATTTGTCAAATACCATATCTGTTTCTGTAAGGATTAGTTTATTGTAAGAAAGCATGAGGCAATTCCAGCATTGTCTCAGGATGCTTATTTGTACCAAGCTGCAGGCTGAGAAATCAGAAAAGTGCCCATCCATGGTTTCAGGTCTTTTTTAGGTGAACTACAAAAGGGTGATACAGTAAGCTAATTTGGACACTGTGCAGATAGAACCTACAACTAGGCATGTATGACTGAATGAGTGTGGTAGTGCTCCTCAGCATGTAAACAAGTTGCTCTTTGTATAGCTGAGTACTGGATAAAGTTACAGGGGAAGGTTTATAATGAAAATTTAGTCTCTAAGCGCCTGTATCTGAACAAGGTACTGCAAAATGCCACAGTGTGAGAAGCAGGGGAATTTGTACATTCAAAGAAAAGTGACTAAACCAGCTAAAACACCTACTGACCAATAAAATTATCTCACTTTAAGCCTATCTGTGTGTGTCCCAACTCATACAGACCATGCTACCTTTCTACTGCTGCTAGAACTGCAATCCCAGTCAACTTCATGTAAATGCACACTTTAATTAACCAAAAGTGAAAACATACCCTTTCTTTGCCACCCTAATCAATATTCACCCAGAGTATTTTGAACCCAACCTTTTTGTTTTATTCATCTTTGCCATGACTACCTAACCATTCCTTTTCCTTACCAGCTCATTAAATGTCACCGCCCCTTAATTTAATTTCTTGTAACATTCTTGCAATAATATTATTTGTGCTTTCAACTGCCCCAGTGTATCTAACAAAATTAGTTACTTCATAGGGTATTTAAACCCCTAGCATTTCATGATGTCTAAGTAACCTTGTTACCCTCTACCTGCTTGCGCCAAACTGTGCTATTTCCTTCACCACATTTCATTTGGGCAAATATATCCCCAGAAGCTATTAAAAAGCACATCTCTTTCACCCTATTAAGGTGACTGTGGTTGTATGCTATTCAATATGCTCTTGCCTGTAGCATAAATCATCAACCTCTATCAGGGTGAGGCGTACAACCTAGTCTATCTATACACCCAACATCTGCTGTATATGACACCTTGACTTCCTCTATTGTTTTCTGGACTTTCAGCCAACCAACGTTCATGTCCCATCCATGCAGAGCAATTCTCATTAATGGTTAAATAATAATGTCTGAAGTATACCATTGCCAAACGCACAAAATGTGAAGAAGCTGGCATAGCTCTGTGTGAGTGTGAAACCATATGTACATTATATTATATAAGCACATCCCAGCTTCATCTTCAATGAAAACTGCAGTTTAAGCTTTCATTCATTAAAGAATTCCAGGATAAAATGTCTGGGGAGAGTTGTCTTGGACTGCAAAGCAATCCATTGGACTCACTCTGTCACATGTGGATCTTGGCAAGCCATTACATATGTAACTCCTTTATTATGAAAACACTGGATTGCTGCTTTCCTTCCCTTTATGTAGTCCTATTATGCTGAAATTATTCCGACAAGATCAATTTTTTAAATCGATCTTAGGTTCTATCTAGTTGATCTACAGTTGAAGTTCTGCAAGATGTCATTGGCATTTGGCTAACAAAATTAAAATGCCATTGCAATTCATTTTTCTGTGTCTATATGTTGTGATCCACTGCATCCAGTCTATGTCCTCCACTAATTTTGTTAATGAGTTTATGGGAGATCAGAGGACTATTATATTTTTTTTTGCATCATTTTAATTTCTTGCTGGCCTTCTCTATCTGCTTACTGACCATGTAATGATCTCCTGGCTCCATCCAGTCTTTGTCTAATTACTTTTACTAATCAAAAGCTCACATAAGAATAGGCAGGCTCAGGCTGCTAATAGGCTATTGGTGACAATTGTTGTCCTCAGTGATATATGCCTGAGCATATCCCCCTCCAAATGCTGACCTGTTTTTTTTTTAGGTTCAAGCCACCACATATACTTATATTGTGGACTATGCGCTTGTATTCCCACACTTAATATCATTAATTCAAAGGTTACTGTGCCAAGAATTCAGTGTAAAGTCGAAATGCAGTGATCTTATCCATGGAAGTACATTTCAACCTGATACAAATCAAACCTTTGATGTAATGCTTCTGTTTAGACTTCACATGTGTGCATGTGTGCGTCTGCTTTTGTTTGTGTATATGATTTTGCCAGAGCAGACACTTTCTCCAAAATGTCTTCTTGTGAGTATTTCTGTAACACATCATACTATGCTGACAAGTGGAAGACATGCATATTATCTTCCTGTTCATGATATGTATTTATTTATTTAGATTTGTTACCAGGAATATCTCACTGTGCATAAAATAACACACTTTCAGCAGAGGCCTGGGGAAAAAGTTCTTTAAAAAAGCAATACACAGTTATACTAGGATTATAAAAAAATAATAGCAGATATATTCAATTACAGAATAAAAACAAGCAAGTGAGGCAGTTGTAAATCACTGGATAAGTGATGAACTAAAAGTACGTTTCATTTAAACAAGTTAAGTATATCTAATGTCAGTTTTCACAGAGAATGTGATAATACAAACTAGAAACAGTAAAAGGGAAGTTAAAAATAGACGAAGAAGAGGAAAGGAATGATGAGATGAGGCGAGGAAGCAGCAGAAGACAGTTAATAAGTAAAGGTAGAAACAATGCCAGTTGGGGCATTGTGGATTTTTGTAGTGCTAATTTCTCATCAGTAGTTAGTATTAGTTGCAAAGCTAGCAGTGGAGAAGATAAATTAATTAGTGAAGAAAAAATCCTATTAAATACGAGTAACCAGGAGCAATGCAACGTGAGCAAAGCCAAGAGTCATTGCAAGTAAGAAGTGAATTCTAGATTTTACCAGAGTATAAGCTGTGAGTGAGGCAATGGTGTTTCCTAGTACATCCAAGCAATGACAGATCAGTCCATATAAAAAGCAATTTTATTTTATTTTATAAAATTATAAAATAGAATAAAATTGCTTTTTATAAAATAAAATAATATTATAAAATAAAATAAAATTGCTTTTTATATGGACTGATTTGTCGTTGCTTGGATGTACTAGGAAACACCATTGCCTCACTCACAGCTTATACTCTGGTTGATTTTATTGCACTTATCGTTGAAGTGAGGCATTAACCTGTTGCTGCAGCAGTCGTTTGGTTTTTATAATTCTAGATTTTAGTTATAATCTTAGATTACAAAGCTTCGCAAGCATCATTTTAAGTTTTACTTGTTAAGCTAAGATATTTATCTGTAGGGTATATCTGCCTATTTGCAATATACCAGTGTAGCAGATCTTTTAGTGAGGGACATATTTCAGGAAAACAGTGTATGCTCTGGGTAGCTTTTAAATAAGAATCAGTAAGGTGATTCTATAATTACAACCAGTTAACAAGTTTCAGTGATGTGCACTTGTGAGGTCTGGTAGATGTGTTTGCAGTAAATTTTGCGATTTTATTATAGCGTTGGTTTAGTTTATTCGGCTGTGAAGCATGTGGGTTAGTGTGCACTGGAGTGGCATTGAGTAGTGTTGGAATAAATAAGTACAGGCGGTGATTGTTCTAGTGCTGTTAGTAAGGAAGTGTTTGACTCTATAAAGGACACCTAAATTTAAGGTGGAATCATGCACATATTGAATTACTGAAGTTTGTTTGGCAACAACTGGTAGATCATTGATAAACTATTGAATAGAAGAAAGCCAAGTATAGAGCCTTGAGACTCTACCAATAGACATCCATTGAAAAGACTGGAATTGCTGGTAAGGTAGCTAAGAAACCATGCAGGGGTGGCAGTAGTGATTCCAAGTTGTATGAGTTTTTTTAACAATGTTTCGTGTAAGATAGTATCAAATTTTTGGATATGTCTAACAAAAGTATTGGTACCAGGCTACTCTTGTTTCTGTGGCAGTTGATAAGGTTAATACATGATAGCAGTGCTTCATTTCTGCTATAGTGAGGTCAGAAACTATGCTTTGTTGAGGGTGGGAGGTTATTGCCAAGCAGGTATTAAAGAAATTTGTTTTACTCACATTTTTCAATAACTTTTGATAGAGGGAGGTAACATAGCAATAGATCTGCAGTTTGTCAATTCTGTAGAATGGCTACATTTATGAATAGGAATGATAAGTATTTATTTCCAAATGTTTTATATATTGGCTTTTTGTAGGGATCTATTATTTAAGACAGAGATGGGGTATGCTAAGGCATCAGCAGCAATTTTAGGTCCTCATTTGTGAAATTGTCAACAGCTATAGTAGGTGGTTTTAGCCTGATGAGTTATTTATTGATAGTACAGGTTGGTGTGGGTTTAATGATAATAATCACTTGGGCTTAGTATGCAGAGGAACTGATTGTGGTAAATTATTGGAATTATATTTGATAAAAGATCTGCTTGAATAAATTGTATGCTAACATTTGAAGCTATTTCCTCATTTAAAGTTGTTGAGAATAGGGTGGTGAAGTGCTTTTGCCTGAATTTAAGAGTTTCTTAGTCATTTATCAGAATTGTTTTAGGATTTTGGTTCTGTGTGTCCTGAAATTTGACATAAAAGTGTCTCTTATCATTGCTTATGAGAGATTTAGTGTGATTGCTAAATGCCATCACTGCAGACAGAAATATATGATTTGGGTAGAGTTCCTTAATTTCCAAAGTTTATCAGTTTCTCTCATTTATTGCTTAGTTTTTAGAGTAAGAAATGGGGCAGTATAAATGCCTACTGTTTTTGTAGCCGAGCTCATTCATTGAGTATGCTAATGTACTGTATATACAGTATGTATCATTAGTATTGATTTCAACTGCTAAGTTAAGTACTGATTTGCTAGATACAGGCATTTGGAGATGACACTCTTTGCTTGAAGTACAGTATATACATGTGCTACAAGAATATATTAATTGTCATCTTACTATGTAAGAAAGAATTATTTGGCATTGGTTCCATTTTGCTAAAGTGGAACTCTTGCTCAGTTATGTTATGTGCTTTTCCTATTGCTATAAGTGGTATAACTTCACTGAATAGTGTACGATGGACCTCACTCCTTGGAATCATTTTGTAATCTCCATCCAAAAATGACAATGGAAATGCAGGAAGAATGTTATAATTTTCTTCAAAAAGTGGCAACAGAAATGTTGTGTCTACCTGAAGAAACAGTATCAGTACAACAACCTGCCTTTTGTAATGTTTCCTGTATATGATTCCTTAAGAAACATTATTATACTGCTGACAAGAATTTTTAAAACTGCTTTGTTTCATATTTCCTTCAAGAGTTCAAAAACCATCAGGCCAGGCCATGCTAGCAGTCGAAATCTCAAGTGCAAGAAGCTGAAAAAAGACCATAACTGTGGGAAAATAGAGAATCTTAAAAATAGCTCTTCTCCTTTAAACTTCTTTTTTGAATGAGTCAAGCCTCCCCAAACCACCAGAACTTATACATACCATCTCTGAGATAACCATACCTCAGAAAAAGGGAATATTCTGGGAAAAGGCTACCTTGGACTTAATATATGCAAGTCAATTTTTTTTGTCTATTTAGTTTCTATGTTTTGGGACTCATTCTAGTGGGTTACTGGTAGCAACTGCTGTGGTAGAAGTAGAAGCATCCAGTCCTTCACCCCCAGCCCAGTTAGGCAGAAGACCACTGTTTGGTTAGTATGTTTATTTCACTAAAATCTCTGTGGGGCAAAAATACTCTGCTGTTATGTAGTATCTGTCTTATTGCACTGGTATTCATTATACATATCTGATTTGTGAAATAAACATAGAACCTACTCCAGATGATATGTATTTACTAAAATGAACTTAGATGAGAAATCGTTTTCTTGAGTCTACTGCATATGCATCACCGTCACACTGCGTGCACCCCAGTAGGCAATACAGAAATAATGACCTATAACACATCTTCAGTATCTGGGATGAAGCTGTTGCATATGTTGAAAACTGACATGGATGCAGCCTAGGAAAAAAAATGATATAAATAGCAGATAAGAAAAAAAAAATGGCTCACAATGTTTCTAGTATACCAGAAATACTGGATGAATTTAGAAATCACTTTCACAAGATTAACCATAACAACATTAACATGGAACCTAAAGATAAAATAAAGGAGTTTATAACCACAAACATGAATAAAAAGCTTAATAAACAACAGATTAAACTATTGGACAAGAGTATTTCATATACAGAAGTTATTACACAAATAAATAAGCTTAAATCAAACAAAGCACCGGGTAATGATGGTATTATACCAGAGATATATAAAATCCTTTCTAAAACTACATATTCATTAATACATAAGGTTTTATTCTGGCCCAAACTGAGTTAATAACCCCCCCATCTTGGCAATATACATTTATTTCACCAATTTTAAAACCTAATAAAGATCTAACTAGATGTTCTTCATATCGACCCATCTCATTACTTAATGTTGATTATAAAATGTTTATGAGTATTTTTGCTGATAGATTGAAGACAATTATCCCCGGCATTATAGACATAGATCAGACGGGCTTCATTGTAAATAGAAATACTTTTGATAATATAAGAAGAACTTTAACATTAATTGATTTTGCAAATAGGAAAAAGAAAGATTTAACACTTATTAGTCTTGATATAGGTTCAGCATTTGATTCAGTAAGTTGGGACTATCTGTTTACCTTACTGAAGTGCACAAATTTCTCTGATGCATTTGTAAATTTAATTGAGCATTTATACAAAGGAACGCTGGCTTATATTAAGGTAGGAACATATGTTTCACAAAAATACCCATTCTTAAAGGTACAAAGCAAGGATGTCCACTTTCTCCACTATTATTCACTTTAGTAATGGAGCCTTGGGCTAATTTGATTAGAAACAGTACTGACATAGAGGGTTTTGAAATAGAAGAAAATACAACATCAAAAATTCAACTTTTTGCAGATGATGTTCTAATTACATCAGCAGGATCTAATTCTTCTATGCAGTCTTTATTAGATAAAATGATGAATTTTAAAAGTATTTCTGATTTAATATTCAATGAAGAAAAAACTAAAATACTACCTATATATACACGAAAAAATACTCTCATTAGTGATTTTACTAAATATGTACCCAACTCAAGTCAGATAACTTATTTAGGTATAATACTATCTAAAGATATTAAATCTATTATATATAATAACTATAATACCTGTTTTCTTAATATACAAAATCTTTTTAATACCTGGAATAATATGTTTTTTACTATGGAGGAGAGACTTACAATTATTAAAATGATAATATTCCCCAAGATTTTATACTTAATACAATCAATAATACTTTCACCTACAAAATAACTATCAAGAAACTGAATACACTAATGTTAAATTTCTTATGGGCACCTAATAGACCTAGGATTGCATTAAAGAAACATACTAATAGCTGGTCTCAAGGGGGTATTTCTTTTCCAGACTTTATTTATATATTATCTCTTCTATTATAAAAGTTATTACTTTATTAATAGATCGGTCATATGTCGCAAAATGGAAAGATTATTGGGAGCTAATTAGTATGCACTTCATGAAAATCTCCTTAACACATAAAAATATGATTATAAATAACTCCATGTTGTGGTTGCTAAAGGAATTTTGTACTTCACCTATTACACCTAAACATATGGTCTGTTACCCATTAAATATTATTATTAGTTATCCTGACTTTATATTCATGCACCCTAAGTATAGGGAATGGAATTTTATTGTATTCCCTATAATTTATACTCAGGGTATGCTTATGTCATCTACTTCTGAAGGAGCTCATTTAGCTATAGATAATAATCTAAAGTACTGGTATCAGCTGATATCTGATAATAAAGTTAAAAATCTAGATTTCTTAAAACAAGAATTTGATCTAAGAGAAACTTGCTGGTTAGAGGTTCAGATCTTTAGACAACATCTCATTGATAGAATAGATCTAATGTCTATAACAGTTAAAGAATCTATTCCAAAACTGATTGATTACTTGATAATAAATTTACAGCATAAAGTTTCTGATAAAGGTAAACTTTCATATATACATAAAATTATCAGACAAGAAACTTTTACAATGTAGATTCATACTGGAATTATTTCACCTCTATTAATGGGGACCCACCAACTCAACAAGATAAACAATATATATTGGAATCTGCTTATAGAACTACATCTTCCATTGTCTGGAGACTTTATACATGGAAATTTTTACATAGATCTTTTTATACACCTTTGATGATGAATAAAATTAATAATAAAGATAATCTATGTAAGAGATGTAATGTAGAAATTAATGCTGACTGGGCTCATATGTTTTATGACTGTATGAAGTTGAAAGAATACTGGAAGTCAATTAATGAATTTTTGCAGGCTCTTTTACAGATAATTTCATTATTTCTAAGTCTCTTATATTATTCAACACACCTGTACCTCAATGTGTTAAAAGATTAAGCTTCCTTGTTATGGTCTATCCTAGCAGTGGCTAGGAAAATAATAACTAGAAATTGAATTTCAGATACACCTCCTTCGTTCAATGAATTTAAAAATGTTATGAATATAATGTGTCATATGGAAATAAGCACAATTAGAATGAGAACAACTAGAAAAACATCACATTTTATTGTATGGGATAATTTACAAAATTTGTTAAAAAAATTCTAATTTCAATAGCACAGTATTTTAGTTTAATTAATTGATCTGATTGTAGTGGATGTCTTTGTAAATACTTTAGTTGTTTTGTTGAATATTATAATAATACCTATTTTTAATTATTTGTATAAAATTGTTATGATATTTCTCTTATATGTTAAAACAATAAACTTGTTTTAAAAAAAAAAAATGGCTCACAGGTTCAGCCTAGCATTTTATTTTCCCCATATTTGTTAGGTATTGCTTTGTATCTGCATATCTGTCATAGGTTCATAGGATATTACTATGCTAACAGCTTAAGAGCCCTAACAAGCCTAGCCAATATAACCCATTTTTAACCAATATATGACCTGAAGTGTCAAGAAGATAGCATAGATTTTTGCCTATGCGTAGATTATCTTACATATTGTCCCTGTCCATAAGGGACATAGGCAGTACCCCAGGTGTGAATTTGTGATTCCCCATCCAGTGATCCAAATTGCATTTGAAGGCCTTTGCTTAATGTTGTAAAGAAGGGGCAATCTTTGAGACACATATCTGTCTCTCCAGCATGTTTTATTTGAGTTGCTGACTAAGTTTAGATCCATAGGGCAGGTGACCCTCATGCTCTTTGACTTGAAGATGTGTAGCAGCTCCATCAGGGCTGGATTTGTGACTGACTTGTAGGTCCGGTAGAGGTTATCTCTTATTAGTTGGTAGGATACAGACTAAAGGGATAGGGCTTTTAGTCTATCCATATAGGACATGTTATTTACACCCTATATTTTCTTTGTGAGGAACCTCTGACATTGCTGTCCAGCTGCTGTAAGTGCTTAGTCAAGCACATGCCAAATGGTGTATTGTACTCAATTACTGATCTAATGAGGGCTGAGTATAGCGGGACTCTAATTTACTTGAATCTGGATGGCATACCTTTACTTATAAGTTGTGCCACATAAAAGGACTTCCTCAACAATGTGGACACATGGCAGTCAAAGTTCAGGCTACTATCTATCTGTGTACCTAGATATATCACTTGTAAGTCTACTCTTAGGGGTGTGCTATTAATGTTGTAATTTGCAGTGATAGTTGACATTCCAAAAGGTATGATGATGCATTTTTTCGCATTTAGTTTTAGGCCATGATTCTGGGACCAATCATTTGTCTGATCTAGACCCTCCTGAAGGATATCTATATCATTGGGGGATTCAATAACTGCCCCCACCTTGCAGTCATTGGCAAACTTTGTCATCCAGAAGCCATCCACATTAGCCTTGAATTCAGAGAAGTATATTCTGAACAGGAGTGGTCCCAGCACTGAGCCCTGTAGCACACCAATAGTAACTGGCCTCTTGATGGAACAGAATTCACCCACTTTAACCATGTGTCCTGTCTGTGAGTCAAACAGCTAGTCATCTGGTGATGTAGGGATTTATGCCCAGTTTTATGAGCTTATTTATAATATCTGAGTGAGGAATTGTGTCAAATCCCCTGGTCATGTTGTGGTAGGCAGTATCTACTGTTTTACCCTCATTCATGGCCTTAGTGGCTTTCTCAATGAAATCCACCAGATTCAGTACGCATGACCTGCCATTGCCAAAGCCAAATTGGGTCAGGTCCAGTGTTTGGAGGATTCCTATTCTTTCCATGTCCTTACATATAAGACTAGTCAAATGTATGGGTCTGTAATTTTTTGGATCAGTAGATGGTCCCCTATTATGCATTAGGATGACTGTTGTCCTTAACTCTGTCAGATCAAAGACAGTCTGGAGGCTGTGGTTAAATCTTATCATAAGATTCTGCAATCAAATGTGTTTTGAAGTGAACATATTTCCTTATATTCTACTCTACCCACATCTATATGATCTTTCATGTATCAAATAGCTTAATTTTGTATTGTACTTGCACCTGTGAAAATTTGTTTTGTTTTTATATATAATATTGTACTTTACTTTCGAGGAGCTTTTCTCCCCGGGCCTCTGCTGAAAATGGACATGTATCCAGCTGGACTAGCCCGGTCAACAAATGTAAAATAAATAAAAAATAAAAATAAATAGAGATCCTAATAGTCATGATAAATCCTGATTTAAGCTGTTTAAGATGCAACCTGGTAAACTGTCAGGCCCTATTGAAGCTGTGTTTTTAGCTTTAGAGAGCACAGTGACAACCTGTTCTTTGCTGATAATTGGTGGTGGACTGGTGGAAGGTATTTCTTGGGGAAGGACTGGGAAGGTGAAATATTTGCTCATTTTGTCTGCCAGCAGATTTGCTATATCTTCCAGCTGAGTGTAAGTGATGCCATCTATGACTAATTCTGCGCATTGTGCGAACATAACTGAAAAATGCTTTATGGCTATCCTTAGCTTTGCAGGCTATTTTTACCTCAAAGTCTGCTTTTAGAGACATGACTAGTTCCCTGATCCACTTGCTTAGACTAATAAGGGACTTTTTGCTCTGTTGTGCATATTTCCTCTTACTTCTTGACAAAATTTTCTTTCTTTTGTTGCACAATCTATTAAAATCAGGGGTCCACTAGGGTGGCTTGTTTTTGCCATTTGACCTGGGTTTATTTCAGTTTTATACTGCTGTTTCTATGCAGTTGTTTATATGGTTGCAGTGGGCTTTTGTGTATAACTCTGCATAAGTTTCTATGTTATCTGGATTTGGAGGAGCCTGGATGCTAGATATGCCATCCCTTAATAGGGGGTAATATACCTTAGAGAGGTTCTTAAGGTTTTTGAGGTTAGGTGGTGGACTAGTTTTACTTTTATTTCAAGGGAGGCTGCTTGTGATCTGATCTTACCAGTGAGGAAATCACACTGGGGGGCTGGGGAGTGCAACACTCTTCCATGTTTGTGAGTACCAGTTCACGGGTATTTGTTCCTCTAGTAGGAGTGCAGGCTACCTGCTTTGGACATTTGAATTTACAAAGTCAAAAAATCTTTAAGCCTGCATGTTAGTGGTCATGTATGCCTCCCAATTAATGTAAGGGTAGTTAAAATCACAAATGAGTATGGTATTGGGCTGGATGGTGAAAGATTCTAGCAACTTCTGGTATGATGTATGGGTTTCCTGGATCTGTAGCTAGCAAGATTATGCTAAGGGATTTTTGCCATGGTTAGTTACAGATGGAGTAGCTCAAGTATGTCATATTGTTTGACCAGTATTGAGGTGTGATTATCTTTTATGTAGATAGATACACCTCTGCTTTTTGCTCTTTCATGTTCACTGCTGGAGTGCTTTCCTTGGCTTTGAGCCACATTTCAGTAAATGCATAGACATCAGATTCTCCAGAGAGTGCAGTTTTTTGTTGAGCATCCTAGCATTGAACAGTAACAACTTCAACTTGTCCTGAGTAGCTTTTGTTATGTTACAAAGTTTATCTGTTTGGCAATGCCTAAAAAAGGGTTCCCTATCAGAAGCCTGAAACACTATAAGCCTGAAAATCAAAATCCTGAAAACTATAGACTGAAAGTTCAAAATCCTGAAAGCCCAAAATCCTGAAACTCAAAATCCTGAAAACACAAATAATGCTAATATGTCACTATAAAGACACTAATATCTACCAACTGACCCTGACCCTAACCCTAACCCTAAGGTCCGTCACTATCGCACACTCACCTGACCCGCGCCCTAACCCTAACTCACTTAAACTGCCCCTAACCCCAATATTTGTCACTATTGCATACATGCCTAACCTGCGCCCTAACCCTAACTCACTTAAACCACCCCTAACCCTAACATAAAACCAACCGCACACTTACCTGAACCCAACGCATGACCCAACACCACAGGGCTAACAATAGCAAAGCCACAATGACGTCAGTATGTCCATTTTGTGTTTTCAGGATTTTGAGTTTCAGGATTTTGGGCTTTCAGGATTTTAGGCTTTCAGTCTATAGTTTTCAGGATTTTGATTTTCAGGCTTATAGTGTTTCAGGCTTCTGATAGGGAACCCTAAAAAAGACACTATAGGGATGGACAATGTTTTGTCCAACATCCAAAAGCCTAGCTGTGACAGGTGAAGACCATCCCTACTAGGTTGACAAGTTTTGGACTAACTTTGGAATGACACTAACCCGGTTGTTATAGTCAATCATATTCTGCTGGTATTGTGACATTATTCTTGGAGATGATGGAATGCTGCTCAATAGCAGGCTCATACCTGCCTGTGACTCATATTTTGAGAGTTCAATCATGTCTGTCTTCATATAGTCGAAGGAGGTACTTCTCAAGTCATTCACGCCCACATGGAAAATGACTGAGTCATACTTGTACTTAGGGGTAAGTGACATGAGTACTTGTGTGATCTGATGAATCCTGGCACCTGACACCGTACTAACTGTAACTTTCCACTTCTCCAGCATGGTAAGGGGAGACAATAGTGTGTCTCACAATAGACTCTTCTACGACTATAACATTGAGTTGGGGGGTGTTTCACTTTAAGTACTTGGTAGTTGAAACACCGTTAGATGTGGCTTTATGTGTTGTGATGGGAATTGTCTTGTTTGTGTGCCTGAAAGGCCTTTGAGGTTTAGGTAAGTTACATGTGAGCACTTCTACATATGTGAGTCTATGTGTATGGTCTTTTGTGGATGTAATGAGTGATGTGTGTGAGTTGCTGGCAACCTGTTTGTTGCTTTTTTCTATATTGAAAGTCAAGCCTCCATTGTCAATGTGTAACTTTATCTCTCACGTACTGTAATTGTCTGTTCAAGAATTAAGTGGCTATCAGTGTACACAAGTCAATTTTTACATTGCCTCTGGATGCCCATTCCCACCAAGCTAGATGCACAAATAGCAGGAAAGTGCCCATCCATAGTTGCAGGTCATAATTTCTACTTACAAGCGATAGAATGGAAGGCATTTGTAACCGGATGAGGAAAGGGTACTTACTTGGTGTATCCTGCAGCTAACCTAACCAGGGATGCTGCCCAGTGCCCAAACAAGATGTCTGAGCAGCAATAGTCCTGGGTGCTATAATAAGGTATGGTAGCGCTAAGTAGTCCTTATTAAATGAGTAAATGATGCTCACTGAGCAGACTACTTATCCCATGAGTAACATGAAATTGAGGTAAACTTCCAAGGTTGTTTTTATGGGTAAATTTCAACTTCTTTTGATTGCATGCATACAAGGAACCAATAACCACTGCTGCACAAAGAGCAGGTTCTTGCAAACATGAGGCTTAAATGTGATCATAAACAAGCAAGTTTTATACTAACTATGCCCTAAGGCCAATCAGGTAAGCACACAGTTTTCCATCAGCAGTTCCTAGGTCAGAAGGTGAATACAGCCCTTTCGTGCCACAAGAGTGCAGACTTTGACCCTCTTAATGTAAAATGACTGTGTTGGAGCCCAGGTGTGGAGGAACCTCAAACAGATGGCAATACTAACTAAGAAACACTAAGTACAATGTATTTCAGTACCAAACAGCAGACCTTACAGGAGTTTGAAAATGCAAATTTAAACTTTAAACAAGTGTAAAAAAAATAAATATTACAGTAGACTTTCACAATATAATAAAAATAAACAATGTTTCCAAGATGTTTGCATCTGTACAGGGCACCTGCATGGCAAGCAGCTCTGTGCAAATGTGCCAAATTTATTTGACTTTATTGGCCTGAAATTGTCCATTAAAACAACTTCAAATGTAAAAGTCATTGACAATCAGAATTGCTTTATAGCTGAAACACCTGATGCTCATAAGGGTCATTTGCATATATCCCATGTGCCTCTGTTACAGGAGGTTTGGGGGGGGGGTCACTCATTGGAATTACTAGCTTGGCTGGAGTTTTCATTTATTTTTTTCTGATTGGTTTTTCAGTGTGACCTTCTAACTCTTTGTTTTAGCACTGGAAATATGGAAATCTGACTGCTGAGCCCTCTGGGCCAATAAAATGACTACACTTAGATCTCTTTTGTGTGCTTCCCAACTCAGACAGACCAGGTAAACACTTACTACCACTAGATGAATAATCCAAGTCTTTGTAATGTAAAGGCAATGTAAAAGAGTGCCTGGAGTGAAATGCTACCACAAACAAACTTAAACTTAAGGAAAGGCAATAAGCATTTAACATAACATCAATGTATTTAAACAACTTATAAAACTGTGATTATTCAATAAAAGTACATTGCTTTGTACAAATAACCCAAGAGCTATTCAACTGTGCAGAATTTATAAAGGCACCAAAGACAAGGTAAGATGATTTATAAACCCTCCAGCCAGTGACAAAACTACATGCAGGAATCTCTAGTGTGTTTCCCCAATCTATACAGATCAGGCTACCACCCACTGCCACTAGATGGAAAATCCATATCTTCTTGATGTAAAAACAAAGAAAACAGCTACATATAGTGTAAAAACTCACTGTTTTATCTAACAGCTAGCTAGATAATGAATTCAGAGCAAGTAAGTCAGTTGAACAGACAACGAGAGGCAAAATGTACTTTTTTCAAAATAAGCACAAGGAAAGGCAAATAAATAATCAAAGATATAAACAGCAGCATAGTGTGGGATTAGCTTATAAAGCTCAATTCACAGTAAGGGTGGGTAGCTTAAAATCACCACGTTTAAAAAGGAGATCAAGGAATGGGAGGGTGGGTGAGAAAAGTAACCAGCACAGAGTCAACAATAGTGCTTGTAGCTTTTGCAGGCCTTGAGTCTTATCAAAACATCATGACAAGCAGATTTCTTAAAACAGAAAACAAAATGGAGCAGGTAAAACAGAAAGCAGCTCTATCAGTTTAAGCAGTTCACAGAGAAAAAATAGATTTACTTTCCTCACCCAGCAGGGAGTCACCAACAGTTCTTGTAGTTTTTGCAGGCCTTGAACCTTACCAGAAAAAACAAAGACACAGATATTTTCTGTGTATTTAAGTATCACTCAAAAAAATTAGCCAAAGGAAAAATGTGAAATGTACAGCCTCGGTAATTTGTGTCTATCTGCTACAGAGAACAAAAACACCAGGCCAAACAGATTTCTTAAAACAGAAAGCAAAATGGAGCAGGTAAAACAGAAAGCAGCTCTATCAGCTCTTTCAGTCCCACACATTATTAAGTTCCCATTAGTGATCCGATCCCTTCTAAAATGGCTATGTCAAAAATTTAGCATTGTTTTTTGAAAAACAATACATGGATGTAAACTGTGAGCCATCTAATTTATTCTTCTTTATTTTAGAAAATGTATTCTGCTTTTAAATGTTTCTGCTCTGAAAAGTCTGACTATGCATCCAGTATGAAGTTCTGACACAGTGAGTTACTAGAACAGACTCTACATAACATTTCAGTCTGTGAATGAGGCTATGGTAAGGTTCAAGGCCTGCAAAAACTAAAATGATGTGGATACTCTACAAAAGGGCCTTACAGAAACAGATGCTTGGTGCCAGAGCCATGGGCTCAAGCTCAATGCCAAGAAATGTATTGGTATCTCCTTTGGGAAAAAACATGTATCCATGAATTACCATATAGGTGGCAGTACACTAAACACATAAAGTGTGATAAGAGACTTAGGGACACAGGTGGACAGTGGTCTCACCTTCGATAACCACATTGCCACAACAGTCAGGAAATCCTTCTATGTGGCACACCTCATCACAAAGGGCTTTTCATCCAGGAAAAAGGAGGTCATTGTCCCAATGTACTCATCCCTCATTAGACCCATTATAGAATACAACGCCCCATTTGGTATGTACCTCTCAAGACATCTGCAACAACTGGAAAGGCCTCAGAAATACCTCACTAAAAGAATCACAGGCCTAAAGCAGATGCCCTACGCTGACCGCCTTAAAAAACTCCAGCTATACTCTGTCGCATATCGTCTACTCAGAGGCGATCTCTGCTTAACATACAAGGCCATGTCAAACCCAGAGCTGTTGGACATGCTACACTTAAAGAAATCCCAATCCCTCAGAGCTACACGCTCCAGGGATCTAAACCTTGTCATCACAATAAACAAAACATGCTGGAGGGATAGGTTCCTGACCCAGAGACTCCCCAGACTCTGGAATAGATTGCCCATACATGTCAAGCAGAGTGCCTCTTTGGACCTCTTCAAGAGGAACCTTGACAATTGGATGGGAGAAAGTAAATTCACCCCAGCGATCACGTCAGCCGCCCTGGTAGACAGGGGTCCAGGAAAGTAAATAATGTGGGAAGAAATAGCCAGGGAATTGTTATGGCTAGGCTTGTATAGGCCCTAGGGCTGATAGCCTAGTACCAACCTATGAACCTATGATTTAAAATATTGAGTAAAGAAGGAAGGCTTACCTCAGAGAACATGTTGTTCCATTTATATTTTAGAAGATAGGCATGCATGTGAAGGCATTGCATTCTAAGCACACTGTCTGTTTCATCTTTAGGCAGCAAATAAATGTACTTCCTTTTCAGACTTCTTCCCAGATGTGTGTTAGACATATATTCTAATTATGAAATATTTATAGTGCACAGCCACAGGAAGCAGTATGCAGAGAGATGATTCCAATCCCACATTCTGTTCCTGTTTAACGAACGAGCTAACTAACTAACTAACTAACTAACTAACTAACTAACTAACTAACTAACTAGCTAAACTATCCATCTAACATTTTTGAGCTGCTTATCTCAGCCTTCAGTGAAGAAAGAAAATAAAATCCATTAATGTGTTTTTCTTGTGACAATTCCTTCTTACCTGCATATTTAAATTAGAACACTGTAAGTAGACATTATAGTTTATAATGTTAACTCTTTGCTATATGGCGCTTGAACACAGTCATGCTCTATTGTACTTAATTATTTCTGCATTAACTACTTCATGATAAAGGGTTAGTCATAAGTAACCTTTATGGCTTATAGTTTGTGTTTAGAATGCTGGTATAATGTAATGTGGCAAAGAAAATGTTCCAACATTTTGTTTCCTCTACTTCTTGCCAACCAATGTGTGATAAATATTCTGCATCTAGAAACTAAAACAAATAAAAATGAAATAACTGTAACTCTCAAAAAAAGTTAGTATTACAAAATAATGCATAACGCCTCTCCTATAAAGACAAAAGTATCTGTTTGTGGCATGTATGAGGTATCATGCGATGAAGATGCAACAAACCCAAACAGAAGCAAAAGGCAGGATTCAAGATTGTGCTATGCTAGGTGCAAAGCACTGAGTGGTGGTGATCAATTCATTGACAGTCTACCATCACCACTTTTGGGATATCCAGACAGTCACTTACCATGTATAATGCTGTTGTTTGTGGCACAAAGTTAATAAAATATGGCCAACTTGTTTCTTTTAGATACACTGCAAGCCCACCCTCAACACAGTCATGTTCAGCAGAGACAACCCCAAATCCATCAGTTATTGCAACTTTATTCAAACTGCACAACTTGGACTTCTGACTGTTAATAAATGCAGACACATTAAAGTATTTCAGCTGGTTTCACATAAATGCACATTAATTCTACAAAGGCAAAATAATGACAGCAGAGTCAGACACTTGTATTCACCAACACACCCCCCCCCCCCGCAGCAGGCAATTAAAGCCAGATGTGTTAACATATAGAGCTCAGCACCTCAGATAAGAGAAAACAGGAATGTATCTTGTCAGCTAAGTGTTGTCAGAATATAATGCAACATCCCCTTCCCTTAACTTAAGAATCAAGTAGAAAGCTAAAAGAATAATGCAGGGCAAAGGACCAGGGTTATTGACTGCCAATGTATAAGAAAAATATTAGTAAAGTAACAGCCTTTGCATTGGCATGCTTTTTCAGAACCTTGTTAAGTATGAAACTCAAATGTCTGCCATTATTTAGTAACTACAGTCCTCTGTGATTTGTAAAAAAAAATACATACATTATGAGGACAGATCAAATATGAAGAAAGAAAAGAGACACGTTGTGAAATAGGGACTGTTGAGAGCATCTATGACCCCCCAACACACACACACACACACACACACACACACACACACACACACACACACAAGCATGCACACACACACACACACACACACACACACACACACACACACACACACACACACACACACACACACACACACACACACACACACACATAAATTAAAGCCACTAGTATAATTATTGCTTGCAAATCTCAAGAATTTGTGATCAAATTAAAGAATAAATACATAAATAGCAACCTCATAGGAATTTACCTTCTTGCTTTAATGCTGTCAATATATTGTTCACGCCACTACACACACACACATATACACACTCACATATCATTGTACCTCTTCACTCAAGGAGACAAAAGGCCAAACTGGGGATAGATATTACTGTTACATACTTGGAAAGTTGCTAGAATAATAGGTTTTACATTGCTATGTTTTTCTAAAGAAGCCACAAATGTTACAAATAACAGACCAAAATATCATGCAAAAACAGACATTCTCTAAAATCAAATGCAGTACATACCTATATCATACACACACACACACACACACACACACACACACACACACACACACACACACACACACACACACACACACACAGCCCTCAATTACAACCAGTTTTATGACTGTGACAGTGCACCACAGAAGTTTGATTGTGATCAAATGAATGAATAAATACATAAACTAATTGCCATACAGGAATGTGTCATCGCAATTTACTGCTGTCAAAATACAGAGTGCAATCCACTGGCTGTAATCCACTCCTCTTCCACATACCTCCCAACATCTTAGCTCAAGAATCAAGTAGAAAAGTAAAAAATAATGAGTGACAAAAGACCAAAATCAAGGACATATATTGCCCTTAGAGACCTAAAAAGTCTAATAACAGGCATTGCATTATCATACTTATTAGCTGCCTGAAACATAGTGTCTGTCATTAGGTAATGGTGGCTGTTTTCCTCAATGATGATCCAGAAAAACACAAACTTTGCAAGGAACACACCAAAAAATAAGGCTAACATATCTATTCAGTGAAATCAAAGGCATTTTAGAGCATTTTTACCACCACACAAACACACACGCACACACACACACACACACACACACACACACACACACACACACACACACACACACACACACACACACACACACACATACAGACATACAGACACACACACACACACACATTCATTTATAGTACATTTCTTACTATCCTGCATGCTAGATAAGTACCACATGTAGGCATTGTTAAAATAAACCAATAAATGTATACATAAATGTGTACATGCATTAAAAAACTCTGGCTTCTTATCTCAGACTACGGCAGTAATCCATTACTTGTATCATTTAATTTCATTCTTAGACAGACTCAGTCTGAGTCAGTCACTTGAAGCAGCCTGTACTAATAGAAATTGTTCTTCACCTCTTCATACAGCAGCCCAATGAAGCACTTTTTATTGATAATTCTGCCATCTGAGGAAGGCAGAAAAGAACTGAAATAAGGTGAAATTACTTTACTCTTAATGTGGCATAGGCATAGTAATGGGCTGTTTTGAAAACTGCCTAGCAAGCAGACGAAGATGATTTCTTTTTTTTTTTTTTACCTGGACCTCAGAAGGTGCATGCGCATAGTTCCAATCTGAGCAATGGTAGCAGTAATGCTAAAATTACCATTTTTCAATAAAAAAGTAAATAAAAATGCATTCCTTTTTTGCTGGGGGGATGCTGCAGCCAAGCATCCAGTACCACAAACTCCATCTGGGAGGAACCAGTGATACTGGGCATGGAGGGGGTCCTGTCTCCAATGCAGTGTGACTGTAGTACTTGGTGGTGTTAATTTGTGTGTGTTGTGTGTGTGTGTGTGTGTGTGTGTGTGTGTGTGTGTGTGTGTGTGTGTGTGTGTGCGTGTGTGTGTGCGTGTGTGTGCGCGCGTGTGTGTGTGTGTGTGTGTGTGTGTGTGTGTGTGTGTGTGTGTGCACGTGTTTGTGTGTGTGTGTGTGTGTGTGTGTGTGTGTGTGTGTGTGAGTGTGTGTGTGTGTGTGTGTTTTTCTATAAAATTGCATGGCTACAGCTTCAGTAGATGATGCAGCACTGTGCTTGGGTTCAGATGCACAGCTCAAGGGAACCCAAAGAAGATGAACATGTTGACTGTTTACATCCCCACCCATGTGGTAACTCTGTTCTGGGAGGGTCATACGTACAATCCACAGCATGCATGGAGAATGGAGTGCTCTGGGATAGTAAAGAACAAGATGTCATACAGTTGTTCCCAGTATGATTACCCCTGCTGTGTCTGTATCCAAAGCAGACATCATTGTCCTCAATTCTGGATGTTGGTATAGATGATATGGCACAAAAGGTCATAAACTAGGCCATGTACTTGCCATGGTGGGCTTTCCCACCACAGGCAGAGTTGGCCAACCATTTGAAGTGCAATGGCCATAATGAGTTGCCACATATGTACATCTTGGCATATGGACTGTCTATGCTGAATTTTCATAATGCTGCACATATAGCCCGGGCATTTCCACAGGTCATCACACAGATCATAGACAACCCCAACTAGAAAGGGCTACAATAGTTTTTGCAGTTCCCTGTATAGTGGCCATGCACAACTGCTGAGTAGTGGCTATAAGACACTCAAATCAGAAGGAGTGCAGCGAGGTGTGGCTGGCCACCAATCTGTTGAGCTCTGCCATCCTTTTCATCCTCAGTGGAGCTGGTGGCAGCCGAGTGACTCTGTTTCTGGAAATAAGTGCATTCCCTGTTCTGATCTATTGACCATGTCATACCTTCTTTTGGCATCATGTGTGTGGATTTAGTTAAACAGGCACAGGAGCTGTGCCTGTGGAATGGGTAGGAGATATAGCTGTGGCATTAACCATTTCTTCCACTGCACCATGAAACTCAGTCGTTACAACATCATTCGTGCCTATATCTATTGTGGAAGGACCTGAAGACATAGCTGGTCTGAGAACACATACTCATTACCCAGTCTGTGAATGAACTCTTCAGTAGCCTCCCCAGCCCTGTTGAAGTAATCTAATATAACAGAGAGCTATAAAAAAAATACACGTAACATAGATGTTTGTCACTAGTGAACTGACACCCTGACCCCATCTACAAAAACTGGAAAAAGGGTTGAGGATGAATGGATATATAGATGAAAAAAAAAACAAACTAGTGGTTTTAAAACTTTGTTGATGAAATCATTCACAATAATTTACAAAAATCATGAAACCCGGGTAGTGCTCCAAAGCAGCAAGCCTTTATTCATCATAGACAGGCGATCCTCAGTAACAAAAAAATCAGAAATATTTTAACAGTGTTAAACATATTAGCTTTTATATAATTAACAGGTGTAGAAAATATGCATATTGTTTGATTTTTAACCCAGCCTATTTTTTGCAGACAATATAAACGTAACTGTAAAAATGCATTCTAGAACAGCAAGTATGCACCCCACACACACTACTACGGATTATGGGTTCATAGGTTCATAGTTAGGTACTAGGCTATCAGCCCTAGGGCTTATATAAGCCTAGCCATAACAATTCCTTGGATATTTCTTCCCACAATATTTACTTCCCTGGACCCCCTGTCTAGCAGGGTGATTGACGCGATCCCCTAAATCCTAGTTAAGAAAAACACTATCTATTTATGGCCCAAATTCCAAGATCAGGTGTTAGGAAAAGCTAATAATGGATAGATGGATGAATACCTTGGGCAGACTGACATTGTATTCATACTATCAGAGTTCTTGCAACAAGAAAGAAGCCATGATAGTTACTTCTATGTTCCTAAGTCAAACAGCCAGTATGGATTATACCACATGTTAAAGCATAACCACCTGGTGCATCAGCAATTACTATTCAAGGCACTCTGTACAGTTCAGAATGCATATTGTGTCCTCCACTGTGGAAAATGGAACAGCCCGGACCCCCAGACAGAGATGCTAGGAACTCCTTCATGTCAATCAATAATGTCTCTGTTAGACTTCCAACTTGTCCATCTTTTCTGTGCCTGACGTTTTCCCTTACTGAGTACATGTACAATCATAATGGTGACTATTCTATGCACCTGCTCATATGTCTGATTTTGGTCAGTGACAGCAATGATTTCCTGTAAAAGTCACATAAGATAGGTTTGTGGAAGGTCCAGTCAGATCAGTCAGATCAATCATTTCATTACATCCTCCCACATGTTCATGGAGAACTTGCAGTAGGATATCATTCTCTGCCTAGGAGTGTTTTCCCTAGTGATGACATTCACCTTTGGGCATGTCAGTCTGTAATATCAAGGTAATATACATGTAACAAACACACACACATTATCAAAGGAAGTTTATTACTCTAGGACCGTAGCTGATAGACTTCTGAGGAGTAAACTGAAGCATCATAAACACAACATATGTATGCTTTACATAATTATGCAGTCAATTAACAACATAAACAAAGAAACTATGCTGTCAAAGGGACAAAGGTAACATTTGTTAATCAATAGTAATAGCTAATAGCTAATTAAGCTCTGTATTCAACTCAAAATATTTTACAGTATTATATCTTAAAATCATTCTAGACTCCTTATTTTCCAATCTAAGCAACTTATCCTCACTTCGGACTAAATTAACATCTGCTAAAATACAAAATCTTAACACTATTTACATTTCTATAACAAACTTCATGTGCATGCACTGCTATAGAATTTACCATACTTTTCTTTCTAATACCATTTATATGTTATTGCATTCTAAGTTTAACTTTTCAGTTAATCTGACCTATGTAACAAAGTAGAAAATAACAATTACACTTCACCCCATAAACCATGTAGCTAGTTTGGCAAGAGTAATAATGTGCAATATCCATTTTTCCATTATTATTATTATTAACCTTATTTGACTGATAACAAGTCTACATACATTACATATCATTCATTAAAACATTCTTCCCTTTACTTTTGTCTTCTTTGAACTATTTTGATATGACAAAATTTCCCCAAAGTTAAATACTGTAATATAAGGAAAAGCAGAAAACCTAGGAAGCAAATTCCTCAGATTTGAATCTGCCATTAAAATACTTTTCTTTTCAATAACTTCCACAAAAATGTCATAAAAGTTGAAGTATCATAACACACAAAATATCTTACCTATTTGTTTATTAGCACACCTATAAATATTGAAATGTTGATACTTACTGGAAGAAAACATGCCAACACTATTCTCAAAATTAAATACTTCATTTTTAATTCATGTAATAACCCCTCCACATATCCATGACCTTTAATCTATGTATTAAATCACTCACCAAACTAATTTCTCTTTATCAGTTGCATTATGTGTAATTCTTAAAAATTCCTGTTTTGGTAAAGATAAAATAAAATAATGAGGAACACAGCTTTCTGGATGAAGAAACATGTTAGCTAATATTTGTTTTCTATTTAACCATGTTTTAGTCAACTCATTTTCCAAACCACGTAAAGTTAAATCTAAAAAAAATAACTTGTGTTTTGTACATTTGAAATTAAAATGATATTCTCCAGCCAATAGCTTTCTAACTATCTACACATTTCTTATCTTAATTTACATTTCCACTACACAACATTAGTACATCATCAATATATCTTGCATTATATAAAACCTGATGGTGCATAAACTAATTTTAATTCATAAACCTTCTTTCAAACTCTGGCATAAAAATGCTTGCATGTATGGGAACAAAAGGTGCTTCCATTGCTGTCCCTCACTTCTGTACAAATCATCTGGTCATATGCTTAGAACTGTGTGTGAGACAAAAAGGTAATAATGCTAAAACAAATTATGCTAAGGGCCCTTACCCAAATAATGTGCAACAGCAAACAAGCATGCTGAATAAGGAATACATGTGTGTGAAGTTACTACATCCAAACTTAACCAAAAAATATTTTTTTTTGCATTGCATGTTCCTAAATTTCAAAGCTACCTCACTCAAATCGACTACTAAGAAAGGGAAACTTTTAATAAATGTTTTTAAAATATTATGTAAAAAAATTCCCGTATTTTAGTGAAACCCTCCTACAACTGAAACAATACCCCAAGATTCAATAAAGTCTGTGTAAGCTCCATGTAGAGCCCACACAGAATATATCTGTGTACACAGCCATGGTTCCCCTCGGCAGCATGCCTAAGAGAGGTAACAGCAACATGGATATTGAATCCGTGTAAGACGTATGGTACAGCCACACATCTTTCGGCCTGTCCACTGTGGCCAAAAGGTGTACAAGACATTTTATGTCATTAAATTGCAATTTAATTTTTTTTTTTATATTTATGTGCTTGTTTGCAAGGTGCGGTACATTGTTTAGCTATGCTTAGCTTTGCCCACATAGACATCAGGCATCCTCTAGGCATCTAAAGATAGAAATCAGATGCATTCAGTGTTAATAAATTAATTATTTATTTATTTTTCTTGTTTGCGTGATATGGCGCTTTGCTTAGCTATGAGTAGCTAGCTGTATGTAAGCAGTAGACATCCGCTAGACAGCTAAAAATAGAAACTGGATTTATTCAATTGTTATACATCTGCCATGCTTAACAATGCACAAACCCACACAGTGATGCTGTGCTAAGCTTACAGACACCTTCCCAGTATATCTGAAGATATTCGAGTTCCCTTGACTATCCCAGTGGCTAGATATGTTGAGTCATGACCTCCAGTGCAGTAGGTTCTGGGTAGTAAAGCTTTTTACATATAGTGCTGTGAAACTTTGTCAGGTGACTGCAACATCAGTTGACTTTAAATTAAATAATTATTACATTTAGAAACAGTTAGAAAAGTTGCTCGTTGCTAAGCTTCACTAAAACATGGATTGTGCAAGTTTGCGATGCTAGGCAATGTGGCACATTTTTGAAAGTTACAGTGTGAAGTGCAAGGATGGGAATGCAGCCTATATAAAGGCCAATAGGTGGGGATTTCACATCATTCCTTGGAGCCTGACCTTGACTGTGGGTATTACTGCTGGAGTTGGAGAGGGATCATGTTTTATGGTACAAAAGTCGGGTGTGCAGGAGTCCAAGGTTTTTATTAGACTCCTGGTAGAGAGATGTAGACCCTTGCTGCTGTAGGGCAACTACAATGGCTCAGAGTGCAAGTCTGAGACCTGGGATAATTTAGCCAGGGACTTAACCAGTGCTACTGGTATCCCTTGCTTTGGTGAGCAGTGTTGCCACCACTATGATGACCTGAAACGTAGTAAGAGGGGAAGCTTGCACACCTCGGTCTAAGAAGCTAGGGATGGGCACACACCACAGATATGTAGGTATGCTTTCCAGTAATTTATAAATATACAAGCTGAATGTATGAAAAACTGGTATAATGGTTTGCTTCTCTTACCATAGCTGCAGAAGACAGGGCTTGCAATGCACAGTCCCATACTGGGCATTTGGCCAGGATGAGGCAAGTATTTGGTAAGTAAGAAAAATCATCAAAGTAACAACTTAATGCATAACTTAATAATATGATAAAATAAATGTAGATTTACAGTCCTAACAGTCAGGTATGAAATACCTGGGACATCCTACATCTTTATTTATGTGTCACTACATACCTGAAATTGTAATGCAAGTTAAAGCAAGTAAACATGCAGTACTGTATAGCATAGCTTCCAACCATCAGTTAATGTTGTGGTCTAAAAGAGTCACTGCTCTGGTCTGCTTATTGTCTAAAATATGCTGTAGGTTGCACTCAATAAATGGACAGGGTATATGGGTAAGGTAACAGAAGTCCTAGACAGCTATCCATATATTTAAATGCCAGAGTTCAGGCAACATTAAGCAATACATTTTAAAAGGTGATGGTGCTTTGATAAGTAATGTTTTCAAATAAAGTGTTCAGTATTCCTGCATTCACTGCTTTTGTGTTCTAGTCTGACACCAGTCAACCGTTACATGGGAATTTTTCAGACACAAGATATACAAAAAGATTAAGAGAGAAATTAGAGGAAAAGAAAAATACTTCCACAAGAAAAAGTGTCAGAAGCCTCAAACAAAAATTTTTGTTCATTAATACAACAGATTTTGAAAAAACAGTACATAGACCAAGAAACAATTTGTTTAGAGAAAGAAGCATCTGAGTAAGTGCAAAAATATAAACAACAAAACCTAGAGATTTTTCAAAAGTATAAAAAAGAAATATGGACATGGGAAAGAAAGAGACATTTGATATATTGTAATATTTATGGAAAGGTGAAAGCCAAATTAATCAATATAAAGAAGGCAGCCCCAAATATATTTGAAGAAAAATACAGGCAAAGGCATCCAGATATGGAAAATTTCACAACAAAAAATAATATCATAAAGAGGGAATGTAGAAAAGAAGATTAGTAAAGTAGAAATTAAAAAAAATAGAAGTTGAATTTATGGAGTGCCTGAGAAGTGAAGGCTTTGGTGTAGAAGGTCTAACACAGGTTACATCACAGCATGATGGAACAAGTCCCCAAAGTAGGGAGAAACAGAAAAATCAGGAGACATCTGAAGAAGAAATATGGACATGGGAAAGAAAAAGAGATTTAATATGGTGTAATATCTAAGCAAAGGAGAAAGCAAAACTGATCAATACAAAAAGAGCAACACCAAAGATATTTGAAGAGAAATACAGGCAAAGGAATCCAGACGTGGAAAACTTTACAATTCAGACAATATGAAGACAAAGAGGAATAGTAGAAAAGGAGATTAGTAATGGAGAAGTTAAAGAAATGGAAACTGAGGATATGGAGTACCTGCGAAGTGAAGGATTCAGTGTAGAAAATCTAATTCAGAAAGCACCACAACAGGATAGAGCAATGATCATCCAAATTAAGGGGAAACCAGTGGAACAGGAAGCAGTTAGTTAGGTGCCATATGAAGATATTTTGGAGCCTTCCACAGGAAACC
Source organism: Protopterus annectens (assembly GCF_019279795.1). Classification (NCBI taxonomy): domain Eukaryota; kingdom Metazoa; phylum Chordata; order Ceratodontiformes; family Protopteridae; genus Protopterus; species Protopterus annectens. The sequence continues at coordinate 995,075,050 of NC_056741.1, forward strand.
AGTATAAATGTTCACTTGAAGCTGGACAGCAAGGGAAGAAACAGGATGGGAACTTTGACGCAGTCAATGTTGAGGAGTGATAGGCCAGTGAGTTCTCATATGGCAGAGCAGTGGATGGCACAGGATGAAATTGAGGAAAATATGCCACAGGAAGATGCTATAGAACTTTCTATAGAATGGCCACAGGAAATGGAAAAGAAAAAAATGTGTCCTCAGTTTAGAAGAAAATGAGCTAAGAAAAGACCTGCTTAATTTAATAGAGATAGATACACCTATTAAGATCAATGAAAGAAATAGGCTGCAGAAGATCAATAAAACCCAAAAGGTCAGAAGTTTGATAAAACAAATGAACACAGTAATTAGGACTGTCCAAAGAGATCCATGCAATATAACAGAAGTAAACAGGATATATTGCTGTGCAGCTAAATTAATAAATGATAAATTTCTACCACAAGAACACAGGGTAGTGAGCGAAAAGAAGGGGAGAAATCGAATACCATCATGGAACTATCGAACTGATAAAACTATAAAGCAATTAAGACAAGATGTGTCACTGTCAGAAGAGTACAGGAGAGGGAACAGATCAACAAGAATGTTTAGAAAGATAGACATAAAAGCAATGCTCAGTATTAGAACAGATCAGACTCTACCATGCACTATCGCAAATAACAAAATAAAAATCTCAGAACAGGTAGAAAAACTTCGAAGCTATGCAGATAAATATAAAGAAAAAGTACAAAATAAGCAATTTATTGATGACCCAAAACATTTTTATAGAGAACTGAGAAACAGGGTAAAAGAAATTGAAAGACCATCAAAAACAGAAGAAATAAATAAATTTTGGAGAAGTATATATGTAGATCCTGTGGAACATAGCAAAGATGCTAAACGGATAGAAAATGTAAAAGAAAGAGTAAGAAGTTTAAATGTACAGGATATGAAATGGGATGAAATAGCAGCCAGAGAGATTGAAAAAAAGTTAAGAAAAGCCTCTAATTGGAAACCCCCAGGCACAGATGCAGTACCTAACTTCTGGTTAAAAGTATTAACATCTTTGCACGAAGATTTAGCTAAGAGTAAGAATTATTTATATGCACACCCCAAACAGACACCAACCTGGCTAACAACAAGAAAAACAATCCTCCTACTTAAGAGTAAACCTGCAAGCTACCCAAAAAATTATAGACCAGTAACTTGCCTTCTGATGATGTATAAACTATACACTGGTATTGATGCCGACATAGTTTATAGCCATTTAAAAGAAAATTCAATCATGGCAATAGAGCAAAAGGACAATAAAATAAAGTCATATGCAACAAAGGATAATTTGCTGTTAAATAAAATCATAGTTGAGAACTGTAAAATGGGGAAGAATCTAAGTACGGCATGGATTGACTACAAAAAAGCATTTGATAGTATCCCACATTCATGGATAAAAGAGTGCTTAAAAATGTACAAGTTATACCCTACACTGATCGACTACATTACAGTGACCATGAAACAGTGCAGACCACTTTGAAATTAAGCCCTGATAAAGGCAAATTATTATCCCAAGGATAAAAGTTGAAAGGGGATATTCCAGGTGAATCTTTGTCACCACTGCTATTCTGTCTTGCCCTTAACCTATTAAGCTGTCTACTTAACAGCTTTGGCCCTGTCTATAATTTGGTTCATGAAAAACAACAAAGTGTAAAGACTTCTCATCTTCTCTTTGTTGATGATTTAAAACTGTATAGCTCATCAGAAGAGGAACTAAAACCACAACTGCAAGTTGTCAAAACCTTTTCAGATGATATAAGAATGCCATTTGGTCTTAATAAATGTGCAAAAGCAACCTTTAAAGCAGGAAAACTGCATTACCAAGAAAACATCAGTTTGGGACAAGAATGTGATATAAAAGAATTTGAGCAAGAGGGAGTAGATAAATATTTGGGAATTAGTGAAGGATCAACAAAACATAAACAAATGTGGATAAAACTTATTGAGGAATACTTTATAAGACTTAAATTAATCTTGAAAATTGTGCTGACATCTAGGAACACAATTTAAGCTATAAACCAATTTGCTCTTCCTGTACTAACTTACAGTTTTGGAGTGACTGACTGGACCCAAAATGTGTTGGATAGATTAGACAGGAAAACAAGAAGGATGTTTCATGCGCACCAAATGATTTATAAAAATCAGTGCATACCAAAATTATATATTCCCCATTCCGAAGGAGGGTTGAGCCTCCTTGAAACTGATTATATATATATAGATCTATAATCATGGGACTGCACACATATCTGCTGACCTCACAAGACCCAAACATAGTGAAAGTTTTGAAACATGAGAAGAATCTAAGATGACTTCTCTGCTTAATCTAGCAGAAGCATATCAACATCAAGGAGGAATGGAAATCAAACCAGAATTAGATAAAAATCTGGCAGCAACTGAATGTGCCAAAAAACTAAACAAAGAATATAAGGTGAAGGACCAGATGAGAAGCCAAGAAATGTGGAAAATGCATGAATATAGTTGCAAGTATAGAAAACTTCTGGAAGAATGTCATGTTGATCAGGATCGAATACAGGAATGATTAAGGAGAGGCAAAGTCAAACCAAGAGATGAAAGGTTAATATTGGTGGCCCAAGATAGTGGTCTACATATATGTTGGTTTACAAAGTCCATTGAATGTGGGAGAAACAAACAAATGTAGGTCTTGTAAAACAGAATTGGAAATGGTTGCGCACCTTGTTGCTGGTTGTGACATGCTAACTGCAGAAGGACTGTATACCAGGGGTGGCTCATGCTATTGGACTGCAGGACTGCAGCCCTCCCAGTTGTGCAGCCCCCAAAAGTAAATAAAACAAAAAATAAAATAAAAGAGAAATAAAAAACGTGAGTACTGGAACATCGCGCATGCGTACTCGTGACATTCGGACTGCTGGTAAACCAGTCTGGAGCATGCGCACAGAATCCAGACTGTCTCCACCAGCAGTTCGGAGTATGAAAACAACATTCAACTCCAAATTTTCCCAGCAGTCTATGCAGTTACAACTGCATAGACTGGAAGAGGATTGGACTGCAACGTCCGCAGGCAGGAAGGACTAGTGGTGCTCTCGTTGTCTCATGGGAGGGGAGAGATTTCAATTTTAGCGCGAGTTGCAGGGACTTTGCTGTACAACAGAACGGGATTTACTTGGTGCGGAAAGGATATTTTGGCTCAGGTAGGGTGTGTAACTTGGATAAGGTATTTATTATGTTTTTCTGATGGAAACATACGACTGTAGTCAAAAAGCCATTGTCTTAGGTTTAATTTGGTTAATTCATTTACATAGAGCTTTGCTAACTGACCATATACATCATCTCCCCAAAACAAAATGCTATTATGAAAACCAGAAGTCTTGTTTGCATTACTACATGTGGTCTTAACTTGGGTTTTGCCACTGTAATGCTAATTTGGAACTTTCTGCATCACATGTGCCAAGTGCAAGAATACAGCCATTTTGGTGTATGCTATGTGTTTTTTCCTCATAAACTAGAATAACATTTTCATTTGTTAAGTTATATTTGAAGACATCCTCTCATGTTATCATTGTGCTACTACTAGTTTTAATTCATTTTAGCTGCCACATGGTGCTCGGTAAATTTGTAGAATTTTTTTCATTTAATTTGTTTTTCAATGTGGGATTGCTAGCGGTTTTTATAGATAGAGTTAACTCTCTTATTTGAAGTGCATGTTTTAATTCTGTAAAATGCAGTGTTCGCTTCCCTACCACTGTGGAGGCCTTTAGGATAGAGCATGGACTCGTTTAGGTTAACAAATTTTGACACTTCTTAACTATGTCTGTAATTCTAACTCTAGTTGTCTTCTGTTTTATATTTATTTATTGTAGTTTTTAAATATCAGAATTATTAACTGGTTTAATTATATCATTGCTTTTCTTCTGAAAATTGTACACTACTAAAATAAATTACTGTAATCAGTTCCACTCATTGTCAGAAAGATACATACACACAATAAGTTGCCTGTCTGATAGCACCATTCCCATTGGCTTTCTATTTTGATATTCTGTTGCCTTTGACAAGTTTCATAGTTTTATTGCTATTGTGTTTAATCACTGAGATAACTGTGCAGGTGCCAACAGGTCAATGGTACAGGTTAGGAAAAATAGTGTCAGATTGTTTTTATTAACTCAAACAGATGTCTTGGAGACAGAAAATGTCTCAACTATGTGACGGTGAGACCTCTAAGGATTTGTCAAAAGGAGGACGTGTTTGCATAGCTGAGAAAGCACTGGCAGCTGCTAATTCAGTATGGTAATTAGTAAAGTGGCTGCCAACAAGGACATATATATAATACCTGTATGTCAGGTTCTGAAGCTTAATTGTGCCATGGATAGCAAAGTCTCCATTGCTCTACCACCTGGCAACCCAATCATATCCACAGAAAATCACTGTGGTTTTATTACTGAAGCCATACAGAAGTGTAGGTATCGATTCACCTTCACTAGAGGAGTTAATCATCATACTGTCTATTTGTTCTGCATTTTAAGGAAGATTATAAGCATATTTGTTTTCACAACCTATTAAACAGTTGTAGCATCCTGAAATGTGGCGTAAAGCCTGAAATATATATTTTTGGCACACCTGACAGATGGAATGCTAAATATATAAAGAGTGTATCCTGCTTGCTATTCAAAGTAACCCCTTTCAATATCATGCAATGTGACATGCATGAACAAATTTTACAGGACCACAAATAGAATACTGTTTAACAGCAGAAAAAAATACACAGTAATATTGACAGATGGCATTTGTAACTATAGCTGTGTTATTTAAGATGACATTATATATCCTTCTGTATGGTGTAGAACTTTGCAGAAATATTGAAATTGATTGCAATGCAGTTCATTTGGGGAAACATATCTTTACAGCTGTTAACATTATACCTGTTAATTTTCTGGCTTCATTCCTAATTTGGATATTTTCTGTGTAGTATCATGTCTTCTTATCTATGCTTGGCTTTCCTGATTTTTCTCTTAGATAGGTGTGTGTGTGTGTGTGTGTGTGTGTGTGTGTGTGTGTGTGTGTGTGTGTGTGTGTGTGTGTGTAGTGTTTTATCAGCTCCCACTTTGCTCAGTCTGTTCAGAGAGACATCAAGGATGATTTCAGGATGTGTAACTTTTTTTCCTCTGCATTAATCCGTATCAGTTTGCCATCCATTCCCTATGGCAATATTACTAGCTTATCGTTTTTTTTTAATGCAACATAGGCAATTTATTCCTCAAGGGCAACAGGCACTTTATTTGTAGATGAAACAATGAAACAATGAAATCTAAAGTTGTTTGCTAGCAGCAACCTCTTCATTAGTTATAGATTTCTTTAATGTGGAATTATTTAGATGACTTTTACTTCAGAGATTGTGCATATTTACTGATATTGGTGGACTGTAGAAGTTTGAGTAGACTTTTATGATAGAAATGTTCTGAATTGGGCAGTTTTGTCATTATTGGTGCATGCATTTTGTTTCATTGTTTACTGGAAAAAATGTTCAAAACAAATTTAAAACGCCCTCTAACAACTGCACTATATTGTACAAGGAATATAATTTAATACAATCAGGAAGGTGTATCAATGAGCACGTGTATGTTTCGTGTGCAAGGGGCCTATGATTTGAAAACAGCCCAAAGTTAATCTTTATCTGCCACTGGCAAAATGTATTTTCTTTGAATGTGGGTTTCAATGCTGTTTCAATGAATGTGAGTTTCAAGGGCAGAGAAGTTTTAATGCTAATAAGTCTGTTTTCATTGTGAGATTGCATCGCTTTGTTTAGCAGATGTTTTAGTGTTTGTGCTGTAAAATGCAAAATAAAACTTTCAGATGAAGTCCAAATCATCGTAGAAGTAAAGCAGTATGCACATTAGTGTTTATGGTAAATGGGGTGAAATAGCCAAGTAATAGTTCATTGGAATGGCTGCAGGGGGGAGGCTTCATTCGACCATGATTTTGTGAGGGGGAAGGGAGGCAAACTCAAAGACAGCCCCGGCTTAACTATACTTCTCAACTGTCCAGATTTTCATAATATGAATATATTTTTGCTTCTTAATTTTGGTTTGTTCCTCATAAAATGTGTGGTTTTCCGGCAAATAATTTACAAATGAAGTCACTAAATAATGACACACTGAGTTTCAGACTTCATATCCTTCAGAAAAATGCATGCTAAAGCAACATCTTTTCTATCAAGTTTCACAAAATTGGTATTACTGCACGGTAGCTATATACGAAACCAACACTATTCACGCCAAAATCCTTTATTGCAAAGCTTTTGGGTCTACACCCTTCATCAGTACATAAATAAATCAATTTTTCTCACTGTTTAAAAGGGGAGTACTATCAAATCACATGTTTCAGCCAGCCTATCATCCTAACTAACATATAAATCTTGAAGGAATAACAATTGATTCTAAAACTATCTAAAAATCATACACATTAGTCTAACACTTAAAGTATAACATTTAAACATTATGAAATGACATAAAATCAGTTTAAAAAATCAATTTAAAAAAAAAACATTTTAAGGAATTACTAGATTCTCTCTCCTTGTCTTTTTGCTAAGACTGGTTTTAAACTAACTGCATTATTAAGACCAGGGTTCACATCGGCTTGAAGCCTAACAATCCATTCATATTTCCTTAATTCTAAAGTGTTGTTTATGTCACCCTTCCTTACACCCATCTCCACATTGCACATAACTCTAAATTTAAACCTATGTCTTTCATCATTATCTATAATATGTTTACTTAATGCATTTGTTGGAACTTTCCTTCTTATCTCAGACTTATATTCTATTATTCTTTCTCTCAACCTCCTAGTGGTCTTACCTACATAAAATGATATACATGCCACGCATGTAGCTAGGTATACCACCTGAGTTGCATTACAAGTTGTCATAGTTCTTAGGGTATATGCTTCTTTATGAACTGGATGTATATAGATATCACCCCCCCCCATATAAATCATTACAACATGTACAATTGTAACACTTCCTTGTGCCCACTTCTCTTCGCAACTGTGTTGTTTCATCTTTGAAATCTTTATAACAAAGTCTCTGTTTTAAAATTTGTAAATTCCTATAAGCATACCATGGTTTCTCACCTATTATTAACTTTATATCAGGCATTGCCATCAAAATAGGCCAATTTCTCTCCACTATGTTTCGTACACTGCTTGTGTTAAGATTGAATGTAGTGAGCTATCTCACTATTTTCTCATTACATTTTAGTTTATCACTAAATTCTACCCCCACCCATTAAAAACTGGTTTATATTTATTGGCTCTACCTAATAACACCTCATCATAAACACTATCTATAACATGATCCGGGTAACCATTCCTCCTGAATTCTTGCATCATTTCCATAGCTTGTTCCTCAAAACTATCATCCACTGTATTCAATTTACTAGTTCTTATCAATTGTGCTTTCAGTACACCTTTAAACATATGCGGTGCATGCATACTATCTCTGTTAATATACCTAGAGGCATCTACCTCTTTCTTATAAATTGTAGACTCCAGCTTATTCCCATCTTTATGCAAACACACATCTAGGAACTCTATTTTTTGACTTGATGCTACCATTTTAAACTTCAGAATACTCGTAGATTCATTAAGGTATGTTACAAAGTTTTCTATTTGTAATAGGGAACCACCCCAAACCAAAAAACAACTGTCCACAAACCTCCTATAAAATTTAACATAAATGAATTATTTAGAATCAGTTAAATTGTGCTGGATTTTGAGGTTAAGAGCACATATTGAACCATGACTTAATCAATATATTAGTATTAAATCTATTTTAGCAGCACATAGATAATTAAATGTTTGAATATGTCATTTTTTGAGATATATCTTTATTTTTTGATTATTTGATTATATATATAAGTTTTCATCTACTATTTTCCATAATTTATGTTTTTGTTTCCTGGTTATTTAAAAGATATATTTACAGTAACTGTGAATTTTGTTTTGTTTTAATAGACAGAGCATGATTTTTTTAGCAATATTAGTTACTGTTTCAGAAGTGATTCAGTGTTGTAATTCTATGGAGAGTGCTCTGATTTTTAGGAAGCAGCTTTGAATCATCAAGCTACTCATTTGTTCTTATTTATCAATTAATTTAATTAACCTATTAACCTAAGAGGTTTAAGCTTGATATGTATATATACCTATAGATATTCATTGTCATTAAAACCTGAGGAAGCGTGTTTTATTACACATAAAAGCGCTTGTTTTTATATTTCCATTAAATTCAGTTTATGTTTTATTTCGTGGTGGTCTTCTTCCTCTATTTTTGGACAAGGGGTATCACAGAGGCTGCTACTTTCAGCATGTTACTTGGTACTTTTATAAAGCTGAATATAAATTATAATTAGAACTGCAGTGCAAGGAGAAGTGGTTTAAGTTGAGTGCTGCTTGTTTTTTATATACGTGATTTTTGACTGGCATTCCAGTAATGTAGTTAAAAAGTAATTTATGTTTTTATGCCTCATGACCTTTTTATTTCCATCTAGATATTAAGTAAGCTGTCATGTAACCAATGCATTGAAATATTTTTTCTTCTACACTTCATTTTGTCTTTATTGGACTCTCATAATGACTGTTTGGCACCCAGGGCAGCATATTTAATTAAAGTTCTAGTTGTTGTTGTTCTGAGCATAGCGCCACCTCTTTCTAGTTGGCCCCACCCCTTCCCATTGGCCCCACCCACTCAGCTGTCTCCTGCAGCCCCCCTTTAATTTGAAGTCACCAGCCGCCACTGCTATATACTGAATGGCACAATAATGTGGCAAGACTGCTGCACTGAAGATTGTACAAACATTATTGTATTGAAATGGCTGAAAAACACTGGAAACATGACCCACAAAGCATCATAGAAAATGATGAAGTCTACATCATATGAGATCACCCTTTGCCAGCAGTTCAAAAGATAGCTGCTAGAAAACCAGTTACAGTGGTCCATGAAAAGAAGATGAAAGCAGCATTGATCACTGAAATCACCACACCTAGTGACTACCAGTGTCTTGCGTACAAAGAGCCACAAACTCATAAATTATCAGGATTTGTAGCCAAAAATGAGACCAATGTGGAAGAAAGATACCCAGACAGTTCCAATAGTAGTATTAGCAATGGGTCTTGTAAAAAAGAATCTACAATCGTATTTAGATATGCTACCAATACATGTAACCCCATACGAATTGCTGAAGGAATCATTACTGGGCACATTGTGGGTGCTGTGAAGAGCACTTCTGGCTGACATCAAAGATTGAAACAATACTAATTTCATGAACTTTAATCATACTTTGACATAGGAATGGGGTCCATTCCCGTCATGGTGTTAGAAACCCAAAAGACTTGGAGAAATTAAAAAAGTGAATTAATAAATAATTCATCGACAAATGTCAGAAATAAATGTAGTGTGATAACCCAGATTCAGGGTCAAGCTTGTGTTCTGCTCATTTTGCCTGAAATATATTGTAGATTGCACTCAGTAAATGAACAGGGTATATGGGTAAGTTAACAGAAGTCCTAGACAGCCTTACACATGTATAAATGCCAGATTTGAACTGACATTAAGCAATAAATTGTAAAAGGAGATGGTGCTTTGATAAATACTTTTTTCAAATAAAGTTCTCAGTATTCCTGTAGTCACTGATTGTGGGTTCCAGTCCGACATCAGACACAACTATGCATGTGTGTACATACGATTTCACACAACATGAGTCAATAAAAGTTTTAAAGGATATGGTGCTTTGATAATTCATTATTTTCAAATAAAGTGCTCGGTATTCCTATAGTCACTGCTTGTGGGTTCTAAACCCAGTGCAGCAAACTGAGAAATGACCAGCTGTGTAGTGTAATTAGTGTATATGACTGGATCTAAAACTATTAAATGAAAGTTCAATAGTCCGAATCCACAATCACCGAACACACTTTAACGAAAGTGCTTTCACTGAAAAAGCACTTTTGTTAAAGTGCGTTAAAAAACACATTACATTTACATTTTTGCAGGGGGCAAGCCCTGCTGCACCCGCAACACCTCCCCTACTTTAATATTCTCACTCCAAGGTTGCACTACAGTGAGAAAAATGGAATTTTTCCTTATAGCCACTGTAGTGCGATCTCTGCAACAGGCATACTTACGGGAAAGTGCTTCTTCGGTAAAAAGCATTTTCGCGCAAGTATGCCCTGCCGAATCTGTTTCGGTGATGTTGCTGTTCAAGGATCCGTATGGATCCCTTACGACCATACCTCTTCACTGTCATGATTTTTGCAGAATGTGATGACAACTTTCCCATATGTCTGGTCCTTTGATTTGCAGTTGTATGACATTACTTGGAATGCAATTTAATGGCAAATCTGTTATCAGAACACCTTGGTACTAATGTCTGAGCACGTTATGCAAAAATGTTCCCTGTTGCTGTGCCTTTGTACCACCATTTGGTATGGCTTGATCCATAATGACCCATGCTAACATATTGAGAGCTATGTATGTGCAACATCATCCATACAATATAAGCAGTCAGTATTCTCACAAGTGAAATCTAACATATCAAGAAATATCTAGTCCTAGTCTCTGTAGTTATATTATCTGTGAAGTTACTAATGTTCTTTTTTCTCTCTCACCCCACGCCTTCTCTTATTTATTATTAATTATATTTATTATAATAATATATTAATATATTAATTGTAATTGCCTCTTATGTTGGCCTTATGTATATTTTAATATTGCTTTGTTGTTAAAATACTTTCATTTATGTTATTTATTGTTGTCTTCCTCATTATATCCTTTTCTATTTCTTTCCATTACTTATTATTATTTTCTAATATGTTATTAATTGCATTTGTTTGGTTATCTTTATTTTTACCTTATCCCCGGGATTCATGAAGCTTGCGCCAGGTGCAGGCGTAGCGTAGGCTGTATGACGCCAAATATGGCCGCCGAGCGATTCAGGTACGATCCAAATCCACGTGCACTACCGGCGTACGCCAGATCTGCGCAGCCCTCGGCTTAGGTATGCCAATCTCCCCATGCACAGTGCCGCGCCATACAAATGAAGGTACATAGCGATTCATGAAGTGGTGCAGGCATAGCATAAGCCCACAGAAATGTAAACCAAAAAACCACGGTTTACATTTTCCCAAACAGAACATCGGAGCTATGAAAGCAGACCAGACTCATGTATTGCAAAGTTAACATATGTCAATGGCTAAATATACAGCCAATGGCATAAGAAAAGATGCAGAACACCTAAAAAACAGCATTTAATGTCATGACCACAGTATCGTAAAGTACAACCGCAGGGCATGTGCGCGCAAACGGGAACACAAAGAAAATATATACAAATGTCATAAAATCACAATGTAATGCAAATCAGGATTTCACCATAATACTCAATGGTATGCATGGTACACCACAACCAAGCTGCAAGGGTTGCTAAAGGTCTGTGGTAACTATGAATTAGTAGTCAATGCCATGCAAATGAGGCAGGTAATACTGAATCGCAAATGTCCCGCCGGATTAAGGATGTACCATACGGCGCAGTGCTACAACACCGTGGAGTGGCTCAGAGGTATACATGACATCAGCAGTGGGGTGTGCCACCGTAGCTGTAAGCACATTGGAATAATGCAAATATGGCCTGGCCATTGCTAAGCAAAGCCACAGGACAGGGGTGGGGAGGTATGTATAACATTGTTTAGCTGAGAGCACATATGGTGCCCAAAAGCACATGTGTACGGGGATGAAAACGTGCCCAAAACCTGGTAAGCAGATGCATGCGCCGCGCACCATAGCACAAACAGGAAGGTCAGGGGAAGAAAATAAGGAAATGCTGCAGTAAGGTAATTGGAGTACAACTGAGCAATTAACACCTATTAATTCACAGCAGGCAATCAACAGCAGCTGACAAGTCTGCTCGCAGAAACCTGCAAAACAGGATAGGGGAGGTGTCGGATTGCAAAGAAAAGAGAATTGTCATAGCAGAGCAAAGCAAACCTGCAGTAGACCGGCAACAGAACACATTACGCAAGATAAGCCAGGTCTAGGAAAGTACAAATGAAAGCAGGCTGCTGGATGCATGCCAGAAAATGGTAGGTGAAATGTGAAGAAATGTAAAGGGAAGGGCAAGAGGTAATCCACGGCAGCCAAATGTAATTCAACACCAAAGGCACCACAATATTAGTTCCTGTCATAAAACACATAAGATACCCTGTAGCTACAATCATACATACACACCCTATAGGTTCATAAGTTCATAGGTAGATACTAGGCTATCTTCCCTAGGGCATTTATAAGCCTAGCCAGAGTGTATTTGGCTTCCGCCTCCCTATTAGATTAGCCTATTGTGCCTCTGTAAAGTAGGTCACAGAAGGTACCCTTTTAAGATTAGTTTACTGTGCCTCTGTCTAGCAGGGACACAGAAGAGATCCCAGGGGTGAATTTGCAATTTCCCATCCATGCGTCCAGATTTCGCTTGAAGAGGGTCAGCAAGGGGCTATGTCTAACATGAATTGGGATTCTATTCCAGAGTGAGGGGAGCCTCTGGGAAATGAATCTGTCCCTCCAGCATGTCCTATTTATTTTTGTGCTGAGGTTTAGGTCCCTGGAGCGTGTAGCTCTAAGGGACTTGGATTTTTTGAGGTGGAGCATGTCCATTAATTCTGGGTTTGACATGGCTTTGTATGTCAGGCATAGATTGCCTCTGAGTAGGCGGTAAGCAACTGAGTAGAGCTGGAGTTTTTTTAGTCGAGCTGCATAGGACATCTGTTTGTAGCCCATGATCCTCTTGGTGAGGTACTTTTGGGGTCTCTCCAGTTGCTGCAGGTGTCGGGTAAGGTACATCCCAAAAAGGGCATTGTATTCAATTATGGGCCTGATGAGTGACGAGTAGAGGGGCACAATGACCTCTCTTGATCTAGATGCGAACCCTTTCATGATAAGGTGGGCTATATAGAAGGTCTTTCTAACCACTTTGGCAACATGATTATCAAAGGAGAGATTACTATCTACGTTGGTCCCCAAATCTCTAATTACTTCTTCCGTACTTAATGGATTACCACCTATGTGGTAATTTGTAGGCACCTTGCTTTTCCCAAAGGGGATGACTATGCACTTTTTAGCATTTAGCTTGAGGCCATGGCTCTGGCAGCAAGCATCCATCTCTGTGAGACCCTTTTGGAGGATGCTTGTGTCTGCTGAAGATTCGATTATGATCCCCAGTTTGCAGTCATCTGCGAACTTTGTCATCCATAATCCCCCTGTGTTAACCTGAACCTCAGAAAAGTATATACCGAACAAGAGAGGTCCCAGAACTGAGCCCTGTGGGATGCCACTTATAACTGGTTTGGATTCGGGCATGGCATCTGCGATTCTGACCATGTGAGTTCTATCTCTGAGCCAGTTTGCAACCCATCTTGTGATATAGGGGTTGATATTTAAGCTGATAAGCTTATTTATGATGCCCGAGTGTGGTATTGTGTCGAAGGCTTTTGCGAGGTCCAGGTAGGCTGTGTGGACTACCTTGCCCTCATCTATGACTTTGGTAACTGTTTCAAAGAAATCAACTAGGTTTAAGAGGCAAGCCCTGCCCTTAACAAAAGCCGAATTGGATAGGGTCCAGTGTCTGGAGGCTCCCAATGTCTTTGTTTATGAGTTCCATGATAATACGCTCCATAGCTATGACATCATCAGTGTTCACAGCACAATAGTATAAAGTGTGAAAGCACCCCAAACACACCTGTGTATTCCCAAACACTGCACCATAGGTGTAAACATACGGGGAACTTTTAAAATGTACATGTTGGGAGCTGCCATAGCTGTGATTCATCACCCTGTGTTAGAAACTGACGGTGTTGTGGAGGATGATGCTGACAACCACCGCAGGCCCCGGAGGAGGAGAAGAGTGTTCAGACCAAGGGTAACCTACCAGGGGCTACATGATCTGGAGATAGTAGAGCGTTACAGGGTGGACAGGGACATCTTACAGCAAATAGTTGAGCTGTGCCGGCCATGCCTGAGATCCAGAAACAACAGAGGGGAACCCATACCAGTGGACACAAAGGTATGTGTAAGCTTGCAAATACTAGCCACAGGTACCTTTCAAAGGCCAACTGGAGATATAATGGGGATCTCACAGGCATCAGCATCCAGGGTATTACACCATTTCCTGGATGCCATGTTACCACATGCCAATGAACATATATACTTCCCCCAAACGCAGGAGGAGTTGGCCAGCAATATGCGTCACTTCCACCATGTGGCGCACTACCGGGAGGTACTGGGTGCGATAGACTGCACTCACATACATATCAAGTCACCACCAGGTGAGCATGGTAGGCGCTACATAAACCGCAAGGGATTCCACTCCATCAACTGCCAGGTCGTGTGCAATGTCCAGGGCATTATCATGGATGTGTGTGCTGGCAGCCCTGGAAGCTACCATGACTCCCATATCTGGCATGCCTCACAGCTGTATCAGGTATTTGTCAGGGGGGACATCCCACATGGCCACCTTGTGGGGGATGCAGGCTATGCACCGAAGCTGTGGATGATGACTCCCATCAGAAATGCACACACACCCATACAAGAATGCCATAATGAGGCACACGCACAAACCAGAATCATCAAAGAGCCTGTGATCGGGATGCTGAAATCACGGTTCCGTTGCTTGGACATATCCGGTGGAGCCTTGCAGTACTCTCCAGGCACGTGTGCCCACATCTTCATAGTATGTGCCATGCTACATAATATGATCCTGCGGAAACAGCTGCAGCAGGGACAAAATGGTGAAGGACCTCACAGCCCACCGCAATTGCCAAGGCCATCACAGGCACAGAGGGATTCATACCACGAACACCCTGTGCCAGCCCCAGTAGGCAGATGGAGGCGTGCCCAATATACCTATGCCTTGGCAAAGAGGGAACGTATAGCACATACTCTGACAGTGTAGGCCCCTACGGACTGACACACCTCTCCACCTGCACACACAGTAAAATGGATGGCACACACACGACCACCTGTAAATTGTAATGTATAGGTGGGATACTGTGTGAATCCTACAAAGGCAGCCCTCAACCATTGTACACACAACAGCTATTGGAACAAGGAATGTCAACACCTGAACAGTACACGCACCTATCAGCATATGTTGGTACTGTGTGTATAGGTTCCTAGGTACATCGGTAGGTACACGCCCGATTGTCAGAGGCCATACATCAATCAAGGCAAACAGTGTCTGCTGTCGCCACAACATCGAGTAACCAACTGTCACTCAGTGGAGCAGAGGCAATTGCGGGATCCCATGTGTGTAATCCCTGTTCCCCACACACTCTGCATGGATTCCCTGGTGCGTTAATGAGGGGCTCCACATAATGTAATCATGGATGTCGTGTCAAGGCATGGGGTGTACCCATGACAGGTCTCTGTCATCCCAGCATGCTCCACCTACGGTCGTGTGAAGGTGTAGCACATTATAGTGTGTGGCTCACTGTGATATACATACCCAATGCTGGAGCACATCCATTAAACATCACATGGACATACCATTACTAGGACTCATCCATATGTAAACTAACTGAGTTACCCATGTGATTGCAGCATGGAGTAGCAGCCGTAGTATAGTCCACATACAAAACACCATAACACATGTACAAATCCCAGATGCCCAAGTGGTAAATGCAGTGACCATCGTGCATGTTCCCATTCCCACGTCCTGCAAGGGATGTAACATAATCCCAAAGGCACGAATAATGCATGTTGGATACAGGTCATCAGATCATGTTTAGGACACGTTAATGGGAATATGCGTTGCCCAGTGCTGGTAAGCGTCGTTTAAATATGACTATACGGATATGCGCAAAACAGGGCTAAGCTTCTCTGAATATCACACAGATCATGGTCAATGATGTCCAGAACAGGTGAAAGCAACATTATTCACCCCTGTACTAATAGTGCCTGCTCTGAAGGGTAAAATGACCACTGCCAGGAGTAGAACACGCAATCATGTACACAATCACCTAACACTAAGCTACTCAAGATGTACCTACGGCAGGTGTATAATGTGACAGGTTCAAACACAAACGTGCGGAGTCCAGGAAACAGTATACACCGACAAGTACACAATGAAAGGTGTAGTCTGCCTGTCACTCTTTCTGTCAGAGATATGTATATATATATATATATATATATATATATATATATATATATATATATAATACAGATAGAAAGGGTGATAGAGAGATATATGTTGATATATACGGATTCACCAATATCTGCAAATATATAGATATGTCAATGACATTTACACAACCATGGAAGTACAAATAAATAGGATACTGCCAACTATGGAATGTATCACATACCGACACACATAACCACGAGGCTGAAAGACCGAAAGAACACAATACTGGAACATTAGAACCATGAGTAATATTATCACAGTATTAAGGGACATTTAGTTACCACTGCCGGTGTTGCGGTCCACGTAGGTACTGTGTTCAACTGTGTTTGTGATTGCCGTAGTCTGTGTATGTGTGTGTTGAGGGTGCCGTGTGTGTTTCCGTATGACTGTAATGTGTGTATGTGTGTCTGCATCGTGTGTCTGTTAGTGCTAACTCGGAGGTAGATCATTACGGTAGGTGGGGTTATAGCTAGCCGTAGGCATACGGTTACCACCTGTCCCACATTAGGAGGGACAGCCCCTCCCTGGGCAGTTGTGTCCTGACATAAAACATTAAAAAGGGCAAATGTCCGAGATTGTAGGACATAATTATGTCCCATATATTATGTAATAGTTGCATTAAATAGTTATGCCTGTATGTAAGAAATGTGAATGTTACATGAAACATGATAAGTAGCCAAAGTCCTACAAGAATAAGTATGTGTTCAGGATAAAAGTATGTGCTACCTGTGTACTGACCATGGGTATTTGTCGGCCTGTAAACACTGATGTGTGTCCCACAAATGTCCCACTATGGCCATTTGAAAAGGTGGCAACCCATGCCAAAGAGGTTCAGTTACCAACACAACTGCAATGAGTGCAAATATCTGGGACAGAAATACACGGGACAGCTGTCATTTAGTAACATTCCTTTACATATCGCTGTATTTCTGGAGGTATGGAAGTATCAACCTCACCTGCATAATATATAGAAACCAATTAACAATGGCCCAATGTATATGCCCGTAACAAAAGTCTACTAACTGATAGGTCTTTAATTAGGGAAGGAGCCCACACACATATATGGAATATGTAGAAATGCAAGCCCCACAAACCTGTATATGCTACGTACACCCACCTACATCTCCCACACACGAAACAATAGCAATACAGACTGTAATAACAGCACAAACATCCACTCACTCAATTACATCTGCAGAAGCGTTAACATACCTTGTGAGAGACACATTTTTAAAGGCGCCATGTGAAATCGTAGCCATTACATAATGGAACAGATGGCGATGTTACAGGTTTTGTTTGCAATAGTCCCTTATCAGACGGTCGAGATGACAGGTACACTCACATGTAGAACCACATACTCTAGCCATCACACACAATCCACGGGGGACATGACTCCAAAATATCCATGTCTCTACAAATAGCAGT
The DNA here is from genome assembly GCF_019279795.1 of Protopterus annectens. Taxonomy (NCBI): domain Eukaryota; kingdom Metazoa; phylum Chordata; order Ceratodontiformes; family Protopteridae; genus Protopterus; species Protopterus annectens. The sequence goes on from NC_056741.1 coordinate 995,092,698, forward strand.
TGCAATTACACACAACAAAACACATACAGGCCGTCTCTCCAAAGGTAGGGCAAATGGGCAATGCCCAAGTGGAGAATTCAATTATACCCCACTGTTGCCACGTAATTGGTGAATGGAGTAGCTGCACAGCTGATGTGCATGTAATAATTTACTCAGGAACACCAATTGGCGGCAGGAAACCACATGTTACAGGTATCGACATATATAAGGATGACTTGACAGACATTCAAACCGTATGCTCATACCATAGAACTGTTTAAACAGTGTAAGAGAGATAGTTACGAAAGTTCAGAACGCTATCAAGGTATGTAGAATACTCAGTATGTTAGTGTATGTATAGCTTGTTTTGTATTAATTAAAAGTGTCCACAATGCATAAAGTGGGAAAAGGTATTATGTAGTGATGTCTTGCTGAGCATAGTAATGCTTGTAGAAATTGTGTGTCCTGCAGTGGGCCACAAGGTAAACATCACAGACACCACAAGGGATGCTACATGAGGGCTTTAAACAGAACAATTCCATACCACCCACTATCAGTGGTAGGGTATGTCCAGCAAGTACGTGCCATAGCAGGGGATAGTATATGTTGATATACTGTCAAAGTAGGCATGTGTATGGGCATATAACAACAATGCCATGCCTAAGGTAGTCCTGCTGTGCAAGTATGCTTTGCATTATGGGATAATATGTAAAATATGTGTAATGTACAGTATTGTAGGTAGATATGTCAGATATTCTACACAGCATAACAGTCATATCATGCAAACCAAAGGTATTGTCTATTGGCATGTACAATATACAACAACAGGATACATATAGCTTGTAGTCAAGGGACACTGTAACAGCATGATAGCTAATCAAAATGGAAGAGCTACTGAATTAACCATGCACAAAGGACATGTAATAGCTTCACAGGTTCATAGTGGGGTACTATGCTGTCTGGCAAGTCTATGTGTAAGCCCAACTACAGTGTTTACACCAGCGGCACCTCTATAGGGTAGTGTCCTGTCTGTGAACAGCAGACCCATGTGTTACCTGCGTGATCCCTGGAGTACATGTGTGTCTCCCATCCACCAAGTGAGGTATCACATGAACAGTGCTACTGAGTGTCCCTGCGTGATGTACATAGGAATCATGTTCCAAAGCATGGTGAGTGTCTGGTTTGGGAATGTAACCCTCAAGCACATCCCACTCATCGTTGCGTGTGTGCACATATCCATGAGCATGTTGCTCTCAGTGGCTTTTGCTTATGTCGCTTATGTGGAGTGTATCCATGAATAATGTTGTGGGCATTGGCCCTGTATGTTCAGCAGAGGTCACCCCTGAGTATGCAGTATGCAAATGTGTACAGTCGTGGTGTCCGTAGTTCTGCTGCATATGTCAACCTTCAGAGCTCAATAATCCTCATGGCATGTTAATGTTGTGGTATGTAAAGCCGTAGCTGTTCTGTAAGGTACAACCTAAATGGGGTGTTGTACCCTTGAATGTGTGTATACGTCAGGAGTTCAGAGGTACAATGGGTGCCTATGTTCCAGCTACAAACCCAGTACAGACAAGGGTGGCCACATAGAAGGATATCCATGCCACATTGGCAATATGGTTATCAAAGGAGTGAGTGCTACATACGTGTGTACTACGATCACATACAATGTGACATGTATGTAGGGGACTACCACCTATGTGATAGTCAGTGGGTGATTGGTGTAATGCAAAGGGGATGTTCATGCACCTTGTGTCATGCAGTTTGAGGCCATGTTATTGATATCAGGTATCCGTCACAGTGACATCCTTATGGAGGGAGTCAGTATCAGCTGGTGGATCAATCATGGCGCTTTGTATGCAGTTGTCTGGAAAGCTAGTCAGGGAAAGTCCCTCTGTGCTAGCCTGTACCTCAGGGAAGCATATACCGAACATGAGGGGCCCTATGACTGAGGACTGTGGTACGCCAAGTGTAACTGAAATACAGTAGGTACTATGGTATGCTACCTAATTGTGTGGGTCCTGTCCATGAGCCACTTTGCATAACATCCTGAGACATAGGGGTCGATGTGCAGATGGATGTGTATGTTATCAATACCAGAATGGAGAACGGTGCTGAAAGCCAATGAGAGGACAATGTAGGCTGTGTGGACCCCCTTACCATCATCAACTACCCTGGTAACTGTATCAAAGGAGTCCACCAGGTGTAGGAGCCATGCTCTGGCCCTAACAAGTCCAACCTGGGTGGCATCAAAGGACTGGAGCCCACCAATGTCTCTGTGAATGACTTCCATGATGATGTGCCCCATAGCCTTGCAGAACAGTCCAGTCAGGTGTATAGGGCAATAGTCCCTCTGGTTCATTGTGGTGCCACCTGTGTGGAGTGTGATAACTGTTGCTGTGTGCCATTCAGGGGCCACAATGTCTGATGCAAGGCTATTACTGAATCTAGTGGCCAAGTGGGGAGACATGTCATTCAGAGGTTTGTGTAAATCACAGCCTGGGATGTTGGACGGTCACATGGAGTCAGTGTTCCAGGCCTTAGAGAGTGCAGGTTAGAACTGTATAGTTGTGACCGCAGGGACACCGCAGTGTTCCTGCTTGGATTGTGGCCCTGTAGGGAGTGAGAGGGTGTAATGTTAGCATTGAACCCATCCGCCAGGATGTTGCCAACATCACTCGGTTCTGTAATGTTCCTGAGTAACTGTCGTATGTCAGAGCAGATGTGGGTATTGCCATTGACTACTGACATACCTCCATAATGCCTTGTGGTACACCCTGGAATGTGTCGCAGTAATGTTTACATAGCTAGGTTTGGAGTATGTGATAAGGGATCCCGTAGCCCTACTGATGCTGACCAGTGAGCTACCCCACCCATGGGATTATACTCCACTTCGCAACAACCTCCACCTTTTGTTGTACATTATGTCCATGGAACTGGACCCCCAGAGTGGCGTCTGTTATCTGGTGGGTACCATCATGGCTCTGTTTGGAATGGCATGATCCATGCAGTTGTGTAAGTGCTAATGAAGTGCACTGGGGTATGTTTCAGCATTTGTATGTGCATTGTCCGTCTGCACGGGTGTCATGACATTTACTACTGCTGTCATAAGACATCTGTAGTAGGCGTTGTATTAATCTTGTACTGTGTATGCCGTGAAGGGTGTGGTGCCGGGATGTGGATAACAAGGGTGATTAGCATATGTTCAGAAACCACCAATGAGGGGATAACCCCAGGTGTGGAACACCAGTCACATGTTAGTAGTGTCCATGTCTAGGATATTGTTGGTCTTGGAGGTGGTGTGTATGGGTTGATCCAGCCGAGTGGAGGTTATGAATCCCGGACAGCATTGGCCTAATGTGTCGGTACATGAGTGGCTATCCCAGTTAAGTGTGGGATGGTGTCAGTCTCACATCAGTCATACCTGTCTGAACCCTACTGTCCAGTACACCAAGAAATGAGGGCTGGTAACCATGGGGTATGCTGTTGAATCTGTAGCATGTTACAATGTGTATAACAGTTATGGCCACAGTTAGTTGCATGTGGAACACCTCTGATGCATTGTGCTAAGTAACTAGCCAGGAGGTGTGTACAACATAGTGGAATATGGGAACACCTCAGCCGTGGGTGTTCCGGTCCAGGTTACATGACTGAAAGGTGTGGTCTGCGTATAACCTGTCAGTGCAGGTGTGCTCTGCGGAGCCTAGAGGCAGATCCCAGTCACTGCAGAGATATTGAAGTGGTCCATTATAAGGAGTGCCTTGCCTGCATGCGTCAGAGATGAAGATGTCAAGCATCGAGTCACATGACCCCATGTTTTGCTTGCCTGCTCCCGTTCTGGTGGTGAATGTTATTGGAAACTGTGCAAGACAGGCAGTATAGGAGCAGCAAGAGCCTTACATGTTATCTGTACTCCCAGGGCTGACAGGTGGAGGTCATCTTTGCCAAAGCATTGTGTGTTGTTGACCATGTTAGTCAAAGCTGACAGATACTGGATGCCTGTGGAATGACAGCAGAAGCATAGGCAGCTATTGAAGTGAAGCAGTCAGTCATTGTACAATGGTATGAAGTCCGGATGAATGCATAATGCTCCCCAGGGCTTGGCCGATACCTTCAGGGCTACAAGACCGGTGAGCTATTGCATGTCCCTGCACATGTAGTCTGTGAAGTTGCATCTCAGGGCAGTCACGCTAACATGGTGAATGACAGTCAAATTGTACCAGGTGAGGTGTGGCATGGGTGCATAGGTTATGTTGCAGAACCAGTTACCCGACAGCTAGATATAAGCGAATATCGCCTTGTGTAGCTTGCTGAGTGGGACATCAGTGTAACAGCCTACAGCGTCACCTATGACTGGTGTGTTGTGTATGTTATAACACCCTATTGGCTGTATGTGATGGGCACACATGAGTCTGTGGGATATAAGTTATTGTTGTTGTGTTTGGTAATGGGGGCTACCTTTGGTGCCTACACAGAGTATGGAGAGGTTCTGCAAAAGTTGTACTCATACTATGTGTGGCCTGTGGTGGTGGAGATCTTGTGAGACTATGTGATGAGTGGGGTGTGTGCAAATGTTACACGTCCCCACATGACTGTCAGGTTCAGTCTGGGTTGGTGAGAGCATTACCCACAGCATGGCTAAATATGTGCATCTCCCACAGGCTGTAGTGTCGTATGTTGGGAGGTGAGCATTGACTGTGTACATGAGACAATTGCTCTATTGCCACATGTATGCCATATGCATCATATAGACAGGCAATAGCACTGGTACGTGACAGTTGGACATGCCTGTATATTCAACCATGTCTCATAAGATATGTGAGTTACGTGTGTACAACTGCTGTACTGTAAGCAAGCTGGAAATGTAAGGACAGACAGTGTACTTGTGAGAAATGGTTTGGAATGAGTGCTATATTAATTACTAGCTCATGAGATGCTCACAAGTTCTGAACATGTGCTGAGCATGAAAATGCAATACAGATAGGGTGTTGGATAATATCAACCCACAAGTGGTGATGACAGTCATAATTGGAGGCACTGCACTATTACCCTGCTGAGTATGGTCTGCACGTCCATGAACCTTTATCAACATAGATGTTAGCAGTACAGACATAGATGACAATATGGATGTTTTACTACATGTTCCTTCGTATGTCACAGGAGTGTTCTACCAGTGGTCTGTTGACAGAATCAACACTACAAAAGGTGTCAGAGTGACATGTGCATATCACACCAGTGGCAGCTACAGTAAAACAGGGTTAATGTGTTGTACTCCCCCCTCATTGTAGCCCATACCACACAGACAAATGTGCAGCATCTGTGTATGTAAGGATGTGAATGGCCATGACCTATGAGCAATAGCTGTCTCGTTGTTGTGGACAACATACAGAATGGGCTTTGTGGGTGAGGTGTGTGACATATGTGCACAATCTGACAGCTGATATTAGCATTGTCACCACTAGGTGAATATCCCTGTACCCATTAACTACCACCTAGGCAGCAGTCAACATTATGGACACTGTGTAAGGGATGGTGCTGTGCAGTTCACCTCCCTGAGTTGGTGACATCTCCAGGCCTATTAGGTAGTCATACGAGGCACCCATGTAATGACAGGGTGCCATCCATGAGCATGGAGATCATTGGACAGGCATACTCAGCACTCGGGTGACCAATATTGGATCACATATCACCTTTAAGGGGTATTGGCCATGCGTGGATGGCCGATACCAGCCTTCACAATCCTCACCTCCACTATGCAGCATGCTGGCTACCTTGCATAAAGACATGTGCTACACTATGATGTTGGACATGCTACACGTACATATCCTGATCTGAAAGACATACATCATGGACAGCCACCGTCCTACTACTAGGATCGCCACATGCTGGACAGATCCCTGTGCCATACATGTGACATACTCCCGCCATACCATGCAACCCTGTCCATCAAAGCTGCACATGTCATCACTGTCATACATGGTGTGATGACTGCATGGTAGATGTATTATCAACTGTCTGGATCAGTAATGTGGCACTGATGCACCTCGCGGTGGCAGAATGACTGTCGGATACAGCTAGGAAACCTTGCCCGTACATGCAATAGTTGATAACCATCCCTGCGAATGACGTCCGGCTAGCCATTGTCCCATGTCTATCACATGTGCAACACAGGCGATCCGTGGCAGGATGTTGAACTACTGTACAGTGCCGTGTAGATGTATATGCAAAACACATGCATGTAAAGGTTTCCATGCATATGTGTGCATTGTCACTGCTCAAGTCCATTAAGGCAGTGTATGTGTTGATATGTGACATATACACAGCATCAAGGTCAACAGCATTACTGTGGACACATCCAGGCATGTGCTGATAGATAAGAACACCAGTGCAGGCAAACAGACATGCCCACATCAAGACAGCATTCACATGGAGTATGAACAATGTAATGAGGTGACACACATATATGGTGATGATATCCAATGCATAACGGGTGTTACATGTGTGTGACACAAACATGTCAGTCATGTCAGTGTCATGATGATTTGCAAAGATAACTGTGCAGATGTACTAGATTTAATACAAATGTATGTGCATCAGTATTTCTGTACATCTCTGTGATACTGTGACCTGTCACCATCATTATGTCTTACAGATAATGCCTCATTCATGCCTGCCAGCATACAGCCACCAGGAGGATGATGTCCTCATCCCGTACTTCCATGAGAACTATGAGGTGTTGTTCAGCCATGTGCCACACCATGCCCAGCAGTGTGATGACCTGTGGCAGGACCTTCACAGGAGGGTTAATGATGTGGGTGGCCATAACCGCACCTACCAGCAGGTGTGCAGACAGACTTGATACGACATTCAAAACAGCGTACCACTGCAATCGCCAGGGAACAAGTTGGAACAGGTGGTGGGCCACCAGCCCAGCCCCCACTCACACTCAATGAGGAGCTACTGGCCAGCCTGGGGACACCCTCAGAACAGCATCCACAAACATTAGCTTCCATCGTGGAGGTGGGTATCTCCCAACCAATGAGCCTGGAGTTGCCTGGTAAGTCGGTACTGCACATATGACTATTATATCCCATTTAGTTGCATGTGTCACTGTACATTATGTAATGTAACACCATATGCAAGGTATGTTTACACACATGCTGCATACTACAGTATGCTACCCTGTGTATGCACACATGTGCATACTATATGCTATTGTACAGGCGAATGTGTTAACATGCACAGTGCACCCTGTGGCTGTTATACAGTCATGGATAATGTTCAAATTGCTGTGTCACCCCTATACAGGTACCTCTGGCGTGCCGCACAGACATCAGTCCATTGCAGGTGAGACTGTCATCAGTATCAGGCATGTTAAAGCATAGATCTGTTTGTCATGTGGCCAGTTAACACTTGTACACTTGATGTTTGGTCCAGTCACGATATACAGGTCGCATCTCCCATCATTCACACTGGCTACCCATGTGCAATATATACAAACAAAATGATACACCGACATGAAACCACAGTATCTGTCATTGCTACATGTGTGGACAGCTGTGCATACAACGGTGGAGGTGTTGTACAATGTAGGCATATGTACTATACATTGGAACAACACATGTGTGGTACACAAACAGTACCACGCAGTGAGCTGGGATATGGGCAGCCCACAGGAGTCACCATTGTGTTATATGCCCCTGCAATGGGTGCACACATTGTGATGTGCCATCTGACATGTCCCAGACATGTAGTGTTCTGGCTGCAATATTGTCTCACTATCCCATAATACATACCCCACATACCAAACATACAACCCATTGTCTACATAGCCCCGTGGATGGTGACATATCTGACATCTATGGGTGTATGTCATATGGGACAACACAGACATGTGAGATAGACGGGCATCACAAACATTTGGCCAACACATGTTCACACATGGGCATGGGGGGTGGCCAGAGACATGTAGCCACACAGTAGATGTGATGTGTATGCACCCTGTTGCATATTGTCCACACATGGTCCAATTATAGCCTTAGTTGACTGATTATACAGTTGATGTGGTACACTGGACATCCTAAAAGCCTGTGCACAGCTAGAGGAGGTGTCATTTAAGTCTACCATATAAGATGTGTTGAACATCACGACTGTGTCATAGCATGACAGTAGTCACCTGTACAGCTTCCACAAACATTGACACCACATCAGGCCACAGATACTGTACATTTCCCTTGTTGCTGTAGGACATCACCATTAGTTGTGCACCTCATGTGTGTGGTACATCAATGTCATGTGGGACATGGTGAATTGACAAGTCTGCCATGTGTGGACATGGTTGCCAGGCAGCTAAGACTCTGTAGTAGTTGTGCAGGGGTGTCATCCGTAGGTATTCCAGTGACCTGTCACATGACACAGCATGGTTTGTTGTGTATACACCTCAGCATCGTGGGTCACTATCCAGAGTTATGTCATGGGTATGCATGCAGTTATGGCTATGCAATGTGTGCATATTACACACTGTATAGCAATATAGATGCCTCATGATGTCAAGCAATGGCACAGTGTCTGTACTTCACGCTGTATAGCAATGTAGATGCCTCACACTACCCTTCCATGCTCATGCACATTTGCTAAACATGCATTCTATCTGTAGGGCATACAGACAATACTGCAATGTGATGACCATTACAATGCTGTACATGTGTCAGGACACCATTGTGTCAGACATGTATGCATGTTAATGAACACGTCAGCAGATTACATGTCAAGGACACTTCAGCCATGTGTACTGTTAATCTGTTCTGGTCCACATGGTGTATCATGGGGATGCATGCTTACTACCATGATTGTGTGAACTGCATGGCTACTGATATGACACCTGCTTGCTGTTGTGTGCAACCCAGGGAGGTATGCTAACTAACACTATTGTCTGAGCTGCATGCCGCCTGCTGTATCACATACATGCTGCATGCCGTCTGTCAAATCACATGCATGGTGTGTCTGTGTGCGTGTGTCTGTGTGTGCGTGTCTGTGTGTGTGTGTGTCTATTGTAATATAGAGTCTTTCTTTGCATTCACAGGTGATGTAGGTGCATTACCTTCCTTCGGTCCATCTGATGTTAGTGTCCCCACAGATACTAGCAGTGATGAACATATGCATGAGGTACAGGCAGGGTTGTCAGGGGCTGAATCTGTGCCAGTGGCTGCCATCCCAGCTATGTCCCCCTCTTCCCCACACAGAGTTCTGCTGCCAACACATACTGCATCACCAGTGGCCATAGAGGAAGGACAGTCAGCATCTGTTAACATGGAACAAGAACATGTGGTGGCTACAGAAGGTGTGTCTCCATACCATGGTGTCAGTGTAATGACTGCAGATGTGCCACACAGGCATGTGGCCAGTGCTGCTCAGAGGAAGGCCTCTGGCAGACATGCACCTGCAGGACAGAGCACAGCAGCTGGTGTCACCAGACGCATGTTCAAGACTGTAATGGCGGCATAGGCATGTGCTGAATGACAGAACAGAGAAGGGCAGAGGCTGCAGAGGGCTGCTATCCATACTCTAAATGACAACATCCAGGCATTGGCAAATGCTCAACAGCAGATTGCTGATGCTCTGTACAGGCAATTGGGTGACATGGTCAGAATCCTTGACCATAGCATGGCAATCCAATCCGCGAGTGTGAGCTGTCTGTGCTGGAACATCTGGTAGGAGTGAGGCATAGGCCACGTGGACATAGGCCAGCTACACCACCTAGTGCAGGTCAACGTGAGCATGCCACCTCACATGCCTGCTCCCATAGTGCCAGTAGCAGTAGCAGTGCAGCTGGTGCTGCGCTGTCCACACCAGGACACAGCAGGCCACATGGACGTGGCCCTGGATGTTCCCAGCGGGGACACGGTTCCAGTGGACATGTGTTGTCAGACAGTAGCCAATCTGTACCTCCACCTGGTAGTGCCCATGCAACCCCTGGCTGGCACAGGTCACGTGGCCGTGGCCAGACACAGTGAGCTATACATCCTGGTCTCTGCAATCTGGAGCTGTCAATAATACCCCTGTGTAGGCCTCACAAAAGGCAGAACTGTGTGCACGCATACACACACATGGCAAAAACATCTGTAGGGCACCGCAACACCCACATGCATAATGACCACATGTGTCAGATCACCGGCCCTTACCCACACACATGACATCATCCATTGGAGCAGCCTATGCCCCTGGCAAACATTATCACCCTGTACATATGATGAAGCCTGTGCCGCATCCCTGTCATCACACCATCGGTGCAGGGACATGATCAAATGGTCTGATGCACAGGGTGAACAGAATAGTGAGAGAAGTGTATATTACATTAGTTGTGTACTGTTGACACCCAACAAGTAGCAGTGTTTGCAGTTTCCCAAGTGTAAATGTGGAGTAGTCACAGGCATGTATGGCAATATCAGCATGTTATATGTAGCCTCAACCTGACTGTTGGAAAGGCTAACATATCACAGATGTCCACACATCTACTCATCCAGAAGCATGTGGGCTGTTTAATAGGCTACAGTGGCTAGAAACATGACATCCATACCAGGTCACATCACAGGTATGTTGACATGGTGTGGGGGGTGTACACAGCGGTCTGGACGATGATAACGTTAGAGGCCACTTGATAGCATGAGGCCTCACTGTGTAGCAGTAATACCCTGTCACATTACAGGAACAGAAAATATATTTTAATGTTTAACTAATAATAAAAATATATCACTAACATATTAAAAATATATAAAATACATAATACATAAAGCCAACATAAGTATTTTTAAGTATTTATTAGCACAGCTGCACTTTCGACAGTGGATCAAATAATAGAAATACATTAATGGGTTAACTCAGTTTGGGTAACCCAACTTGTTATATTCATTGCTATACTAATTGGTTTTTTGAATGGTTCACTTGATGGTTGTAATTAATTAATTTGTCAATTATTGAATAATTACTGCAGTATTAGAATTGTATAAAAATGTGAGGCACTGTTTAGTAATTATTCTGATGAAGTCTGCTTAGGGCAGATGAAAGCGCTCAACTTGGTGGATTTTAAGCTACATTAAAGACCTTTTTGTTTGTTTGAACGGAGCTTCGTATTCGTTTTTTGGTTGCAGTTTGGCTTTCCCTACATTACAGGAACATGCCCACACTCACGGGGTCAACAACACTAGAATGCACACTCCATAGTGTTGAGGTGATGACCCCTGCCTATGTGGTAATCACCCTCACAGTACTGTGCTCCCACACGACGCGACACAGAGAATGAACATGTACAGGTAGCCAGTAAGGCTGAGACCAATGGCATCAACAGGGTAGTAGACTGCATCACCATGAGGGGTTAGAGATCCTGTCTGTTCTGTATGGTAGCGTACACCCTCACTCCATGCACCAGACAACCATACATACATACACACACACACACACACACACACACACACACACACACACACACACACACACACACACACACACACACACACACACACACACTGTGGAGTCCACAAATGTCATTCACATACGGATATCTGACATGTGTGTGATACACACACCACCCCTGCCTACGTCATGCTTTCCACACTGCAGTATGTACAGATCTCTACAACAGTGTACAGGGGTGTGTAACAATTGGGATGTATTCCCCACCATATGTGGCATATATGGTCACACAAGCTAACACACATGGCAGTACTGTGAATGATACACCTGCTATATGATGATACGTCTGACAGACATGCAGCAGTATTGGCCGCATTATGTGTACCAACACTACCTCCGGCAATTGTGCTGCTATATGCACATGGGAGGATGTAAGTGTTACAGTTGTCAAGTGACTTACAGTCAGTAAGACCCAACTGCTGTGTAGGCTTTATGTCTTCACCGTCAAGTAACAGTAACATAGTGTACTATTTGCACATGTAATGGTAGGATGGCGTATGACACACCTGTGAGCCGTCCCCAGCAAACATCCATCTGCAAAGGTGGATCACCAGTTTATGTACACACATCCATCCATACCTGATGTACATCCTACTGTACTGTCAGTATTTCACCATATACAGGTGTCAATGATGGGGCTTCATTGCAACTGCATGTTGTAGTTAGGCACAGATGAATTACATACATCAGCTACTGCACATGCATGGTAGCTGCATGCACACCACTACATGTACATGTGTGTTGGTCCTACATACCTGTCACGTAGCCATGTTTGTATGCATTGCAATTGGTGGACATGTGCAATGACATACATAACACATGGACTGTTGTATGATATGATGGGTGTCATGGGTAACTAGTACAGAGGGAATGTGTCCTCAGTCAGCATTGTTACCTCATGTACTGTTAGCATTCAACAGCCATGGACCTACCTTCCATCTGCATGCGTGTGATTGCTGTAGCCACTTGTCTACACGGAGGACAGCAAAAGCTATGCTATGTACATATGTGTTGTGTGTGTGTGTGTGTGTGTGTGTGTGTGTGTGTGTGTGTGTGTGTGTGTGCGTGTGGTCCATGCACATATCCACTGTGATTACATGTATGTCATATCCAAACATGTGTGTTCTTTGGTGTACAGTGACAGTCATCTGACACAGCTGTGTAAGACCCAGGGCCCCTGTTATGTGTAGAGCCGACCTGGTTATGTACAGTGGTATCATTGCATTGCATAACACATGATGGAACCCTGTCAGTACATGTGTAGTCTGCACAGTTGCTGTAGACCTATGTACAGTCCACTGGTCATGAGTCACACGGTGTTGTGGTAATGTATGACTGTGTGTTGCTGGTCCAACGACATGGTGATGTCTGAAGGCTACATAGTAGAATGCGGCATTTACCTCTGTGATCTGCACCTGAGACATCTGCGATGGCTCTTGAATGTGTACTGGTCAGTACATGCGAGTGGCCTTCATGTACGTGGGGACAGTAACACCATACTGTGCCCTTCCATGTTTAGAATCCTTGTGCATGCAAGACAGCCCTTTGCTACTGCTAAGTGTGTGAGCATGCCCAGTATGCCATTGTGTAGATGGACACACAGTACATTCCAAACTGTGCCCTTCCGTGTTTAGAATCTGTGTGCATGCAAGACGGCCCTTTGCAACTGCTAAGTGTGTGAGCATGCCTAGTACACCGTTGTGTAGATGGACACACAGTACATTCCAAACAGTGCTCTTCCATGTTTAGAATCTGTGTGCATGCAAGACAGCCCTTTGTTACTACTAAGTGTGTGAGCATGCCCAGTATGCCATTGTGTAGATGGACACACAGTACATTCCAAACTGTGCCCTTCCGTATTTGGAATCCGTGTGCATGCAAGACAGCCCTTTGCAACTGTTAAGTGTGTGAGCATGCCCAGTACACCGTTGTGTAGATGGACACACAGTACATTCCAAACGGACATGTGATACTAAAGTGTGTGAGCATGCCCAGTGACACCTTGTGTCTGTGATGTGCCTCTGTGTATGGGCATGGCCATTGACATCCTGTATAGCGATGGTGGTCATCCAGGCAACAGATGTCCATTTTCCACGTCAGGATGGATGCCTACATTGAACACACTGGTTGACTGTCTTGAAGGGTGTACTTTCTGTGGTGCGTCTTGTATCTATGTAGTGTTGTAATAGTGCTCCATAGATAGGCAGTTGAGCTACTCACACCACTGCCATGTGTTTATCTACGTCTACCTTGGGACAGTAATATGTTTTTAGACTGCTCACTCTCTATACATTCCCTATCAGCGTCTTTACCTTTGCGGATGATGTCATCCACCTAGAAGTATGCCTCTGGGAGTGCTGTGTTCCAGTAATCTTGGTAGCGCATTCTGTAACTGCGTAATGCTGTAGTGTGATAAGGTAGTTAGGTGTATGTTTGACTCCCAGCCCTGCCAAGTGTGTGTGTGTGTGTGTGTGTGTGTGTGTGTGTGTGTGTGTGTGTGTGTGTGTGTGTTTCCAGCTGCCAGGGGACCGAGTCATGCTTTTAGATGGCTCACTCCACATACATTCCCTATCGGCGTCTTTGCCTTTGTGGATGATGTCATCCACTTAGATGTATGCCTGTGGGAGTGCGGTGATGCCGGAACTCGGTAGCGCATTCTGTTACTGCATAATGCTGTAGTGTGGTAGACTAGACAGGTAGGTGCTCGATTCCAAGGCATGGCAGGTGTGTGTGTTTGGCAGTTATACCATATGTGTTGGTATCTGTGGGTGGCTAGCTCCGGGATGTGTTCAGTGTGTTTTGTTGCTGACCTATATAGTGTCCACAGCCTGCATATTCTGCCAAAACACTGGGTTGTCAACAAATACATTCGCCAATAGGTCTGGTGAGTAACTGTCAGCAGCCCTACTCTTACCCTTGATACGGTCTGACCCGTGTGACGCAACATAACACACGTGCCTTGATAGTAACAACACTACATGATGCAGGTGGCACATGTAGTTTCCTTTTCATTCCTGTCTAATGCATTGCTGTCATGTGGTCTGCTGTTGTGATATAAATGCCATATCTATATATGTGTACAAATAATATATATGATATATGTAGATGTAGCGGTGGACATAGATGTGAACATATATGTCTGGGGACATCAGCACTATTGAATGTTTGTGCCGGATGATCTGTACGTGATAACCTGGGATCTATATATATCTGCCATGGCGTGGTGGTAATGCACATTGTCTGTAGTGTGCAGGGCCACGGGTTGTAGTCGTGTAGACACCGGTTATTTTGTTGCTGGGAAGACCATGGGACATCGAATATGGTGATAGTAAGGCACATGTTGCCAGTTGTGTATGGATCTGAGCGACACTGAGCAGTGGTTAATAATTTGGAGGTTCGGTATCGGTCATATAACTATTCATTAGAAGACTATACTATGCAGATGAGGTTGATTATAGTGTATCACATTTATCACCAGGGTGTGCTCCTGGTCCCTGGAGTGTATGTGTGTAGTCAGCCGGGTGCAGGTCTCGAATATAGTTGACAGCATGGGAGGGGGGGTGAGGCATACTGTACGTACATTGCAGAACTGTGCCTCACGAGTGCTCCTGCCTTAGCACACCTAAGCTAGGGGTGTGTCTATACCTGCCTGGTGACATTGGGAGGGATTACAGCAGTGGTGGGGTAGTCAGGGTGTACAGGCTGCACAAACAGTTGTTGATCAGCACAATCAGCAGATGACATGGCCAGTCCGCACATGAACAGTACGTTAATGCGAGCAAGCAGCATACACACAGGTTTCATCCGCACTCTACACCACCGGTGTATACCTGCAGGGACATTTCACGACACAGTCCAACCAAATGACACAGGCTGCAGCAGGCAACATATACCAACATGTGCAGAAGGCTGGGGCAGTGAGGATGTGTATGCTGCCGAACAACCTTTACTGGGGGTGACATAAGACTTTATAGACCGAGGGTGACTTACCAGGGGCTACATGGGCTGGGGATGTTGGAGCACTATGGGGTGGACAGAGATCTCCTACAGCAGCTTGTTGACCTGTGCCTGCCACACCTGACACATCAAACAGGCCAAGGGAAACACATCACAGTGGATACCATGGGATGTGTTGGCCTAGGTGTACTAGCCACAGGTACCTCACACAGCACAACTGGGGATATCATGGGTATCTCACAGGCATCTGCATCCAAAGTATTGCACCAATTCACAGATGCCATGTCAACACATGCTAGTGAGCACATACATGTTCTCAACACACGTGATTAGTGGACCAGCAATATGCACCTGTTCAACCACATGGATGACTACCCTGGGGTACTGGGTGCTATAGCCTGCACACGTAGCACCACCCGGGGAGTGGGGTAGGGCCTACAGTCACTGCAGGGGCATACCCTCCAACAGCTAGGCCATATGCGATGGCCAGGGCATGAGATTGAATGTGTGTGCTGTCTGCCCTGGAAGCTATGATGTGTCCGATATATGGTTTCTGACACAGCTGTAGCACACCAATGCCTATATGGACATTCTCTACAGTCTCCTAGTGGGGGATGCTAGGTAAACATTGGTGTAGTGGCTGATGACACCCATCAGCAATGCACACACACCTGAACACTCACACCATACTGAGGCAGATGCACAGGCAAGACATATACTTGTGAATGTGTTTGGGATGCTTGGTTCACAGTTCTTGGTATCCGGACACATCCGTTGAAGCTCTGCAGTATTCACAAGCTACATGCATATAAGTTGTTATGGCATTTGCTATGCTACACAATGTTATCCTGCAGTAACAGTTGCAGCAGGAACAGCATGGGGCAGGGCCACACAGCTCAACACCACTGCCAAAGCCTGTACAGGCACAGTGTGACTTGGTGAAGGAACTACCTGACTAGGGCACAGTCGGCGAAAGCCCGTGCACAGTATGACCTGCCCTTGGCAAAGAGGCAACACAAGGCATATGCACTGACACAGTAGGTACCCACGGATTTCCCCTCTCTGACCCACACAGAGTACAATGGATGCCAAACATGACAGTACCTATGCTCGGCCATGTATAGGAGGTGCACTGTGTGCATCCGACATAGGCAGCACTCCAGCACCGTCCTCAAGTTCGGAACACACCCAGGGTATGTCTATTGACCTAACAAGTGGCAGTTGTATTAGAATGTGTAGTTACCCATTGCTATGGCATGTATGTGAGCATACAAGTGACTGTGGTGGCCAAATGTTAGGGCAGCAGACAGTACACATCCATAGTGGCACTGTGACCTCTGTAGCACATATGGGGGTCACAGTGGTAGCCTGTAGTACACAGGGTGTCCTAACCCACTGTAGGTTATGGGCTGACCATTATGTATGTCTGTACAGTCCACACACATTCCATGCAGCTGGACAGATGTGGACCAATACAGACAAATGATATACAATGGCCTATGGATATGCCCAATGAATGACCCCAGCCCCCTAAGACACATACAGATGACAGCAGGCCAGACAGTTTGATGTAGGTTGTGTAAGCTAGGACGTCCAACACCACTGTGCTGGTAATTAAAGCTGGGAACTGACGTACCCTGGTATCCCTCCAACCAGCAATTTAGGTAGGTCCACACACTGACATGGAGTACCCAGCATACCAGTACAGTAGTGGCAGATGTGTACAACTGTTGGCTGTGCCCCCCCATCACACCTACACATGTGAGAGTCATGTGCACCACCCACAGTGCTGTGTAGGACTGCGGTTGTGGTTGCATGTCCCCCCACACTATGCAGACATGTAGCAACTGTCAATGCCACATGACCATTAGCTACCCTGTAGACACAGCATGACAGCTGTCTGTGTAGAACGAAGGGGTCAGCAACACAGTGCTATCTGGACATGTGACACATGCAATACAGTTGACCATACTTTGCATGCTCACACACATGACTGTATGACGGTATTGTCGGTCGGCAACATGCGTAACAGTCATACTGGGCATGCTCACACACTGAAACATAGGATGGCCAGGCATGCATACACCAGTGGTCCGGACATATCTGCCAGTACATTGCTATACTGTTGGATGTCTGCGCTGTATGGTGTGTGTGTGGTCTATTGTCTGTACATATGCCATGGTCTATTGTTAATTCACATGAGCTATGTGCACAGGGTACTTCTGCCATCACGTGTATAGGGCGGTTCTTTGTTTGCGGACAGGCTGACGCCTTTGGATACAGACCGGGTAAGGCACAGTCCAGCAGGTGGGAGCTGTTGTGCATGGGTTTGCACAGTGTTAAGCACTGCTGACCTCTGGTCACAGCACCATATACACGTTTAGACTCCACATTTCTTTGACAGTGCACTACTGGCATACTGGTAGACAAACACGCTTACAGCCACTCGCTCTCCGACATTTCCGCTTACATTTGTCACTCACGCTGGGTGTGTGCAATCCCTTGTGATGCGTATTACATTGGACTACATGACTATAGTATTGGGTATGTGTAACCATTTTGTGATGGCAGGCGTTCAACTGTATGGACTCATATTATATGCGTGTTCCACATATGATCTGCTCCCATCTGCCTGATACATGGAAATCGATACTCTGCAATGCTGACATGTGACTTGAGTTTGTTAATGCAGCTGTCTGCCGAGTTATGCTACCGCATACCTACTGCACGTTGACCACCTTTCAAATTGCACGACGGGGACTGTAGGAGTGACACCTTTCCCACTTTGCATGGGACAGTCCCTCATCACACATATCTCATGTGACAATACCAGAACTCTCCACCAATTGGGAGCACATTTCTGCAGAATCAGGGACAGGTCAAGAAAAATCAGGGACACTTTTACAAAAGTAGTGTTATTAACTTGAAACATTGACAGAATCAGAGCATATGACTTAATTCACATATTCTGAAGTAAAAGTTGTTTATAACTCTTACTTATTGTCATTAATTAGTAAGTGTAATTCACCACCTTTCCTTCAACAACCACTAATTTTAGGAGGGATTAAGAAGGACAGAGTTAGACTTTCAATCAAACTCAGGGACGTACCTGACATTCAGGGACAGTTGAGTGGTATGGACAATACTCTAGCCATAGCAACTGTCCTGATTAGGGGACATTCTCATGTTGTAGGTGTCTGTACTGATTGCTTGTTACAGGTCTTCTATACCTGACACGTTGATATGTCATATGTAGTAGCATAAGCAACTATACTGCTGCTAGACTACGCTTTGATTTGTTGCGATATGTATATTTCTGTACTATGCATGGCTGTAGGTATGTTCTGCCCTGGTACATCTGACAGTTCTACAGAGCAGGTTCCACTTTGGCCATTCAGAATGGTGGCGGCCCTATAGACCCTATATGTAGAGCTATCACATGTGTCAAGGCAACACATACCCACAGCCAGAAGTAAACGGACGACTTTCACGGTTTGCATACGTTAAGGTTATTCATGTAGCATTATAATTGATAATACTGTTTCCTATTACTTGTAGCTGTTACTGATACAACAAATTGATGTCTGACACCACTATACACACTATATAGCCTCCATTCCCGAACTCACAGGCCATGTGCCATAAGTGTCATTTTGCAGGACACAACTGCCCAGACGGGTGTGTCCCTCACAGGCGTACGGGTGTTGAACCTCTTCTATTATGCTATCATCTACCTGAGGTGGTCAGCAAATTATGCACTTTCCGTCAGTAGCAGAACTCACATACCAATGGGTGTGAATGAACACTGTATCAGGAACAATGCATAACACCCTGTGGGACACATTTAGATGATTGGTTCTATTAACCAGACACATTCACAGTCACAGAGCATATGTATTCATTCACGTTTGTCGAGGTACATGCTGCTTATGACTCATACATGTTGTCACCTGTCATTACCTGTATTCTGCCACCTGTTCACCTAATATCACTAGTTCTGGAAGTGTTTAATTGGACTTTGTTACATTCTGATACATAACTATGGACACCCATGCTAATCAGATACACGGCACTGATTAGGTCTCTATGTATTCCCCCGATGGTTTACAGAATATCCGGTAGATGTGCTCTTCAGGTTTGGGAGGTGTAGGCGTATGCTATGCCCACATAGGAATATTAATGGCTTCCACTGGGCGGGCCTACTACATCTCTGCCAACCAGCACCTGCACACTTAAGCCCATTAATGCATACCCATGGTCCACCTACCTGGCACCCTTCTACTGCAGTCATGACAAATACTTACTGCGAGCGCAGCTGGGGTAGGAGCACAGCCCTACACATTGCCCATTCTCCCCATCTTGGGACACATGTCATACGTTTTGTCAACCCATGTATTATCACACTTGCACAACCTACTGTTCCATGTAAACCTACATCCTGCTCATCATAATGTCAGCAGATTCACACGTACCCTGAATTTTTGGGGTCCCGCAAGGGACACCATTATCCATGTTTAAAGTGTAGACCTTGCAGAACTCTCCCACTAGTCCTTTCCTACCGGTGTTTTGGACAGCAGCAGTGTATTGATCTGTAGTGCCTGTCTGCATGTCTGTCCGGCCTAGCTGGGCGATGAGGGGGGTACAACGTTTATTTATTGGACCTCCCAGTTACATATGCCCGGGCTGTAAATATGTTACCCCTAATTGCTGCGAAGTAACCTATTTATGTACATGTGTATATCTACAGTGACATATATATTTTGTTTTGTGTGTATGTGTATATATCACTACCTGTTGTTTGTGTGTATATATATATATATATATATGTATATATATATATATATATATATATATATATATATATATATCTGTAGTATATCCTTGTGTGTGTATATATGTATATATATATATATATATATATATATATATATATATATGTATGAATATATATGTGTATGTAAATTAATATAGATATATGTATATATACGTTTTTATTTATATATACATTTGTGTGTCCATTAACCTATACATTTCCCGGACATGGACACTTGCACATGCGTATTGTTTTTATCTCTGCTTCAACAGCATACTATTGCCTTAGTCATTCTGACACCGACACTTCACTCCGGTGAACTTGTGCTCAGTATATTGCACGTTATGCAGCGGACAGATGTCACACGTTTTTCATGTCTGGGGTGCCGCTGCTAACTGGGATGTGATACAATGTCATTCGACCTATTACTCATATGCGCAACCTATTATTCCTGCTACTGTGTTTGTTTCTGTGCACATTCATATTATTACTGTTGATAGGATGTGTGTTTGTGTTACTGTGACTGTACGTCAACATATTGTTGACTTCATGTAGTTGTGTCTTTCTGCTTTTCCCGGTTTGGGGTTCTCACAGCAGAACTCCGTTCCACTCATGGGTGGCATATAGGATTTACGTGCTGGGCTGCCAGACCTGACACACAATGTCCGACAACGATACGCCCATTCACGCATGTCTCCATGCCAAGGACACTCTATCTGGGAATCGTACCTACGTACTAGCTGACCTCCACGGGCCGCTCCATTGCACCCGGTGCAACATACCCTAGCACTCCTGTGTCCATAATCGCATATCCATAGTTTCTCCTGCACACCTGTACTGAGTTTCCGTGCATAACAGCTATTATACACCTGATCTCTCAGCCATGACACACCTTTACACATTGCCCTCTCATGAGTGTTGGGGCCCTACACATATTTTGTACTGCCTCGTGTATTCACAGGCTCACCATCCATTCATATTTGCACATACGTGCCTTTCCTGTGTTATGGATTACGAACGATTTGCGGGTTACAAGTGTAGGTGGTCGCAACATGTACTACATTCCATCTGTTTACAATGTTGACGTAGCACTTCAACGATGTTATGGCCACTGGTATAGCCCTGCCTCTGGTGTGAAGAGTGGTGCTCTACTCACACTTGTGCAGCTTTATGTGACATACGCTGCGAGCACTTCATAATTCCTTACTTGCTCTGGATTCCCTTCACAACCCTTATGTTTGCTTTTGTCTTTCAGCGTTCCTTATATATCTATATATATATATATATATATATATATATATATATATATATATATATATATATATATATATATATATATATATATATATATAGATATATATATGTATATATATAAATATATATATATATGTGTGTGTGTATATATTGATAAATATGTAGATATATAGATATATGTAGATATATAGATATATAATTGCATATTTCTGTTATGTCTGGATATTTATCTATACATACATCTATCTATCTATATATATAAAAGTTACAGTTGTACAAGACAACATACATTTGCTATGCTCATAGCTGCATACACCCGCGCAGGCCCACTTGCATCTACTTATTCTGAGTTACATATGTTTACAGGCACTTCTTTGGGATTACATGTACCTTATTCCTTATGACAGTACCACTTTGATGGAATCTGGTTAACGGACCCATGTGAACGCGGTCACCTTTACATGTATAAATGTTGGCTTTACAGCACAGAGGCATTCATTACACAATTAATATGTGCTATAGTCGTACTTGAACCGTGAATGCCTTTACGTTGGGTGGATGCTGTAACCACTACACTATTGGTGTTCTGACTCATTTATATGTATACCCATGGTTCATAGCTATTCTGACACATGCCTCACCACTTCCCTTACACAGCAAGCATTCATTCTCCTTCTGGGAAAACCGCAGTACTACAATTAGGACATTCCCTGTTTCCTATTGCTCTGGACCCATGCTACAAGTCTACTCACTCCAAGGATATTCAGAACTCCTACGATTATAGTCCTCGCACATATACATGTTTGATTGTCAGGGTGTTCATGTGCTAGTCTGGGTTAAGGCTCAGCCGACTGGTGACTAGAACTGCCCTGGTGCTGTTCAAAGATCAAATGTAGCACATGGACAGAGTTAGTCCAGAGTTTAACATTCCACCTGTGTTTACAGACACAGATGTTTGGGCACCTCCGACCACATTATTGGGTCAGCGCTACATAATTTAGGATGGGGAGTGGTTCCACTACATAATGCAGGTTGGGGGGTGGTTTCCACATGTTTCCTTTCCCATTTGACTATTTCATTCATTTATAGATTCAATGAATATTATTCTGGGCATCTGTTATAAATTCACTACAGGTATGCAATAATCCTGTCAACAGATGTGACAGCTGGTTGGTGTACTTATGTGGACGGACCTCTATGATACTTCGGGACTCATTTCTACAGTGACAGGGACAAGGCTATGACAAATCAGGGACAATCACGGACACTTCTACCATCTTAGTACTATTAACTTGGAACATACTGACAGATTCGTAATACTACTAATTTTCTGCAGTTAAATGCATCTATTAATCTTCATTGTTGTAAGTAGTCATTCTCATTTAACACCTTTCCCCCAAAGGTCACTGACTTTGTGAGTGGTTAAGGGGCTGGCCAGTTGTGCGAATGCTCTGACCATTGCCAGCGTTGACATTGTCATATGTACAGGTTGGGATGTATTCTGGGGACTAGGGTTGCCACATTTTCAAATGGCCAAGATGGGACATTTTTGGAACACACATCAGATTTTGCAAGTCGACACATACCCATGGTCAGTACAACGGATAGAACTTTAGTTCTTTTCCTACATAAAAGCCTACTGTTGTAGCGGTTTAGTTGCTTATTCGGTTTCTTGTAACATTTAGGTATTTTAGATACTGCAATAATTATTTTCTGCAACTATTACATAACATATGGGACATAATTATGTCCTACAATCCCAGGACATTTGCCATTTGTAATGTATTTTGTCAGGACACAACTGTCCAAAGAGGGACTATCCCTAGCAAAGCGGGACAGATGGTAACCCTACTGCGGACACCAGATTGTTTGGGCCAACACATATCCACGGTCAGTGCAGGTTTAGAACATTCATTTGTTTCCTAGCTGTGAGCCTTATACCTTTGGCACTTTTTTTGTTTGCCTGTTTCTTGTATGAATTACATTTATTCTATCCTGACGTGATTGCTTTAGGCAACTGTTACATGCAGTATGGTACATAGTTATTTCCTACGATCACAGGACATTTGGCATTGTATCATTGTTGGTCAGGTCACACCTACACATACATTAATTGTCCCTCACACAGTGGATCAGGGAGTATCGTGTTTACATCAGTGCCTTCATCACCCTTATACCATGTGCCACTATGCGAATGTGTGCAATATATTCTCTCGCTTATTCGTGTCGGGACACGTGCTTCACAGGCAGGTGTTTGATCCTGGGTAGTAGGTTCTGCATGGCCATCAAGGGCTGACACTCTCGTGCACCACTACTGCACACTCAAACCTGTGTCCAGATATCTACAGGACTGGACTTCGTGTCTTCCATTCTAATGTTTACACAGGTTACTTATCCCATGTGGGATATCCCAAAAACTGAACAAGACCGAAACAAGACAAATACCGAACATTCTTCTGGCGTTATGAAAATGGGCTGGGGGTTTTACATGCATGAGAATCATAGTTTGGAATCCTGAAACTGCCTAGGGTGACACTACCTACTACATATGCGTAATGGTCACTATGTGTAGATGTGGCTGCACCAAACCAGTAGGCCAAGTATGGCTGGATTTGGTGGACGTTCAGGTATGGGAGCGGGTTGAGTGCTGTGTAGGGGATGCAGGGTAGTCCATTATGCATCCAGGTGTGTTTCATTTGATATAGCCAGTTCCATCAGGACCAATCTGTGGGTATGTGCCGGTGACATGTCTATACATTTGCATCGCACATTTTAATATTCATATGTTTTAGGGATTGTGTTCTACAGTATGGCCTGTCTGGTTGTATTGCAGATGTTTATACATGTTTTTGTGTTTCTTTCTGATTCACCCACTGCTCTCTCATACACCTCAGGTTCACCTATTCTGCATACAACACAGTATCACCTTGGAGGATTTTACCATTACCCATACCCCCTCACACATATTCCTGACACTCCATCCATCACTGCTTTGGTTGTTGGCCCATGACATGGTCAGAGTAACACATTGCATACCCTACATATGTCAGGTACCTGTATGGTTGTGTGGACTACCCTGCCATGTTTGCTTTCCACATGCTATACCTCACGCACATAGGTACATGCCCATACTTAACTTTCATTACATGGTTGGTATACCCAGGTAATACCCGTTCAACTGTGACACATCCTGACAAGTTTGGCTTGTACCGCTGATGTGTGGATTTTGGCAGACTGTTCTAATCATTGGTAGGATGCCACCTTTTCCTATGTCCAGGATGGGATATATTCCGGACACATATCCAAATGTACTGGACAACACGTACCCACAGTCAACGGTATGGATAATACTGTTCCTTTCAACCTACCTGTTGCCTTATTGTTGTAGCAGTTTATATGCTCCTTCTGTTTCGTTTACATGCTTATTCTATTTCCTGTCACATTTGGTATGTGAAATACAGACATACCTTTTGTATGTGACTATTACATGCCTTGTGGGATATGATTCTGTCATATGGTCACTAGATATGTACATTTATCGTATATTTTGTTATGGACACATCTGCCCATCTGTTTACCCTCCCTCACAATATGGGTCAGCTGGTGACCCTAACCATTGGGCTGAGCGTACCTATTGGCGGCACGTTAACATATGATGCATTTCACCTCCACTTGGTATAGCTATCTACACTGCGTTG
The DNA here is from genome assembly GCF_019279795.1 of Protopterus annectens. Classification (NCBI taxonomy): domain Eukaryota; kingdom Metazoa; phylum Chordata; order Ceratodontiformes; family Protopteridae; genus Protopterus; species Protopterus annectens. The sequence continues at coordinate 995,117,868 of NC_056741.1, forward strand.
GACTATGGGCACATGGTTTTCCATGTCATTTGTTCATGGGATAGGGACCCATTATTCCCTACCATGCATTTGTGTTTGCTTCCTCATTTTGTGTTTGCAGGAACTATCTTGCATGCTTTGCGTACGTTTCAGTATCCACGGACACTGACAGATGTGATTACTATCTTGCAAGTTGTTATATGCAAGCATTTTAGGTTGCACGTCGACAGCTGGCATTTCCACGCCTCCGTGCAGCACTTCGACATGCCCTATGCACTTGCGCTCCTTTCCTATGCACGCTGCTGTAGCGGCAGTGCACCTTCATTAATATGCATTTGGTGCTACTGCACCATCTTCAAGCTGCACTGTCGGCGCAAGCCTACCGCCGGCCTTGTGCCGAGCTTCATGAATCCCGGGGTATGTTTATATTTAATTTACCAAAGAGCAACAAGGTAGGCCGGTTCCAGGTGACCTACTGACCTTGGCTCCTCCAACCACAGCACCGGAGGCCAGTAAATCTGGGCCACAGCTTGGTGACACCCCCTCTGCTGCCCCTGCACTACCTGTTCCATTGGGTAGTACCACCCCACAAGCTTGGGGTGGTCCCCCTCTGGGAGTGGAAGTGGAGGGGATGCTTATGTCACCTTTGAAGAACTGCTAGGCATGGTGCAAGGGCTGCTGCACCAAACTGTTGGTGCATGCCTATGTCTGATGGAGAGCATGTTGTCCATACTGGTGGGGTAGTCTGTCCCCAGGTGCTGGCATCAACCACTGCCTTCACAGGAGCAGTGAAGGTTCAGTGCTGACAGTCCCATGGGTGAGGACTTGATTCACATGGTTACCATGTCTCACATCCATAGGACCGGGATCCCTAGTAGCCTCCCCAACCGAGGTTTTAACCCCCCCTCATGTGTACCTCATCAACCCTGTCTGTGTCTTGTATGTCTTCTCTATCTGCAAATGCTTACTCACCTTCCCAACTTACCTTCCCCACATATAACTATGTCCCTTCCCCAACATCCCACTTTCACCATTAAAAAATAATAGGCACCTGTCCCAAAAACATATCGTCCCATACATAGCTCTCCATTTTACACAAGTGTGCACTGGACACACTTAATTTGCGCCAATTGGCTTGACAACGCACTTGTGTTGTCCTCACCCCTCTCTGGGGGTGACAGTCCAAATTCTGCTAAACAATCTGTTAAAATACACAGTTGTTGCTGAACAAGAAATGGATAGCTATGGTTCTTTCCTACAACCTTACTCCACATACCTACCTGTCTTTCACTATGTTTTCCCCCTGCTTGCACCCCATTTCACCACTGTCCTATCTCCCCATTTTCTTTTCTTTGAAGAATTTTTGTGTGATGCTGTGTGACACATGGCATCACTAAGCTACCTTAATGGTGTTACATTGATATATGTTTTTGAAAAAATATTAATCACATTCAAAAGTTACACCTGCACCCTCTTTCAAAACCAGAACCATTACAACTGAAGAATAGTACATAAATCCTCCAAGCCACACAGCTGTTAATTAACACAGGTGTTTTAAGGAAGACATGGTAATTGTCAAGTTCCCGTCATTAAGCATGTTTAAGCCACACTGCGCATTGCGTCACATCATGCAAAACAGCTATGAGTTTAAAAGAAAAATAGGAGTGAAACTGGGACTCTGGTAGAGAAATACATCATTATAAAGCCATACACATAAGCATAGATGTAAGTGAGGTATGTAACATCAGCTAACTGTGCAGTTATATATACAACATGTAAAAATACACCTGCTTCATGAGTAATGGAAAAATAGGAGTGCAGCTGTGTCTCTGGTAAAGAAATACATCACTATAAAACCATACAAAATATAATATATACTATTAATAATAATAATAATTAATACTATTACTAATAGCAATTAATATTAATAATTAATAATAAAATATTATAATATTAATTTATTATAATAGTATAATAGTATTATTAATATTAATTATATCAATTACATTAATAATAATAATATTAATAATAATATATATATTTAATATATAATATATAATAGATGATAGTGAGGTATGTAACAACAAGCAAGTGTGCGGTTGGGAGCTTGACATAATGGTAAAGTTGTTTACCTTACAGACAGAAGGTGCAAGGTTTGATTCTCACAAGGGGTAGTTGGCTAGGCTTAAAATGGCCCACAAGGGCAGTTAGCCTAGAACTACCCTAATGAACTAATTATATGTACAACATGTAAAAATGCACCTGCTATAACAGTAACTCAGTCTGTTAAATGCTGTGAAAACATTAATTTTTGGTTCACATGGTCCTAGTTTCAAATACAGTTGTCTCTAGCATTTAAAATGCATGCATGTGTACATCACCAGTATAAATTCTGATATGTATGACTGTTTCATTACCTATTTATCCACCCATAGCAGTACACTTTGAATGCCTGCTTCTAAATAATGGCAGTCAAAGGTCTACAGATAGGACCACATTTAAACTATTCCTATTATTAGAATGTGCATAGAATATCGGGTCATGCATCAGTATGAATTCCCAGAGGATTTTGAAGTATATAATTCAAATGAAGCCCAGTCATAGCAGACTGGATCCCAGAATGATTTGCTACTGATATTACAGACAACCACAGCAGCACAAGTTATAAACATATAGAAAGCTCGTGCTATAAGCAATGGTTGCAGCAAACACGTTCCAGATGACTAACATGATATTACACATGACTTGGCAGTTACCCGACTGATTGACATAATAATTAATGTACCCCTACCTTGTTCTAGGATACAACAAGCGTGTTTCCTTATACTATGTTAATGGTACCTTTGGCTAACATACTTAGCTTAAACGCAGCCCTTACTTTCCATTAGGATGGTTCCTTCAGTCAGGATCTGGCTGTAGACCAAGGATGCCACAGGTCACACAGTGCTGTTGCCCTGCACATTCTGCAGCCTCTCTAGCTATGCCTACTGCCTGCAGTAGCAGCATCAGATTCAGCCTGTAGCACACACATCTGTATGTAACAAGTAGCTGCTACAAACATTCTGTGTATGCTGAGATAATCCCTTCCCCAGTAATTTCCAACTCAAAATGTGAGAAAGTGGATGGAATCTACATTGAGGCCTTATATATTGTTGAGTAGTTGCATGGAATTGGGTGATTATACTGAAAATCAGCTATGTATGTAGCATCTATGTAGCATTCCTGAACCACAGATTAGTTCAGAGGCAATCACCTGCTAATGAGAAACATCTTAAAAAGGCACACATCTAGCTAGAGGAGCCATTGTGTATGAAAGTTAGTTTGTATGGTTAACTCATTCACATGGTACTCATATAGCTGTATCTTTCAAAAGGTGAGTTTTGTACTCCATCAGGTATGTAACCATTTTGTTTTCAGCAGGATGCATATGTTTGAATATACTTAGGGGGAAATGGGGATTTACATCAGTAAGTCTTTCTTAGAATGTAATGATGACATGCCAGTGATCTCCAGCTGTGTTATGCCTACAGAGAATGTAGAGTACAGCAAGGGTATAATGCTGTGTTAGCTAGGTACACAGGTCTCCTGGATAGTTCCTTTGATAGCAGTTATAGTAGTACCCTGCTATTTGGTTGGCACTGTTGTTTATGAATATGTTATGGGTGGGGGGGGTTCCCTGTTATGGGGCACATTACAGTTGACTCCTGCTTTTGCTGTGTGATCATATATGAGTATCTGTCATGTCACAAACAGCAGTGGGTCACTATTGCTACTATCTTAGTTACTTCCACAACCTTTCTATGTTTGGAACACTGTTGATTAAGAGATGTGTAATCATGTATGGAGTACCAATAGCTGTATCTGTACATACTGTACTCCCACATATGTGATCCTGACAAGTGTTCGCATTTATCTGTACTTCAGGAGATATCATGCATGTCAGACACCATCCACCTTTCACTGAGGCAGAAAACTACCTCATTATTGAGGCCTTGAGACAACACCACCAAGTCCTGCTGTCCAGAGGGAGGGCAAATAGGCAAGAGCAGGCAGCCTTTTGGGATGAACAGGTGCACGACATTAATGCTGTGGGTCATGAGAATTTGATATATGCGACACCGTGCACTGACATAATCAGCTTGGCACACAGACGTAAAGCAGACGTGGCCAGGGACTGTTAGATCACTTATGGTGGGCCTGCAGCAGAACAACCTCTGTCAGCCACAGAATAATTCCTGGTGAACCTTGCAACACAGGGCAGCTCCCAGTCATCCATTACCCCATATGTCATGGATGTAGGTTCAACCATTTCCACTCAAGAGAAGCATTCAGCTATGCTTAGTCAGATCATCATTGGAATACTGTAGCATTCAGTGTGTCAAAGTGCACATAGTTTTACGTGGGTGTCAGGTATTTTTGTGGGGGTTAGCTGCAGTTTTAAATTCATGCACAGTTTGTGACCCACATACCTGTTAACAGCAGCTAATGTAAATGTGAGATATTTTGAAGTATTAGTCCTGTTATACTGTCACATGCACTGCTGTGTACATTACCTCTCCCTAACATTTTTCCAGGATCATCAGGAATAGGAATAAGCCATGCTCCTGCTGCTGGTTATTACAAAACTGTTTTGTCAAAGATGTAGATTTAGTTCACTGTATTCGCTCAAGTGCCATCACAGGCCTGCTGGCTGGATTGATGTATTGTCTGCATGATTGCCAACTGTATAGATATTTTCTGACTGTACACAGTTTAGACTCATACATATGCCTTCTAGGTGTGACCACAGTGACTGATTTGACAGTATTGTCAGGACATTACAGATTACCATAACTGTCAACTATGCAGAGTTTTTCAGAATGTCAACAGTGTACATCATTTATGTTTTGCTCATGAGATTCCTTTTTAAAGAACATTTATTCCCAAATGATTACAGATGTGGGTTAGAAAATAATGTCCTCATGTCCTACTGTATGAAGTTGTGGGTTATACAAGTGTGTAATACTGACAGCAGTGTATACAGTTTAACATATATTGCAACATAGTACTGCAGAGCATAGTAGTGCAGGTATTAATGTAATGTAATGCTTTTTCCTTTGTATCACAGGTGACCAGGAAGGTTGGTCTTTGTCCCCTACACAACCTGATGTCAATGTCTCTTCAGGCTGTGATGATGATGGTGGGCAAAGTGAGGCACAGCTGGGAGTTGTAGGGGCTTAATTTGATGCAGAGGTTGACATCCCTCTTCCCCCTATATCACCGTACACAGCCAGTATACCTACACTTACCCTGTCATAGATATTGGACTGTTGGAGGGTGGGGACATTGGACAGGGAAGTGTGGCTACTGTGGCTTCAGTGACTGTTGACACTAGCCATAGACAAACAGTTGGTGAGGTTCCACACAGGTGGATTGATAGGGGTGCTTGTGGGAGGCCTACTGTCCCTCCACCAGCTGTTGCAAGTGTCTCATCTTGTGTCACTCTGCATAAGTTTAGGGCTATCATGGAGGCACAGGAACATTCAGAAAGGAACTCTAGATAAATGCTCAGTGTTATGAATGCAGTGCAGTCTGACATCTGTGACTGTCTCCACCAGATTAATGATACCCTGGAATGGTTCACTGACACAGTGGAAAGAAGTTGCTTTGAAACCGATCACACACTATCTGTCTTGGAATGCATGTTGTCTGTGATGGAACATCTGGTTGGAGTTGAGCATTGGCTTCATGGACATAGGTCAACAACTACATCTGCTGAGAGTCAATGTGGTGATGCACAACCATGCTCCCATAGCGGCAGTACATCCAGCACTCCAGAGGTGACTGTGCTGTCCACACCAAGACATGGCAGGCCATGGCCTCATGCCCCTGAGTGGTCTTGTGGAGGTCACATTCCCAGCAGACAGCAGCCACCCTCAGGTACTAGCACAGCATCTGACCTTGGGCATGGAGGTGCCAGTGCAACTCCTGGCAGAGCCAGTTTGCATGTTTGGGGGCAGAGACAATGAGCTGTCAGCCCTACCACACACGTCTAACAGCTGTCTAACATACAGACATGTAGGGCTAGCACTGAGCTTGGCTGTGTACAGTCACACACTCACACACCAATGTCATATTCAGGTCACTTTAAGACACACATGCTACATTTCCATGATTCATTCTGCCTGCATCCCTTCCTGACTCACACACAAGCTTGACAACCTATTGGGTCATGCTAGGCTTCCTGCTCCCCAACACAACACCCTGTGCAAGTGATGACACTTTACTCGTGACACATCCCTCTTATCTCTCCCATGGATGAAGGGAAATAAAGTACATCTCACCCTGACCAAATAAGCAGCATCCTTATTTCAACCCCCTCTTATTTTACTTATCAAGCAGAGTCTCATCACTAACTTTCATTCCCACTTATTGAATTAAACATCCAAACCCCCTTTTACTAGGGCAGCATGACCTCACTCACCCTAACTACATAAGCAGCGTCCTTACCTCTGCTCACTTACTTTTAGTTATCAAGCAGATTCCAATTGCTCTCTTTCATTTCCCAACTCATTGAAATAAGAACAGAAGAGGGACAAGCCTGCCCTCTTCTCTGCCAACCAGCCTGACCAGGCTGTTCCCCCTCTTATTCCAAAATTCTTAACAAATCCTCCAAAACAAACCTAACCGTACATTAAAAAAAACTGAAGCCAAACATCATTTGGTGTACTCCACCCTCTCTGAACCAAACTGGATCCTTGTCATCAACATCCCAGAGCCCTATCATATAAATACCCAAAACAGCCAGTTGGCTAAGCAGCTGAAATTAAACCAATGATCTCTCTCTTCAGCACTCGCCTCCACAGAAAAGCCACCATCTTCACTCAACCACTCATTCTCACAAGAGACAAACATACACAGACCCCTCTTTTATGACATCCATTTACATACCACTGCAACTTCCTGAAAATGCACCATACTTAGCATTATGTGCAAACACATTTTGCCTGCAAACTTTTTGGGGAAATAAATTAATTTAAAATGGTGCAATTAACCTTGATTCTGACCATGAAGTTCAATGAATCCAAGCACGCCAATGAAGTCAATGAAAGAGATATTCACTAAAACTCCAACCCCCCCACCACCCAGCAACTGCCAACCTACCCCACTATTGACACACAAGCACTCCCCCAACTTTAAGATCAATGCTAAAAGTGAGAGCCTATCTGTGCTCTTCTGCTAATGCTTGTGTTGACCTCAACCTCTCAGAGAAAGTGATGGAAAAAATGAAATACTCCATCCTTTTCGTACGTCATTGTAGGTTAACTAGCTTGCAGGGACAATATCAAAATTATTGTGCTTACCAATTCTGCCCTTTCCAACATACCAGCTCTGAGACCCCCCCCCCCATGACCACCTAATCAAAGATGGGAATCAAACCCTTCACCTTATGTCTATGAGGCAAACACACTGTCACTATGCCTCCTTAACGTCTACATTAAGTTAGCTTTCCGATCTGGAAGCTCAAAACTGGAGAACCCTCTGAAGTTTAAAGAACAGGCTTAAATTATGAGATAAAATCTGTCCATTATGCCACATCTGGGCAAAAGTAATGTCCACTTACTGCAAATACCAGTAAAGGTGTGTGCAAGCCATACCTCTCAACCTCCTAGATAAAATATCTGGACACAGCCATAAATAAAAGTGCGCCAAAGGTCCAAAATAGGGACTTTTTTTTAATATTGCTCTTAAAAGCCTAGACAGTTGATAAATAACCAGTGTTGCATTAGCATGAATTATCTGAAGGGTAGAAGTCTGAAACTCAATTATCTGTCATAATTTTTAACTTCAAGCTTAATTATTTTCCAGTAATTTGCCAGACACCCACAACTGTATGAAAACAGACCAAAATATGAGGTCAAATCTGAACATTCTGTGAAAATCTGTACAGCTGAGAAGTATGCTCTCAACCTCTTAGAGCAAGAATTCTGAACAAAGCCATAAACAACAAAGGGACAAAGACCCAAAATAGGGACAACCACTAAATACTGCTTTTACAAACTTATAAAGTTGATAGAATAACATAGCACAACTCCTCTGAAGAGAATGGAGTCCTCTGTAACATGGTAATGAATTGCCAGAAAATCAAAATTTTCTGAAGCAGAGCTGAACATATGAGATAAAAATCCAGACAGTCCATGAAAATCTGTGTGTGTGTTTGTGTGTCTGTCTGTGTGCACACGTGTGTTCAGGGATTTGCAAAGGTTTTGTCATCAGCATATCTTCCTAATGTATAAGTCTGTACAATTCTCTCCAATTCTTACTATATTAAACCTGTACATTCTGTGATAATCTGTACAGTTAAGAGATATGGTATGAGCCCTTCCTCCAGACACCCACCACACACCAACCATCAAGTGCAGGCATGCTTCCCTCACAACAGACTCCAAGCCCCACCACGCATGTGTGGAATACAACACTGCCTCTAGGGACACTTTTTAAATATTGCTCTTACAAACTTATAAAATTGATAGAATAACAGGTTTTGCAGTATCATGAATTTTTGGAAGGGAATAAAGTGTACCTAAATACGAGGAACAAACCTCATGTAGGGTCCTAAAAAGTTCATGTTCCTCGAGGTTCCACACTGAAAGGGCTTGACACATTTCAAGTTAGGAATTTTAAACAGATGTTCATGGTAAACAGAAATTAATCCTATTTATTCCTTAAAAAAAACAATTATACATAAAACCAGCATATTTTAACTATCCTATGACCTTCCAAGTTGAAGTTGTTAGCAAGCCATAAGTATGTGTTCCACAGACACAAACGGCACCACAAACTGCAAAAGGAACAAACCAAGGCAGGAATAAACAGCATCATGAAATTTTCAGCTCTTCAGCTCTTTTATTAAAATGGCAAGAATAAAAACGATGGTAGCAAAAGCAAAATAAAAAACAAAAATGTAGAAAATACAATGAATCTGGTTGGATGTTTGCCACTACCCTGGCATTAACGATTGTTGTTCTGTTCAGAGCCTCTTAAAACTTAAGAACTTGAACAAGTAACTTACACATTTTTTAGGGCTAAGAATTAGTATAGGTTAGTCTTGCAGTTAATTAACATACTGAATGTAAAGGCTGAGTTTTACTTGTATAAGAATAGTGTTTGATGTCAGTTTCCGTCATTGTATTTTCTACATTTTTATTTTTCATTTTCTTTATTGCAATATGCCTGTATGTAGTATATTTATTGCACTATGTCTGCATGTAGTATTGACTGCTATGCTGCAAATTCAAGGCTAATTATTAAACCTAACTGATACTTACTAAGCGATTAAGTTAATAGGACAAAGAATGGGGAAATGTATTTAAGCAACTTTGTGCTTGCTGTGAGTTGTCTGAAGAAGTCTAGTTATTAAATAGGTGAAAAGCACTTAACTTTATTTGCTTTTGCTGCCATCATTTTTATTCTTGCCATTTTAATAAAAGAGCTGAAGAGTTGAAGATTGTGTGGTGCTGTTTATTCCTGCCTGGTTTGTTCCTTTTGCAGTATGCGTTCCACATTTTGCCAAGTTGTTCCACCTTATGAGGCCTGGTGTTCATCATTTTGTGGATTGAAGGTTGAAATCTATGTCTAAAACTCTGATGCCTGTCAGTATCTTCTGAATTTAACCCTCCATGTTTAACTAATGAATTGCCAGAAAACCACAATTTTATGAGAAATAGACCACAAATATGAGGCAGAAGACGTTCTGCAAAATCTATACAGGTGAGAGATATGACCGTAATGGCTGTAATGGTTCCTCTGCTCCCAAGTATATATGCTCCAGAAATACCATGCTTAGACAGACTACAATCCATGGGAAAGGGAAAAAAAATCCTGCAACAGATACAGACAATTGAAAAGAAAGCCACCAGCAGCTCAAACAAAAACAAGCTACCAACGACCCAGGAGGGAGCAGCAAGCACCCAACTCAACCAACCACAAGATATTTGCCTCCCACAGCCAAGGTCCACTATGCCATGAGCACATGACAAGCACCCATCTTCTCAACTACCATGCGGCTTCAACAGTTCCCTGTCCAGGTGCACAGTTCGTCCTCTCCACCTTTTGTTTCTTTGTAAGATAACACAACATGAGTCAAAAATCTGGACAGTTGAAAGGTATGACCTGGTGTACTCTCACTCCTATCCTAAAACCAACTAAGTTACTAATGCAGGTTGAAATCTGAGATGCAATTGTATGTAATTATTTAGTGAGTGCACTTATCGGATCCTCACAGTGATTTGTCAGAAACCCACACTTCTATGGAAAATGAAACCAAAATACACCTCCACCCAGAAAAATTCCAGACCTTCTATGAAAAATGGAACCACTAAACGGTTAAGCCAACAACCATGGCAAGGACCAAATGTCCGCACAACCACAATACCTCTGATAACATCTTAGCTGGGTGTTAACTGCACTTGTGCAGCATGTGAATGTTATTCAGTAGATATCACAGCCTGCAAAAAGGCATTCCCACTCAGCTAGACCCCTGCTAGCTTCCAAAAATAAACAACTAAAACAGTTTCCTAGCTAGGAAACCCCTCTCCCCTTGCCAAAAATACCATTAGGAGCTAACATGACATTGTACCACCCAACCAAAGCAGATTAAACACCAGTGCAACATCAAACAACTAAAGGCATGTTTTCAGTCCAGAAAATAGTTATCTCTGAGAGCATGTGAGTGAATTTCCCTCAAACTAAATGATCTTTCACAATTTGCCTGACTTATTTCTTTTTCTTTCTTTTTTTTTTTTTTGTATAAATGCACACTACTAAATCCAGGCCACTACCCTTTTCACGTAACACCCCCTCCCCCATCAAGAATCGTACAACAAAGGCCAGCCTGTGCTCTGCCCTGAAGGGAACAAGGGAGAGGAAGGAAAAAATATATATATCCCAAACCTTTCCTACCAGTCATTACCAATTTCCAGCACACATCTATCAATCCAAGGGCCTACCTGATCACTGCAGTATGTACAGGCTGTCTCAGACGTAACCCTGCACTGTAGCAAGTTCACGCCAAAATGTGATACCTTATCCAGTTACACTTGCATAAAACCCGTTAAGCCCCTCCTTACACTTACCTCATTTCCTCACAGTCTTCCTACTTTCCATTTAACCCTTTCATCCCCAACCCTAACTTTCTTCCACTGCCCACTTAATTTCCGTTACAATTTCTACCTAACCCACACATGAAGATGTCCCTGGACAAATTAGTTTGCTACCAAACCTCATATGTTACCATTATGTTGATTGTGCCATGTAATAAACTAACTCTGTCCTCACTTCATTTGAGAGCTGCATACCCTATGGCAGGTTAATCTACTCCACTACATCTCTTCTTTCATTTGTTTTTCAAGTAAAGTTAAGACATGCTTCATTATACCATTTTATGTTCTGTTTGTGTTTTCTAAATTGATTAATGCATTGGATAATGCAAGCAAGTAGGCAAGTAACAGTTATAAATCATTTTGCAAAAGACCTTTATTAATACGTGCCTTTTCAGTGCTATGTCTGATTTTTGCATTGCTTTGTTTGTCATTATTTATTTTAAAGGAATCCTTGAATTTGTTTAGTTAAACTGAAGCAAACCCACTGATTACATTAATTGCATACACTGTAATCCCAAATGAGCTAACATTCATTTGATTCTTAAGGTAAACTACAAGTGCCAGATAGTTTTCTCATGGCCTTTTCCATAAATTTTATTTGAAATTCAAATATTAAAATATAAGTCATATTAAAGCATTTTGGTGATAGATCATTAGTAGATCTCTTATCTGATATTGTTCCATTTATCAATGGCGCAAGACCCTTATTGCCAGAGGGTTTTAAAATATACATCAGAGCTAAAACTAGAGGAAAGATCATGTGCTTTTAATTTAACTGGAACACTGTTTTTAAGATTTGCCAGATCTGTATAGTGGAATACAAGGGTTCATGACTCACTGGCAGAAAATATCAAACTTTTGTTCATAAAAAGAGTATTTGCAGTTGGTACCTGCTTTTTGTGCAGTCGTTTGGCTTTTACAAGAGGTCTTTAATTGCATTGATTCAAAATTTCTTGTTACAGAAGAAAGAATTTTCCTACTTCTATTAAACTTTATCCATCTGTTTTCTTACTCAAAATGTATATATATATATATATATATATATATATATATATATATATATATATAATATATATATATATATATATAAATATATATATATATATATATATATATATATATATATATATATATATATATATGGGTCTATGTCAGATAACTGAGTTTTCAAAATCTCGAAATTCATACGTTCGAAACCATATAATTGAGTTTCCAAAAAATAATCCATCAAAAAATACAAAAAAACATAAAAATCTACCTTTTTACATTGTTGCAGGGGTAAAGCCCCCGTGCATCCCCCATGTTACTCCCCCCTCAGCCCTGTAAATTATATATATCAACTCCGAGATCACACTGCAATGAGAAAAAGGGTAAATTTTCCAGTCTGTCAAACCGTACTGTATCGCAATCTCCATTCAAAAGCTTCTGGTTTTCAAAAACTCGATCATAAAGTCTCAACCGTATGAATTTTGAGTTTCTGAGAGCTGTATATACATATGTGTATATATGTATATGCATATATATATATATATATATATATATATATATATATATATATATATATATATATATATTTATTAGATAAAGATATATAGATATAGTGATATAGTTTCAGAAGCATAAACCTTTCATTATTCCAAGCCTTCTTGAACCTTTAGAAAACATTTCTGTGCATGTTCAATGGAAATTATTTATTTATTTATTTATTTGTTTGTTTGATTGTTTTGCTTGTTTGTTTTGTTTATTGTTAATCAGATAAACACACTAGATGCAGCTGCCACTTTCCAAGGTCACCTGCCTCTTTTTAAAGGCAAAACAGGAACATATTCTTGTTTAATGAATGTGCAGAATCATCCAGAAGGTATTGGAGTGGATTAAACCTTTGACATTTAGATGACATCTGTTAGAAGCATATAGCCCTAACTTGCCCTTCCATCCAAAACCCCTTTTCTCATTTTTCCACATGTGTTTGTGATATTACACTAATGTTCACAGTAACTGTGTGGTTATCTCTGCCTCTGAAACGTAGCCATAACCAATAGTGCTAAACAAAACATGTGCAGCAGTTAAACTAACAAACTCTACTGAGCGTGCTGTTCATACATATGCATCACATGTAACCTATTGACATCTCCTAGATGTGAACTGGGTCCCTACTCTGCCCTACACCACTTACTCAAAACAAACTTTTCATCAATGTCCTATACTGTCTTAAGCACAAGTGCACTGCAGGTGTTATGCAATTAATATAATAAGACTTGGAAAAGACACAGAAACCCAACATACGTATCTGAGTTCATAGTGTTCTGCAATTGTCTGACATTATGTCAATTTGAAAATAATATTCTGTAGCATGCTAATTATACCTAATCCATTTATACCACAAACTACTTTCACTCATCTTTTAGAATGATAGCTCTAGATTGAAAGATTTAAATGTTCATGTAACACTAATTTACCTTGCTATATAATGTAAACATTATTAATTTCCTGTAGTGATGCATCTACTTCCATCGGTTAGATATACTAAACTAATGAGCTTATTCTTTTTGTCTTCCATCACCAATTATTTAATTAGTATCTTCCAAATTAATTTTAACTTTCTTACATTTTTTGTAATATGTTTATAATGCCTAAATGTACACCTTTATAAATGACTACTATATCATTATTCCTTTAGGAGCTGGTTAAAGGGGTGCACAGAGAAGGGGTCTACATTAATTAATTGAAAAACATATTTGTCAAATACTTATTCATTGATGGATAAACAGGAAAATTAGTTACAGTGGAGCATGGACGTTTTCCTAGGGTTAGGAACCACTCACTCTCTAGCACTCTGGAACACACACTGCACTAAATCAAACCCACCCACATTCTCCCTTACTATATATACCAACTCAGAGATTGGGCTATGGTGGGGAAAAGGGCAAAGTTGTGATGATGGCCAAGTGTTTTTTAACCTTGGGAAAAATTCCATGCTTCACTGTAATGAATTTCGCTGTTTAGCCATCGATGAATATGTATTCGACGAGTACATATTTTGATGAACTAATATAGACCCAAAGAGAAGTGTTGGCTCTTGTAAATGCAGTCATGCTCTCTTTAAACACAAAACATCCAACTTCTGATTCCTTTCCCAGGAACCCATCCAATAGCTTTTATCTTCCACAATTACTAAGAAGCACTGAAAATTGTTAATATTACTGTAGCAGCATTAATAACCAAAGTGCAGTACATACAGCCTGACTTCTAAAGGAGACCTCTTAAGTAATAGATTTAACAGAAACATGGCATAAAAGAACTCCCTTGTTATCCCCACTTCTAAAGACAATATGTAATTCCCCACTTCTTAACGCAATATAGTACACCTTTATAATTACAACAAGGGAATAAAAACAGGTGTTATTCCTACCATTTTAATTAAAAAGTAATTATGTTTTCAACATACATATTGACTGTTATGATTTAGGCATAGTGGCAGGACTTCAGATTTTTCCTCACTCTTCCTAGTTTTACAGCTTTTCCTCATGACAACGGACTTATTTTAATCAAACATGCATTGTTAAATTGCTAAGTGAAGACTACACAATGATTTCTTATCAGTAATCATGGGGTCTTGTATTTGAGGTTATTCTGTTCTGAAAAACATGAAAATACTCAGTTTTCTGATCCTTTGCTTTTGAAGACCAGTGCTATGACTTTTTAATTCTCAAAGGTTGAGAAGTCTGCCTCATTTCAATGATATTGCATCATTCCCTCCATTACAGCACTTTTGAGTGTGTACCTTTAACTATGAGAGGATGCTGTCTGAGCCTTTAAAAAATGAAGTCTCGCCTTACACTTCTAAGAAATACTCTTTGACAGAGGTCAAATATCAATACAATTGGGTTTGCCATAATGTATGCTTCAGGATAAAATAGTCTGATACCTTGTATACAGCATAGTTTTGGAATTATTAATGCTAATATGAACAATCAATATTTAATGCCTAGAGGCACAGTAGGAGATAACAGCAGAAATGTTTGGAGGCCCACTTAGCTATAATGTATTAACCAGTTTTGCTCTTGACTGCATTATGTGCTATACAGAGATACATAAGGCTGCAAAAATGAACAGTTTTGTAACATATATACCTTGCTCTTCTTTTATTTCAATATTCTGTATGGTTACCACTCCTTCAATTTATATAACATTACCTAGATTCATTTTACTAGGAGACTTAACTGACTTTGTCACTCATAAAATCAGCCTTAAAACTCTATTTCAAAATACAGTCTAACAAATTTTATCAGCTCCCTTATAAGACTGTAGCTATTTCAGGTAAAAAAAAAAAAACAGAGACACTAATTTTCCATTTTGCTTTGAAAAATACTGGTCAAACCCGAATTTGGACTTTTTCATGGAATTCAGCACTTTGTGACAGAAAACTCATTCATCACAACTTGTATTTCTTCTGATATTTACTGCTTATAATCCTGTCAAATTTTTATTGACTCATCTTTAGCCAGAACTAGTTTTGTTTTATGCAACAGAAAATAATAATGAAATCATTGCAATGGCCAGAAATTACATTTACAAATCACAGGAATAATTAATGGATCTCACTCGATGAAATAAAATTTAGTTTTGGTGAACCACAAATCAGAGTCCCTGCTAATTGCTTATTGTTATACATTATACACTATACTCTTACTTCTCCACTCTTCAGATGTTCTACTACACTTCTTTTATGATATCCTTATACTTCCTATATGGTAAAATCTCAAGAGACCACACCACACATAAAGGTATCAGTTTCAGCCGCTGTACTGATCCCCACATAATATTCTCAATCATTAACATTGTTTAATCTTTACTCTGCTCTACCTTTTATGTAAGTGAAGAGCTTCAGTTCTGCAGCACTTTCCATTTAAAATAATACCTTTTGTATAGCTATCTGCATGGTGCCAGATTCAGCTGTCACCACCATTTTTGAGTCAAAACCATCATTCTACCTTCTTCAATGGTTTTGTCTAACTGTTGCAGGTCTTCTCTCTTCTTTCATGTAATCCAGCCATCTCTTTGGTAGACATCCTTATTTCCTCATTGGTTCTTTCTGTCTCTCCCAAATCATCACCAGATCATCTTCTTTTTTGCTCACATGCCCCAAATCAACTTAATCTGTTTTCTTCGATTTTCTCTGCAATTGGAGCTACTTTGACATCTGTTCTGATGTCCACATTTCTTCATTTGTCAAACAGTGCATGTTCTACCACTCATTTCAGACACTTCATCCCTATTGCATCTAGCTTACTCAACTTCTCAGTCTTCATCAGGTTTCTATACCACCCTGTAGTATTGATTGCTCTACTATTTTGTATCTAAGATATAAGAGCCTTATCTATCGAAAGCCTACTTACTCTAATGCGTTCCTGCATTTTACGAGTTCTCATCCTGGTTATCAAAAGAAAGCAATAGTTAAAGGCCAGATGGTTAGAGCGGCCAGAATGATTTCTGAGTTTGATGATTTCCTGTTGGAATGTGAACAGTTGAGCCATATGTTTGTTAATAGAGGTTATCCTGTTTCTTTGCTTGTTGACATTAAAACAGAGGTTGTTAATAAAAGAAGATCGGGGTTTTATAAACCCATTCTCTCCTTTGATGTCAACATTTTGGAAACTGCTACCATCTCTCCATCTAGACCAGGGGCTGAAAATAATAATGGGTTAGTCTCTAGTATGAGATTTTTTTGTACATACTCAGTGGATCATTTTGAAATCAGGAAAGTGCTCAATAAATATTGGGCTTTGATTTCTGAGGATAGTTATCTGTCCCACAAGTTAGGAGAGGTTCCAAATTTAACTTTTAGAAGAGGGCGGAATTTAAAATCCTTGTTAGAGCTGAAATCACAAACTGTAAGTCAAAGGCTTTCAGGAATGATGAAGTGTGGGGCTCGTAACCAATGTAAGCACATACTTACTGACTCAAAAGTCAAGATTAGGGACTAAGAATACAAAATAATAGGAAAACATAGTTGTGATTCCACAGGTGTAGTTTATTTGGCCTTATGTCAAAAATACGCTGCATTTTACATAGGGAAAACTGTAAGAAGGCTTAAACAGTGCATCTATGAACACACTTACGCTATAGCAAAGCAGGACCTAAACAATGCCCTTGCCAGGCATATTAATGCATGTCCTGGACATTTTTTTAAGTTTACAGTCCTTGGTAAAATATCTGTGGATTATAAAAAAGGTGGCCCCTGGCAGGTTCATTTAGAAATAAATGAACTTGCTTGGCAGTTACATACATGGGCATATACTAATCCTGGCTTAAATGAATTTGTATCTATTGCCTGTGTTTTAAAACTATTATCTACTAAAAGGTAGACATAATGGGTAAAGCATTTTGCCTTTATGTTTAAATGTTGTATGCTGTTTAGCATATACAAGAAATAGGCAATATATGTTTCTTGGTTTTTGTTTTATTTACACAGGTTCCAATGTAATAGATGAATGTTATAACTTTAGTTGTAGGGACTACATTATCATCCATTTTAAATGTTTTTGGAATTTAGTATGTTGCTGTTATAAAGTGGTTAGCATTTAATAGTATTACTGTACATAATATTTTTTTTAAAATAAGCATTTTTTAAAATAAGCAATTTGATATTAATGTGTTTTAACATTAGACATTGATATAATTTTATATATTTACATACATATGTTATAAGTTATTTCTATATGTGTTTATTGTTTACTTTTGGACAACTATATTCAGACATATATTGAATGATTTCATGGGTTTTGGATTTTAAATTAAGGTATATATATATATATATATATATATATATATATATATATATATATTTTTTTTTTTTTTAAAGTTGTTGCATAATAATTATCTAATTGATTTAGTTTAATTGGATAAGTTATACTGATTTAATTAAACCTAATTGATTGCCATGTTGTATATATAATGGTTGTTAGTTGGCTTGTAATTTTGTCTGAAGACGGTGAGACACTGGGCTCGCCGAAAGCGTGTTTTGTGCTTACATTACTGCATTTAATAAATCAGTGCTTGGGTTGTGCTCCGCTGCTTATTCTCCGTTTTTTCCGGTTTTGTCTAACTGTTGCAGGTCTTCTCTCTTCTTTCATGTAATCCAGCCATCTATTTGGTAGACATCCTTATTTCCTCATTGGTTCTTTCTGTCTCTCCCAAATCATCACCAGATCATCTTCTTTTTTGCTCACATGCCCCAAATCAACTTAATCTGTTTTCTTCGATTTTCTCTGCAATTGGAGCTACTTTGACATCTGCTCTGATGTCCACATTTCTTCATTTGTCAAACAGTGCATGTTCTACCACTCATTTCAGACACTTCATCCCTATCGCATCTAGCTTACTCAACTTCTCAGTCTTCATCAGGTTTCTATACCACCCTGTAGTATTGATTGCTCTACTATTTTGTACGTCTTACTTACCTTCTTCTGTGACACACTACCCATGACACTCTACGTCCTCAAAACTGCCAAGCATAAGGCATTCATGTAGCTGAGTGATTCACAGAATCATTAGGTTGCATAAATTAACATGGTCACTTGCAGCCACTCTTACTAATAAATATGACCAAAACTTGTGTTTATCTATCACAGAAGAGGAACGTCCCAGGGATTTAAGTAGACAGGTAGTCTTGGAGGTGTACGCACATGTGAGTGTCACTGTCTACCTGGGAGGTCACAGTAGAGAGGATAGTTAGGGTATAGAGAGGGTTTGTGCTTGCATGTGCGTGCACGTGTGTGTGTGTGTGTGTGTGTGTGTGTGTGTGTGTGTGTGTGTGTGTGTGTGTGTGTGTGTGTGTGTGTGTGTGCAGGTGTTGGGAGTCTGTCATATCTTCACTCACACATAGACTAACAAACAAATCATGCAACATTAGACACCAGGAATAATTCTAAAAATGGTTGTTGAGGGACCAATAGACATGGAAATATCTGTAACAACATGCCTCAGTAGCACTTAGACATAACTTAGAATTCTTGTGCCACTACCGCTCTTTCAGAAGACATGGGTTAGGGGAACCCTAGACACTAGGGATGCATCTTTAAGAACATGCCTCAATGAGACTTAAATATAATGTGCAATGGGGGGAACAATAGACACTAGGGATACATTTTCAATATCATGCTGTAAAGGCTCTTAAACAAGATGAAGGCTGGGGAACACTAGTCCCCAGGGATAACTCTTCATTATTGTACCTTAAAAGCATTTAAATAAGATCTGGGGGATCAATAGCCACTAGGCATACCTATTACATCATACCTTAGAGCATTTAATAAAAAAAATAAAAAGAGCGAGAGAAAAAAAGACAACATGGGTTAGGAGGAACACTAGATAACAGAGACACTCACTATATCCTGCCTTAAAAGCACTAAAAAGACTCAAAGCATGTATCAGAAAGGATATTAGTCCCCATTTTGTAACATAATTATAAATATAAGTATCTAGCATGTTCTAATGCATGCAACAGTCTGTGAGTCAAGAGGGACGGTGGAGAAAAATTCACTAAAAAGACAGGAGGTGCACTAGATGAGACCAGGGAGATTATTTAAACTACTACTAGAACTCACTTAAAAAGTTTATAGAGTGACAGCTTTAACATAAACTTAATGTCTGGCATTATTAACTGACCATATGGATATGTGATTTACAAATGCAGGGGAAAAACGCCTAAGAAAAAATACTGGGGATCTTATTTCAACTCTTGGACAAGTAAGAGGTGTGTGTGTGTGAGTGTGTGTGTGTGTGTGTGTGTGTGTGTGTGTGTGTGTGTGTGTGTGTGTGTGTGTGTGTGTGTGTGTGTGTGTGCATGCATGTATGTGTGTGTGTGTGTGTGTGTGTGTGTGTGTGTGTGTGTGTGTGTGTGTGTGTGTGTGTGTGTGTATTTAAGTGCATGTGTGTTTCAATGTGTGTTTGTGTGAGGAAGTATGAATGAGGGAAAGTGCCTATACTACCATGATGCAAGGGCCACAAATGTTAACTACTGCAGGAAAGTGCTGATCTGCACTTGCAGTAGGTAACAGCAATTCAGAGACATACAAATTAGCCAGTAATGAGGGCTTTCCTCATTCTGGCTAATGTGTCTCTGAATTGCAACTCTACATATTGTACATAATATCATCCAAAGACTCCCAAAGTGTGTTTTTCAGTCTCCTCATCAATAAGGGATGTATTTAAACAAAATCAGGAACATCATAATTTATACTTTAATTACATATTTATTTTATCTCATTCTACAGATTTCATTCTTATGAAATGGAAGGTAGCAGCTAATATGTGACAAATGAACATCTCTCATCCCTTATTGATGAGAAGACAGAAAAACACTTTGGGGGACGTTGCATGATAGAGAGACAACTGATGTGTTGGTGCATAAACATAGCTGGCTTTAATCACCAGCAAACCCTGCAGTTACCAGGGGGCCCCCTGTTCCTGTGGGGCCCTAACCACAGCACATTATCTTATATTAATATTTTATAACTTGTCTGTCAAAACAACAAAATCTAGTACAGCAATCTTGTATACTTAATAAATGAGGTGGGTAATAATAACTATTTCTTATATCTCCTTTAAAATTAAAAGCTATCACTGGATATATTTAGTGTTTTTTGTAATAGGCATCACAGTTCCATTAAATATTTTACCACTGACATATTGCCTCTGGCTGATATAAACCATGCCGGTGGACAATTTCTCCACTAAAATTAACAACATAGCCAGGTTTTGATGCTTGCAATACTCGTGAGTGCAAGGATCCCCATTAATTGTCCTAGGTTGTGTGGGGGGCCCACAAAAGCTGCTGCTGTTTGGTGGAAAATGAGGAGAAAGAAACTGCATTCATTTCCTAATTATGCTCTTTAACCTGAATGGGGCTATGACATGGCCCTTTTAGGATAAATTTGATAATGAACATGAGCAAGGTAAGCACTAGGGAGATTAGCAAGCACAGAGTGACCAATCTCAGTGTTTACCTTGGGTTTTAAGAAGAGCTGATGCTCTCAATCTACATGGATAGTTTTCTCTTTCAAGGGAGTTTTGTAAATATTGGCAGAACACCTGATACTATGACTCTGAACTTCTTTGTTGAAGAATTCTGCACAATGCCAAAAATAATAGCTGAATCAAGTCACAAAATCAGGAACGCATTTTAAATATTATTCTAACTCACTTAAAAGTGAAAACCATAACACCTTTTGCATCAATGTGCATTTTTTAAACAATAAGTCTAAAACTCTGATGTCTGGATTTATCAACTGTCTGTAATCCTGAATGATTTACAAGCAAGTTAAACTTTGTACGAAGGGTATAGCAAAATTATGAGGAAAAGTCAGGGAAGGTCTGTGAAATCAGGGACAGCAACAGGTATGCACTACTCATCCATGAGGTAAATAAAAGAGACTTACCCCCTGCTGCTGATTGACGACTGTTAAATAGCAGTCACTGATCTGGTGTGGAAGTACCAGTGTTGCACAATGTGTTGCTATTTGATGAAACAAGTACAAGCTAGTGTTGCTAAAGCTTATGTGTGTGTGTTTGCAAACAATATCATAGGTTTTATCTGTCATACAACAAATAATCCCAGGACACACTCTTAATTTTCTGTGTATCAGTAGAAAACACAGCTAACAAAGTTATGTTTCAAAAGTAAGCTATAAAATATATCACAGAACACTCAGACATTTAGATCTTCTATGAGTCTGGTGGCTCTCACTCCCCCAGAATATATAAATGGATACAGGGAGACCCGTTAATCATCCTTGATTGTGTGGGGCCCCACAAAAGCTTTTGTCAGTTGGGGAAAAATGAGGAGAAAAACTGTATTAATTTTCTGATTACAGTCTATATCCCAATATTACCCTACTGGGATAAAGCTAATAATAGCCTCTATCAAACACACCCATTCTAAAACCAACCCTGTTAAAATGTGTATGTGTACAGAAAGTTGTTGAAAATGATATATTTTTTATTGTGGGGCTGGGAATTGTGTAGTTATTGTTTCTTTAATTTTCCTCTCAGTCAAACCCTAGAGGTATAGACAGGAAGTCATTATAACTTCTGTTTGGGCTGGGGACAGTGTGGAAATTGTTTCTTTTACTTTTATCACAGACCTCAGAAATATACAAAGAAGGTTACTGTAGTTTTTGTAGAGGCACTGAGCTGTCTAGGAGCACCAAAGTAGAATACATTACTGAAATCACTATTTTGTTTCACTTTCCTCACAGCCACACATCAAGCATGTATACAAGTTGCTGCTTTTGGGGGTTGGGGTGAAGCATGAAGAGGCAAACTAAGTATATGTATGCCAGCAGTCACTTGAAATACATGACAGTCTAAACTTCTGCTTTCATCCCAATCTAACACCAGAGGGATGCATAGACAGTGACCATCTTTGTTTTTTGGAAGTTGAGGGAGGCATGCAGTATTTCCAGACAGGACCTGTGTATTCTCACATTTGTCTTGTCAGTTTATTGTATGCAACTATTTTCTCATATTTGAACATTAAGCCTTGGGAAAAATGTATGTATTCCTTGAAAGAAAAAAAAGTACTGAAATTATTTTCTTATGCACAATGTTTGTTTATCCACCATTCGATTAAAAGGTTGGGAAATGCTCTAAATTTATAACCTCTATGGCTTCTGGGTGCCCTGGCTTAATTACATTATTTCTTGAATGGTTATTACTGTGCTGTCTTGATCAGTGAAGGTGTGTTGAAAGGATGCAAGAAAAACAAAGTTTGAACAACAAAATGAATTTCTTTCCTTAATCATAATTTGTGTTCAAGCCATCACTGGATGAAAAGGTTGTGGGAAAAGAAAGAAAAAAATCATCCGAACATATAGAAAGTTATGGCATCTTGAAAAATCTGAAGAGTAAGGCAAAATTTGAGAAGAGGAAGAAAAAAGGAATGTGCATGGTATGGGGAGCACTGGAGGATGTGTATGTATATATGTGGGGGGGGGGGCTGAAACAGCAGGCAGTGCCTAGGAACCATTTCAACTAAGTCCATCCCTGTACACAGAGTTGTAATGATTAATTGTTGCACCTAAATACCTGTAACTGCGAATGTCCCTTTGGGAGATGGGCCAACACACTGTGGTATTTAGGCCTGTTACAATGTTAGAGCATACTAGCTACAGGACAGTCTCTACGTACTATTTCTAAACGTTTGCACCATGAGTTAAAAGGTTGTTTATGAGAGGTGGCAGTGACAAGGTGATACTTAGTTTGGAAGTACCTAGGGGCCCTCAACTTGACATTTGCCTGGGGGTCCCCAAAATGCTAACACCGTCCCTAGGGGCCTCCAACTTGACATTTGCTGGAGGACCCCAAAATGCTAACACTGGCCCTGTGCATAAGGCAACATAAATCCCCGGGATTCATGAACCTTGCACCAGGCGCACGCATAGCGTAGGCGTCACAACGCCAAATTTGGCCGCCGAGCGATTCAGGTACGATCCAATTCCACGTGCACTACCGGCGTGCGCCAGATCTTTGCAGCCCCCGGTGTAGGTATGCTAAACACCCCATGTGTGGTGTGCCACCATGCAAATGAAGGCATATAGCGATTCACAAAGTGGTGCAGGCGTAGCATAAGCCCACGGCAATGTAAACCAAAAAAAACGGTTTACATTTTCCCAAACATAACATCGGACTAATGGAAGAGTGTCAGACCCAGGTATCACACTGTTAACATATGCCAATGGCGAAATACACAGACAATGGCAAAA
Source organism: Protopterus annectens (assembly GCF_019279795.1). Classification (NCBI taxonomy): domain Eukaryota; kingdom Metazoa; phylum Chordata; order Ceratodontiformes; family Protopteridae; genus Protopterus; species Protopterus annectens. The sequence goes on from NC_056741.1 coordinate 995,141,752, forward strand.
GAAAACATGCACAACACATAAATAACAACTTAAATGGCATGTCCACAGTAACTCACATCAGAACCGCAGGACATGTGTGCGGAAGGTGCAACATAATGAAATAATATAACAATGTTATAAAACAGCATCGTAGTAGACATCAGGTCCACAGCATAATACACCATGGTATGCGTGGAATGCCACAACCATGGTGCAAGGGTTGCCAAGGACTCGCGGCAGTCTTTGGCGTGGTAACTATGAGGCAGGTACCATGCAAATGAGGTAGATAATACTGAATCGCAAATTCCCCGCCGGAGTTAGGCTGTACCAAACGGCGCAGCGGTAATACACCGAGGAGTGGCTCAGAGGGAATACATGACATCTGCAGAGGGGTGTGCCACCGTAGCAGTAAGCACATTGGAGCACAGCAAACCTGGGCTGTCCATCGCAAACCAAAGCTGCAGGACCAGGGTGTGGGGTAATAGTTTAGCTGAGAGCACACAATGCACGCAAAAGTGCATGTGTACGAGGATGACAATGTTACCGGAACCTAGTCATGTGACGCACGCCCCGCAAACAATATCGGAAACAGGAAGGTGATGTGAAGAATATAAGGAAATGTGGAAGAAGTGTAATTGGAGTACTAATGAGCAATCAACACTAATCAACCCACGAAGGCCAACCGGCGGCAGCTGACAACTCTGCATGCAGAAACCTGCAAAACGGGATAGGGGAGGCATATGAATGCAAAGAAAGTAGGGGAGGTAGCAGACTGCAAAGATAGAAGACCTGACACAGCAGAGCAAAGCAGACAGGCAGCACAAAGGCAGTAGCACACAAAACGCATGATATGCCATGTTCATGAAAGTAGAAATGACAGTGCTCTGCAGGATGCATGCCAGAAAATGGTAGGTGCAACGTGCAGAAATAGTAAGGGAAGGTCGAAAGGTAATCCATGGCAGGCAAGAGTAATGCAACACCAAAGGCAACACCGTTGTAGTTCCATCAGTAAAACACGGAAGATAACCCTTAGATACGGCCGTACAAATACACCCTATGACATCATCGGTGTGCACAGCACAATAGTATAAAGTGTGAATGCACACAACACCCAGCCGTGTATTCCCAAACACCGCACCATAGGTGTAAACACACGGGGAACTTTTAAAATGTACATGTTGGGTGCTGCCATAGCTGTGATCCATCAGCATGTGTTAGAGACAGACGGTGTTGTGGAGGAGGATGCCGACAACCACCGCAGGCCTCAGAGGAGAAGGAGAGTGTTCAGACCAAGGGTAACCTACCAGGGGCTACATGACCAGGAGATAGTAGAGCGTTACAGGGTGGACAGGGACATGTTACAGCAAATAGTGGAGCTGTGCCGCCACGCCTGAGAACAAGAAACAACAGAGGGGAACCCATCCCAGTGGACACAAAGGTATGTGTAAGCTTGCAAATACTGGCCACAGGTACCTTTCAAAGGCCAACTGGAGATATAATGGGCATCTCACAGGCATCAGCATCCAGGGTACTACACCAGTTCCTGGATGCCATGTTACCACATGCCAATGAGCATATATACTTCCCCAGATCTCAGGAGGAGTTGGCTAGCAATATGCGCCACTTCCACCGTGTGGCACAATACCCGGAGGTACTGGGTGCGATAGACTGTACGCACATACAAATCAAGTCACCACCTGGCGAGCAGGGTAGACGCTACATAAACCGCAAGGGATTCCACTCCATCAATTGCCAGGTCATATGCAATACCCAGGGCATTATCATGGATGTGTGTATGGCAGCCCTGGAAGTTACCACGACTCCCATATCTGGCATGCCTCACAGCTGTACCAGGTATTTGTCAGGGGGGACATCCCACAAGGCCATCTCGTGGGGGATGCTGGCTATGCACTGGAGCTGTGGATGATGACTCCCATCAGAAATGCACACACACACACATGCAAGAACGCCATAATGAGGCACACGCACAAACCAGAATAATCATAGAGCGTGTGTTCGGGATGCTGAAATCACGGTTCTGGTGCTTGGATACATCTGGTGGAGCCTTGCAGTACTCTCCAGGCACATGTGCCCACATATTCATAGTATGTGCCATGCTACATAATATGATCCTGCGGAAGCAGCTGCTGCAGGGACATAATGGTGAAGGGCCACAAAGCCCACCACAATTGCCAAGGCCAGTCCAGGCACAGAGGGTTCCGGAACAGGAACACACTGTGCCAGCCCCAGTAGGCAGACGGAGGTGTACCCAATATGCCTACGCCTTGGCAAAGAGGGAACGTATAGCACATACTCTGACAGCGTAGGCCCCATGGACTGACACCTCCCCACCTGCACATGCAGTGAAATGGACGGCACACAAACATGACCACCTGTAAAGTGTAATGTATGGGTGGCCTTATGTGTGACTCCAACATAGGCAGTGCACAAACACTGTAAACCCAACAGCCAGTGGAACATGTGACGCCAACACATGAACAGTACGTGAGTCCTACAGCATATGGCATTGCTGTGTGCCTGCCACGGTCGCCGCAAGATGTATACATATAAATATATATATATATATGATATATAAATACATATATATATATATATATATATATATATATATATATATTTATATGTATACATCTTGCGGCGACCGTGGCAGGCACACAGCAATATATAATACAGATAAGACAGGGAATTAGAGGGATATAAGGTGACTGAGAGGTATCCCGCGATATCTGTACATAGTATACATAGTGCAATGACAATCTGAACATCCGGGAGGTTCAAAATAAGAGGATACCGCCAACCATGGAACGTGTAACATACCGATATGCATAACCGCGAGGCTGAAAGACCGCCAGAACACAGTACTGTAACAGACATGCGCGTGTAATAGTATGATGATATGAAGGGAGAGGTAGACACCGCCGCCGGTGTTGCGGTCCACGTAGGTACTGTGTGCAACCATCCCCGTGAGTGCCGTAGTATGTGTACGTGTGCGCTGAGGGTGCCGTGTGCATTGCTGTGTGAGTGTAATGTGTGTGTGTCTGCAACATGTGTATGTTGGTGCCAAGTCAGAGGCAGAGCAGAATATTAGGTGTAGGCATATGGTAAACTAGCCTCAGGCATATGTTCACTACTAGTCCCACAGTAGTAGTGACAGCCCCACCCTGGCTAAGTGTGTCGTGACATAGAGAGATACAAAGTGAATATGTCCCAGATGGTAGCACAGGAATATTCCCCATAACAAATGGAAAGGACGTATGTAATAGTCATGCCTGCATGTACGACACTGATTTGTTACATGCAATATGATACATTGGCAAAGTCACACAGCAATAGGTATGTATCGCGGAAATATGTATGTGCTATCCCAGTACTGACCGTGGCCACGTGTTGGCCCATAAACACCGCTGTGTGTTCTACAAGTGTCAAACAATCAATTCCCATCTGAATATGTGGCAACCACTGGCAAACAGGCTATCCCAACAACAGGACCACAATGACTGCAAATATCTGGGACAGACTGACAAGGGATAGTTGTCACGTACACATAACCGCTGATATACCACAGATGTTACGGAGGTATACATGCATCAAGCTCACCTGCAGGCGATACCGACACCACATGACAACAGGCCAACCTACAATCCCATAACAAAAGACTATTAACTGTTACCTCTCCAAGTAGGGATGGAGCACACAGACAACTATACTGTCTATGTAGAGATGCAAGGCCCACAACCCGTATCCATCACGGACAACCACCGATGTCCCCCACCGTAGATATTAAAGGAATACAAACCGTAATAGCAGCACAAACATACAGTCAGTCAATGACATCTGCATAACCACAACATATCGCATGGGAGACACAATTAAAGGCGGATGCATACCTGCATGCTTTGTATAAAGGAATACAACAGCCATGTTACAGTTTTGAATGCAATACCCCGTTATCATTCGTCGGCAGGACAGGTACACCCACATGTCGAACCAAATACTACACCTGTCACACACAATCCACGGGTGACATGACTTCAAAATATACTTTTCGCTATGCATAGCAGTTGCAGTTACACATAACATAACACAATACAGACCATCTCCACGAAGGTAGGGCAAATAGCCAACGCCCAGGTGGAGAATCCAATTATACCCCTGTATCGACGCGTAATTTCCGAATGGAGTAGATGCACAGGTGATATGCACGTAATCACTCACTGAGGAACAGCAATTGGTGGGATGAATCCACATGTTGCAGGTATCGACATATATAAGGATGACTCTCAGGATATTCAAACCGTATGCTCATACCGAAACAGCATTGTACTACCGAAAATGAAAGGAAACGGAAAAACGATACACGATACACGGAACGACACACCAACAAGGTATGTAGAACACACGATATGTAAGGTTGTGTAATGCATGATCTGTATTAATAAGCTGTACTGTATGTGAATGGTGGTTGTATTTAATTACACTTGTCCGTAATGCAGAAAGTGGTGAAAGGTAGTTATGTAGTGATATCTTACTGAGCATACCAACGCTTGTAGACACCGTGTGTACAGCAGTGGGACATCATGTACACAGCACATACACCACAAGGGATGCCACAGAAGGGCATTAAAGAGAACAATGCCATACCACACACTGTTGCTGGCAGTGGATGTCCAACAAGGAAGCGCCATAGCAGGGGATAGTACATGTATGTATACTGTCACAGCACGCATGTGTATGAGCATATACCGTTGATGTCATATGTAAGGTGTGGCCGACGTGCAAGTATGACCTGCATTAGGGGATACTATGTGAAATATGCGTAATGTAAAGTTGTCTAGGTAGATATGACAGATATCATGCACAGTATCACAGGCATATCATGCATAACACAGGTATCGCCCATTGGTATGTACAATAACAGGATATATATGGCCTGTAGGTATGGGACGGAGTAGTAGCATGATAGCTAGTCTAAATGGAAGGGACACCAAGTAACCATGCCCAAAGGACTTGTAGTAGCTGCACAGGTGCACAGTGGGCAACAATGCAGTCTGGCAGGTCCACGTGTAAGCACATGGGCAGTGTATACAGTAGTGTCACCTCTCCATGGTAGTGTCCTGTGAACAGCAGAGGCAGGTGTCAACTGCACCACTACACAGTACCGCTGCTGTGGTGGTACCAGGACTACGTGTCACTCAAACAGCAAGGGAGGTATCACATGAACAGTGCTACCGTGTGTCCCTGCGGGATGTACACAGGATCTATGTTCCACAGCATGGTGTGTGTTGTGTTCGTGGAAGTAACACAGAAGCCCAGCCCATGCAGTGTGGTGTGTGTGTGCACATATCCAGGAGCATTCCGTTCACACTGCCCACCGCAGATGGCATGTATGAGGAGTATAGTTTTATATATATATATATATATATATATATATATATATATATATATATATATATATATATATATATATATATATATATATATATATATATTTGTATTTACTCTGCCCACTGTAGTCTTTATGTAACCTGTCCTTTTTGGACATTCTTCTATTTTAGTCATGTGTTACAAAGTTGTTTACTTTGTTCTATTGGGCTTTTCTTTCCTTTGTGTGTGGAGCTTCTCTCCCCGGGCCTCTACTGAAAATGGACATATATCCAGCTAGACTGGCCCAGTCAACAAATGTAAAATAGAAATAAAATAAAAGTAAAATAAATATGCATCACTAATGTGGAGGACATGGGCCGTGTCAGAGCAGAAGTCACCCCTGAGTATGTGGTATGCAGATGTGTACAGATGTGTTGTCCGTATGTCAGCCGCATATGTGAACTGTCTGAGCCCAGTAAACATCGTGGCATGTCAATGTTGTGCCATGTAAAGCTGTAGCTGTTGTTGAAGGTACACAATAAATGTGGTATTGTACCCTTGACTGTGTGTAGATGTGTGTAGTTCACAGGTACAATGGCTACCTATGTACCAGCATCACACACAGTACAGATAGGTGTGGCCTTTCAGAAGGATATCCATGCCACAGTGGAATACGGTAACCACAGGACTGTGTGTGGCATGTGTGTACTGCAACCATGTACAATGTGATATGTATGTACGGGACCACTATCCATGTGATAGTCAGTGGGTGAATGTTGTTATGCAAAGGTGATGTGCATGCACCATGTGTCATGCATCCTGATGCCATGATACACATATGAAGTATCCGCCACACTGACACCCGTATGGTTGGTATTGGTATGAGCTGGTGGAGCAATAATGGCGCTTGGTATGTAGGTGTGGAAAACCTAGGCATGGACAGTACTCTGTGACAGCATGTTCTGTATGTAAGCATATAGTGAACATGAGTGGCCCTATGACTGAGGACTGTGTAATACAATATGTACCTGACATGTAGTAGGTACTATGGTATGCTGGCACCACTGTGTGTACAGTCCATGAGCCACATAGCATAACATCCTGAGACACAGGGTATGATGTGCAGGTGGATGTGTATGTTGTCAATACCAGAATGTGGAATGTTGCTGAAAGGCAATGTGAGGACAACGTATGATGTGTCAGCCTCCGTACCATCCTCAACTGCCCATGCAACTGTATGACAGGTGGCCAGCATGTGTATGTGCCTTGCTGTGGCATACACAAGCCCAACACGGGTGCTAGGAAAGGACTGGAGGCCATCAATGTGTGTGGGAATCACGTTCCTGTGGATGTGCCCCATTGCTATGCAGAATGGTCCAGTCATGGGTGTATGACTATAGTCCCACTCGTGTAATGCAGTGCCACCTGTGTGTAGTGCGATAAATGCCGCTGTGTGGCAGTCAGGGTCCACAATGTCTGACAAAAGGCTAGCAGTGAATATAGTGGCCTGGTGCAGAGACATATACCGAACAGGTTGGTGGGACATTACAGCCAGGGACAATTGAAGGTGACATTGGGCCAGTGTCCCAGGACATATTGTGTGCATGTCAGTACTGTGTATGTGACCACAGGGACACTACGATGTCCATGTACGGATTGCGACCCTGTAGTGAGTGAGAGGGTGTATTGTCGGTAAGTACGCCATCGCCTGGCACGTTGCCAGCATTAACTCGGTCTGCAATGCTTGGGTGACTATTGTATGTGACATCAGATGTGGATGTTGCCAAAGAATACTGACATACCACCACAATGCCTGAGGCCCCACACCGCAATGTGCGGCAGTCATGTTTAGGAAGCTAGCCTTGGAGTATGTGATGATGGACCTCGGGGACCCACCATGGCTGAAAAGTGATGCACCCCACACATGTGAATGTACACCACTGTGCAACAGCCTGTACATGTGGTTGTACATCATATGTGCATGGAACATGACCACCACAGTGGCGTCTGTGAACTGGTCAGTACCGCCATGTCCCTGTGTGGAATAGCATGATTCCTGCAATTGTGTACATACTACTGCAGTGCACTGTGGTACGTATCAGCATATGTATGTGCAGTGTCCATCTGCCTGGGTGTCATGATAACAAATGCTGTCAGCAGACGTCCGTAGTAGTAGTTGTAGTACACATGTTCCGTGCATGCTTTGATGGGTGTGTTTCCACGGTGTGGCTAGCAAGGCCGTGTAGCATATGTGTTGAATCCACCAAAGAGGGGATAACCCAGGTGTGTCACACCAGTCACATGGAGGTAGTGTTCATGTTAAGGGTAGTGTAGGTATGGTATGTGTTGTGTATTGTTTCATCCAGCTGAGCGGAGTGCATGACTCAAGCATATGTAGGTACATGGGTGTCTATCCCAGGGAAGTGTGGGTTACTGTCAGCACACGGCAGTGGTAGCTGTCTGAGGCCCAATGTACACTATAACAACACAGACGGTATGTAACCTGTGGTGTACACTGTCGACTCTGTCACGTGTTACAATGTGTATAGTGGTCACAAACACGGTTATCTGCACATGGAGCACCTATGATGCATTGTGTTAAGCAACTATCCAGGATGTGTGCAAAACACTGTGTGATGTGTGAACCCCTCATCTGTGGGTGTTCTGGTCCAGGTATGTGCCTGGAAGGTATGGTCCGTGTACAATCCGTAATAGCAGGTGTGCTGTGCAGAGCATGGAGGCAGGTCCCAGTCACCGCAGAGATATGTGAGTGGCGCAATAGTGTGTGTGCCTCACTTGTGTGCATCACAGTGGAAGATGCAAGCATTGTTCCACATGACCCCATGCCATGCCTGCCAGTTACAGCCCTGCCGGTGACAGTTATGTGAAACTGCCAGAGAGGCAGTATAGCATGTGATGATGTACATGTGTGCTCTACACCCCAGGCCGATGGCTGCAGGTCATGCGTGCCACAGCATTGTATTTGACCTGGACTGTCATAGCGGTCAGATACCACATGCCTGTACAATAACAGTAGGAGCATAGGCAACTGTTGCAGTGACACAGTAGGTCAATGTACAGTGTCCCCATGTCCAGACCACTGCCGACTGTACACCATGGCTAGACACACACCCAGAGGGCTATAACACCGGTGAGCCATTGCATGTCCCAGTACACTTAGTCTGTGTATTGCCATCACAGGGCAGTCACAATAATATGATGTATGAGAGATATATTGTACCAGGTGATGTGTCATGTGTGCGTATGTTGAGTTTCAGAGGTGTTCACCCATCCACAACATCTCAGTGCATGATGCCTTGTGTAACATGATGTGTGGAACTGCAGTGTGATTCACAACAGTGTCATCCGTGACTGGTGTGTTGTGAATGTTGTAACCCATGAGTCTGCGGGATATACACTGATGTTGGCTGCCATGCTGGTGGCCACCAGTGGTGCCTACAGTGGTCATACAGACATATTGCATACATTGTTCTTGCAGGAATGTCCATTGTTGTAGATGATGTGGTACTACGTGATGGTAGGTGTGTGTTGTGAATGTTATCCATCCAGACGTGACCATCAGGTGCAGTCATGGTTGTCAACAGCATCACCCCCATCCACAGCTGTCAGCACCCTGTCCCCAGAATGGGTAACAGTAGCCCTCATACTGTGTGACTAATGTGCAGATCGTAGAACACCTACTACTGGCTGCCTAACAGTGTCATCTAGGAAGGGTATATGATGGCTGGAATACGCCGCTCCAATGTATAAATATGATATCCCAATGAATTACAATGATTCCCATCTAGTAAGCCATGGCTGGCATGTAAACTGTGTACAACAATGACTGTGTGACAGACCCTTCCAATGTGGTGCCGTGATGAACATGCACCCGTTAGAACACCAAATGAGGTACGTTGCACGTAATGATGTACAACTGACAGCTATGGGCACAGCATGGATGCAGAAGCACATCTCCCACAGGCAGTACCACTGTACGGTGGTAGGGGGGCATTGCACGAGTACATGTGACAGTTGCTGTACTGCCACTTGTACGACATATCCATCATATAGGGGTAGCACTGGTACGTGATGGTCGGACATGCCTGTACATACGACCATGTCCCACAGGATATGTGTTAAGTGTGTACAACACCTGTCGTACCGTCAGCAAGCTGTGAAGTGTATGACTGCCAGTGTACCTGTGTGACATGTTGTGCAATGGGTGCAAAGGTACACAGTAGCGCATTACATGCTCACATGTCCTGCACAGGTGCATAGCTTGACAATACAATACAAATAGGGTGTTGGATAATAGCAACCCACAAGAGGTGATGAGTACGGGTGGCAATGCACTATCACCTTTCCAGGTAAGGTGTGCATGTCCATGACACATTAGCACCTGAGATGTTAGCAGTACAGCTGTACAGGGCGGCATGTATATTTGATTACAAATACCCTTGCGTGTTCCACCAGTGGCCTGTTGACAGACAGACATCAACACAATGTGCAGCATTGACATATGCACAGCACATCACCGCTGGCTACAGTAGAACAGGGTTAATGTGTTGACATGTGCACAGAACATCAGCGTCAGCTACAGTCGAACACGGTATGTGTTGAACCCCACCGTCAGTGTAGCCCATGCCACAGAGACATGTTATGCATCTGTGTATGTACGGCTGGGAATGGACCTGGCCTAGCAGTATAGCTGTGTCAGTGTTGTGAACAACATACTGAATGGGCTGTGTGTGTGAGGTGTGTGTCATAAGTGTATGGTCTGATGGATGATACCAGCATTGCCACCACTATGTGAACATCCCCGTCCCCATAAATGAATACCTCGGCTGTGCTCAACACCATGGTCACTGTGGAAGGGATGGTGCTGTGCGGTAAACCCGCTGACATGGTGGTGACAGCAGGCACTGGATGTAGACATATGAGGTACCCATGTCAAGTCGGGGTACCATCCATGTGCACGGGATATCACCGTGCGGGCATATACAGCACTGTGTTGAACAATATTACAGCACATAGCACCTGTCAGGGGTAATGTTTATGCATGGGTGTGTGATACCAGCATGCACCATACACACCCCCACCATGCAGCATGCTGCCTACCTTGCAGAAGGACATTGTCCACACCATGATGATGGACATGCGACATGTCCATATACCCATATAAATGACATATGGAATGGACAGCCACGTCCCAATACTGGTATTCCACAGACTGGACACATCCCTGTGCCATATATGTGATATACCCTGCCATACCATGCAACCCTGTCCATCACGGCTGCACGTGCCATCAGTCATACATGGTGCGATGGCCACATGGCACATGCACAATTAACTGACTGAATCAGTAATGTGGCACTGATGCACCTTGTGGTGTCACAATTGCTGTGTGACAGCGTGTAAAATGTGCGCGCACATGCTATGTTTGACCATCCCTGCAAATGTCATATGATTACACATTGTCCCATGTGTATCACATGTGCAATACAGGCGAGCCGTGGCAGGATGTCCAACACCTGTACAGTGCTGAGTAGATGTATATGGCAAAACACATGCATGTACAGGTGTCCATGTGTATGTGTGCAGTGCCACTGCTGACGTCCATAACGGCTGTGTCTGTGATGCTATGTGACATATACACAGCATCCAGGTGAACAGTAGTACTGTGGACACATCGGGCCAAGTGCAGATTGGTAAGAACACAGGTGCAGGCAGGTACACATGTCCACAGCAAGTTACCATCTACATGGAGTATGTACAGTGTGATGAGTTGACACAGAGATATGAGATGATATCCACTGCATAACGGTGTGACAGGTGTGGCAGCAACATGTCAGCTGTGTCAGTGGCATGATGCGTCCCAGAGATTACTGTGCAGATGTCATACATGTCATAGCAATGTATGTTCAGCAGTATGACAGTACATCAGCGTGAATGTGACCTGTCACCATCATTATGTCTTACAGATAATGCCACGTTCACGACTCCCAGCCTTCAGCTGCCAGGAGGATGAAGTCATCATACCATTGCTCCATGACAACTATGACATGCTGTTCAGCCATGCGCCACAGCAAGCGCAGCAGCGGGATGACCTGTGGCAGGATATACGCAGGAGGGTGAATGACGTGGGTGGCAACAACCGCATCTACCAGCAGGTACGCCGACACTGCATGGACCTCATACGGCATGTGAAACAGCGTGCCACAGCAATCGCCAGAGAACAAGGTGGAACGGGTGGTGGGCCACCAACCCAGCCTCCACTCACACACACAGAGGAGCTCCTAGCCAGTCTGGGGACATCCAGGGAACAGCATGCAGAAACACTGGCCGCCATTGTGGAGGTGGGTGTCTCCCAACCAATGAGCCTGGAGCTGCCTGGTAAGTCAGTCCTGCATATGAGTATGATATCCACTGTAGTTGCAGGTGTCACTGTACATCATGTAAAGTAACAACACATGCCAGGTATATGGGCACACAAGCCACATACTACAGTATGCTATGTTGTGTATGCAGACGTGTGCATACCATATGCTATCACACAGGTACATGATGTCACATGCACAGTGCAAACTGTGGCTGTCATACAGTCATGGATAATGTTTATACTGTTGTGTCGCCCCTATACAGGTACCTCTAGTGTGTCACAAAGACATGGGTCCATCGCAGGTGAGACTGTTGTCAGTATCAGGCATGCTACAGTGTAGAGTTATTTGCCATGTGGCCAGGTATAACATGCACACCTGGGTTTAGTTCCAGTCACGTTATACAGGTTGCACCACCAGACACACACATGCCACCCGTGTGCAGTAGATACAACCGTTATTATACACCGGCATGAAACCACAGTACCTGTCGGTGTGATATGTGAGTTCAGCTATGCATACCACGGTGGAGGTGTTCTACAATGGATGCATATGTAGTATGCATTGGAACAACATTTGTGGATGCACACAGTACCACACAGTGAGCAGTGATCTGTGCAGCACACAGGTGTCACCAATGTGACATATGCCCCTACATTGTGTGCACACATTGTGACATGCCACCCGACATGTCCCAAGCTTGTGGTGTTCTGTCTGCAATATTGTCACATCATCACATGACCTACACCCGACATAACAAACATCCACACTGTTGTCTGCATAGCCCTGTGGATGGTGACACCTCTGACATGTATGGGTGTATGTCACATGGGACATCACAGACATGTGTACAAGATGCCCATCACACACAATTGTCCCAGTCCCGTTCACACATGGCCATGGGTGATAGCCACAGGCATGTTGCCACACAGTACGTCTGATGTGGATAGACCCCGTTGCACATTGTCCAGACATAGTGCAATCATAGCAGTAGTGGACCACCTGTACATTTGATGTGTTACACCTGACAACCAGAATGCCTGTCTGCAGCCACCGGAGGTGTCACCGATGTCTACCATATACGTGCTGTGGAACAGCATGACTGTGTTGCAGTCATAGCAATGCAATGCGCCCATGTTATACATTGCACAGCAACATACATGCGTCATGTTGCCATGCAGTGGCACAGTGCCAGTACTCCACACTGTATAGCTATGTACACGGCTCACACTAACCACACCTGCACATACATATGTGCTAAACATGCATTCTATCTGTAGGCTGTACACACAACAATGCACTGTGAAGCACATTACCATGCGGTGCATGTGGCGGGACACCATTGTGTCACACATGTATACATGTCACTGCACATGTCAGCGGATTACATGTCAAGGTAACGTCAGCCATGTGTACTGTTAACCTGTTTGTGGCCACATGGTGTATCACGGTGATACATGCAAACTACCATGATTGTGTGTACTGCATGCCTACTGATATGACACCTGCTTGATGTAGTGTGCACCCCAGGGTGGTATGCATACTAACACTAATAATGTCTGAGCTGCACTCCCTGTGCTGTAGTGCAGGAATGCTGCATGCCATCTGAAATATCACATGCATGGTGTGTCTGTCTGTGTGTGTGTGTCTGTGTGTCTGTGTGTGTGTGTGTGTGTGTGTGTGTGTGTGTGTGTGTGTGTGTGTGTGTGTGTGTGTGTGTGTGTGTGTGTGTGTGTGTGTGTGTGTGTGTGTGTGTGTGTGTCTGTGTGTGTGTGTGTCTGTGTGTGTGTGTCTGTATGTGTGTGTGTGTGTGTGTGTGTGTGTGTGTCTGTGTGTGTGTGTCTGTGTGTGTGTGTGTGTGTGTGTGTGTGTCTGTGTGTGTGTGTGTGTCTGTCTGTGTGTGTGTGTGTCTGTCTGTGTGTCTGTCTGTGTGTGTGTCAGTGTGTAATGTACCTTACAGTATGTCTTTGCATTCACAGGTGGTGTAGGTGCGTTACCCTCCTGCGGTCCATCTGATGTTAGTGTCCCCACAGATACTAGCGGTGATGACCATATGCATGAGGTACAGGCAGGGTTGTCAGGGGCAGAATCTGCGCCATTGGTTAACATCCCACCTATGTCCCCCTCATCCCCGCACACGGTTCTGATGCCAACACATACCACATCACCGTTGCCCATAGAGGAAGGACAGTCAGCATCTGTTGGCATTGAACAGGAATGTGTGGTGGCTACAGAAGGTGTGACTACACACCATGTTGCCAGTGTAATGACTGGTGATGTGCCACACAGGCATGTGGCTGGTGCTGCTCGTAGGAGGACCTCTGGCAGACATGCACCTGCAGTACAGGGCGCAGCAGCTGGTATCACCAGACGCATGTTCCAGACTGTAATGGCGGCACAGGCACGTGCAGAATGGCAGAACCAAGAAGGGCAGAGGCTGCAGAGGACTGCAATCCGTACCTTAAATGACAACATCCAGTCATTGGCGAATGCTCAACAGCAGATTGCTAATGTACTGGATAGGCGATTAGGTGAAATGGTTGGAATCCTCGACCGAGGCAAGGCAATCCGCGAGAGTGAGCTGTCTGTGCTGGAACACCTGGTAGGGGTGCGGCGTAGGACATGTGGGCGTAGGCCAGCAACACCACCTAGTGGAGGTCGACGCGTGCGTGCCACCTCTCATGCCCACTCACATAGTGCTGGTAGCAGTAGCAGTACAGCTGGTGCTACACTGTCGACACCAGGACACAGCAGGCCACGTGGACGTGGCCCTGGCCAGTCCCATCGTGGACACAGTTCCAGCGGACATGTGTCATCGGACAGTAGCCACTCTATACCTCCACCTGGTAGTGCCCGTGCAACCCCAGGCAGGTACAGGTCACATGGCCGCGGACGGACACAGTGAGCTGTACAACCTGCACTGTACAGTCTGGGGTTGTCAATTATACCCCGTGTAGGCATCACATATGGCTGAACTGTGTACACACATACCCACACACAACAGACACAACTGTAGGGCTCCACCATATCCACATGCATTCTGCACAGACATGCCCAGTAAACTCACCGGCCCTTACACACACACATGATGGTATCCATTGGTGCAGCCTATGCCCCTGGCTAACATATCACCCTGTGCATATGATGAAGCCTCTGCCGCATCCCTGTCATCCACACCATCGGTGCAGGGTTATGCAAATATATTCTGATGCACAGGGTGGACAGGATAGTGAGAGGTGTATGTGATACCTGTGTATGCATAGCGTGGGATGTGTATGTTGCAGTGGTTGTGTATGAAAGCTGACAGATGTGTATGTGACGTGGGTTGTGTACTGTCAACATGCAGCAGACATACCATGTTGTGCAGGTGCAGCATGCATTGTGATGTGTTCACGGTATGTGTGACGGTTACATGTGTAGCACCATGTTGGTTCTGATAACCTGAATCCCTCCTATGGTGTACTCGCATGTGCCTACAGGGAGCACTGTTATCGGTCCCCCACATGTAGCTGTGGATTACCCACAGGCACATCTGGCAATAGCAGCATACCACATGTACCCGCAACCTGCCTGGACACCTACATGACACACATGTCCGCACATATACTGCACCTGATGCATGTGGTCAGTGCCAGAGGCTACAGTGGACAGAGACGTCACATACATAGCTGGACACACTACAGGTATGGTGACATGGTGCAGGTGTCGTACACAGCGTGCTGGCCACTGACTGCATGTGTCACCTGTCAGCTGTGTGGCACGCTGTGCAGCAGTCGGACCCTGTAACAGTACAGGAATATGGTCGCAATCGCGGGGTGTACACCACTATGACGCACACCCCATCGTGTGCAGATGGGGACACCTGCCTATGTGGTCAGCACCCTCACAATACTATGCACCCACACGCCATGTCACAGGGGGCGGACTTGCACAGGTGGCCAGTATGGCTCACACCTATGGCATCAACAGGGTTGTGCAATGCAGCACCAGTACGGGATGGTCACCCTGTGTGGTTAGTGTCCGTTCACAACAGTATATTTGCATACACCCTCACACCAAGCAGCAGACATACAAACATGTCGACACACACACATTGTGGTGACCACACATGCATACATGGAGAGATGACGTGTTGCATGTACTGCACCATCCAAATCCATGCACCCCACACTGAGATATGTACAGATCTCTACTATGATGTACAGGGATGTGTAGCACGTGGGACATATTCCCCCGATATGTGGCATACATGGGCACACATTCATGCACACATGTCAGTGCTGGGAATACTACACCCGCCATATGATACGTGTGCAGGCATGCAGCGGTATGTAGTGCATTATGTGTACCAACACTGTATCTGGCAGATGTGCCGATATATGCACTTGGGAGGTGGTAGGTGTTATAGTTGCCATGTGACATACAGGCGATGACACCTGACCGCTGGGTATGCATTATGTCGGCACTGTCATGTAACAGCGACATAGCATACTGTATGCACATGGCAGGGTAGGATGGTGTGTGACACACCGGTGAGCCACCACCTGCACACATGCATGTAGACAGGTGTTTAAACACATGATGTACACGCATACCTCCATACGTGCTGTTTCTATGCCACCATATAACGGCCCCTATGATGGGTACACATGTGGTAGGGTGTTGCAACTATGTTATGGACATCGGCCACTGCTCATGCATGGCTGCTCCATGCACAGTACACGTGTCACATGTGTCTCCTGTTGCCATGTGTGTATGCATTGCTACGTTTTGACATGTGTGTTGACATACATGAAACATGGACTGTGGTATGGTATCACAGCTGTCACAGGCAAACAATACAAGGGTATGTGTCCCAGTCAACACCGCTACACCCTGTAGTGGGAGCATTCCACAGACATGGGTCCACCTTCCAATCGTGTGTGTAGCACCGCGTACGCCAGTGTTATGCATGTGGTACATCACAGGCTTTGTATGTGTCATGTGTGCAGTCCATGCACACATCCAATCACATGTATGACATATCCGGACGTGGGTTCACTCTGGTACAGCAGCAGTCGTGTGTCACAGCTGTGTCAGGGACGTGGTATATGTGGAGCCGACCTGTCCATGTATACAGATATGGGTGGACTACATCACACATGTTGGATCATTGTTAGTACATGTGTACTCTGCACAACTGGTGTGCACTGCTATACAGACCTGTGGACATATGTCACATGCTGTAGTTGGACCGTGAGGCTTACTGCTGCACCAATGACATGGTGCTGGCATGGCAGCTACAGTGTTCACTGCAGTGTGTACATGTTTGACCTGCACCCGTGACGCCTGTGATGTCATCTGTGTGAGTACGAGTAACTGCATGTGTGACCACCCTGTGCATGTGGACAGGTTTACCTTACTATGACCTGCAGTCTGTACACTCCGTCTGCATACTGGATGGCGCGTAGCAAATGCTAAGTGTGTGAGCATGCCCAGTAAGCAGTTGTGTAGATGGACACACAGTACAGTGCACACTGCGCCCTTCTGTGAGTATACCCCATGTGCATGTATGTTTCCCCTTTGCAACCACTAAGTGTGTGAGCATGCCCGGTTTGCTGTTGTGTAGGTGGACATGCAGTACGTTCCACACACTGCCCTTTCATGATTACACTCCATGTGTATGTATGTTTGCACTTTGCAAATGCTAAGTGTGTGAGCATGCCCAGTAAACAGTTGTGTAGATGGACACACAGGACAGTGCACACTGCACCCTTCTGTGAGTATACCCCGTGTGCATGTATGTTTCCCCTTTGCAACCGCTAAGTGTGTGAGCATGCCCGGTTTGCTGTTGTGTAGGTGGACACGCAGTACGTTCCACACTCTGCCCTTTCATGATTACACTCCATGTGTATGCATGTTTGCACTTTGCAAATGCTAAGTGTGTGAGCATGCCCAGTAAGCAGTTGTGTGGATGGACACACAGTACAGTGCACACTGCGCCCTTCTGTGAGTATAACCCGTGTGCATGTATGTTTCCCCTTTGCAACCACTAGGTGTGTGAGCATGCCCGGTTTGCTGTTGTGTAGGTGGACACGCAGTATGTTCCACACTCTGCCCTTTCATGATTACACTCCATGTGTATGCATGTTTGCACTTTGCAAATGCTAAGTGTGTGAACATGCCTATATGGACACACAGTACAGTGCACACCGCGCCCTTCTGTGAGTATGCTCCATGTGCATGTATGTTTCCCCTTTGCAACCACTAGGTGTGTGAGCATGCCCGGTTTGCTGTTGTGTAGGTGGGCACGCAGTATGTTCCACACTCTGCCCTTTCATGATTACACTCCATGTGTATGCATGTTTTCACTTTGCAAATGCTAAGTGTGTGAGCATGCCCAGTACGCCATGCATGGACACACAGTACATTCGGCACCGACGTCTGATACCAGGCATGTAGCCATGCCCAATGACATCCTGCATAGCCATGCTGGCCGTCCAGGTGAATTATATGTAGGTGCTATGCCACAGTGGATGCCTACATCATACACACTGGTTGCTCTCTCAAAGGGTGTACTGTCTGTGGTGCATCCCGTATCCATTTCATGCTGTTGTGCTCCGTAGATAGGTAGTATTCCCGAGTGCAGCACTGCCGTGTTACTGTACGTCCACCTTGGGATAGTAACATGCTGTGTGACTGCTCACTCTTTATTCATTCCCTATCGGAATACTTGCCTTTGCAGATGATATCACCCACCTAGGAGTATGCCTCTGACAGTGCTGTGCTCAGTAATCTTGGTAGCGCGGTCTGTAAATGCATCATGCTGTAGTGTGTTCATGTAGTTAGGTGCAGGTTCAACTCCCGTTCCTTCCCAGTGTGTGTGTGTGTGTGTTTCCAGCCGCCTCTGGGGACAGTAATGTTTTTAGATGCTTCACAACACATACATTTGCCATCAGCGTCTATTCCTTTGCGGATGATGTCACCCACCTAGAGGTATGCCTCTGACAGTGCTGTGCTTAGCAATCTCGGTAGCGCGTTCTGTAAATGCATCTTGCTGTGGTGTGTTCGTGTAGGTAGGTGTAGGTTCAACTCCCGGCCCTTCCAAGTATGTGTGTGTTTCCAGCTGCTTCTGGAGACAGTGATGCTTTTAGACGCCTCACAACACATACATTTGCTATCAGCATCTATTCCTTTGCGGATAATGTCACCCACCTAGAAGTATGCCTCTGACAGTGCTGTGCTCAGTAATCTCGGTAGCGCGTTCTGTAAATGCAGCATGCTGTAGTGTGTCCATGTAGTTAGGTGTAGGTTCAACTCCCAGCCCTTCCCAATGTGTGTGTGTGTGTTTCCAGCCGCCTCGGGGGACAGTAATGCTTTTAGACGCTTCACAACATATACATTTGCTATCAGCGTCTATTCCTTTGCGGATGATGTATCCCACCTAGAGGTATGCCTCTGACAGTGCTGTGCTTAGCAATCTCGGTAGCGCGTTCTGTAAATGCATCTTGCTGTGGTGTGTTCGTGTAGGTAGGTGTAGGTTCAACTCCCGGCCCTTCCAAGTATGTGTGTGTTTCCAGCTGCTTCTGGAGACAGTGATGCTTTTAGACGCCTCACAACACATACATTTGCTATCAGCATCTATTCCTTTGCGGATAATGTCACCCACCTAGAAGTATGCCTCTGACAGTGCTGTGCTCAGTAATCTCGGTAGTGCGTTCTGTAAATGCAGCATGCTGTAGTGTGTCCATGTAGTTAGGTGTAGGTTCAACTCCCAGCCCTTCCCAATGTGTGTGTGTGTGTTTCCAGCCGCCTCGGGGGACAGTAATGCTTTTAGACGCTTCACAACACATACATTTGCTATCAGCGTCTATTCCTTTGCGGATGATGTCATCCACCTAGAAGTATGCCTCTGACAGTGCCGTGCTTAACAATCTCGGTAGCGCGTTCTGTAAATGCATCTTGCTGTAGTGTGTTCATGTAGTTAAGTGTAGGTTCAACTCCTGACCCTTCCAAGTGTGTGTGTGTGTGTTTCCAGCTGCCTCTGGAGACAGTGATGCTTTTAGACTCCTCACAACAGATACATTTGCTATCAGCGTCTATTCCTTTGCGGATGATGTCACCCACCTAGAAGTATGCCTCTGACAGTGCTGTGCTTAGCAATCTCGGTAGCTCATTCTGTAAATGCATCTTGCTGTAGTGTGTTCATATAGGTAGGTGTAGGTTCACCTCCCGGCCCTTCCAAGTGTGTGTTTCCAGCTGCCTCTGGAGACAGTGATGCATTTAGGCGCCTCACAACACATACATTTGCTATCAGCGTCTATTCCTTTGCGGATGATGTCACCCACCTAGAAGTATGCCTCTGACAGTGCTGTACTTAGCAATCTCAGTAGCACGTTCTGTAAATGCATCTTGCTGTAGTGTGTTCATGTAGGTAGGTGTAGGTTCAACTCCCACCCCTTCCAAGTGTGTGTGTGTGTGTTTCCAGCCACCTCTGGGGACAGTAATGCTTTTAGACGCTTCACAACACATACATTTGCTATCAGCATCTATTCCTTTGCGGATGATGTCACCCACCTAGAAGTATGCCTCTGACAGTGCTGTGCTTAGCAATCTCGGTAGCGCGTTCTATAAATGCATCTTGCTGTAGTGTGTTCATGTAGGTAGGTGTAGGTTCAACTCCCGGCCCTTCCAGTGTGTATGTGTGTTTCCAGCTGCCTCTGGAGACAGTGATGCTTTTAGATGCCTCACAGCACATACATTTGCTATCAGCATCTATTCCTTTGTGAATGATGTCACCCACCTAGACGTATGCCTCTGACAGTGCTGTGTTCAGTACTCCGAGTAGCGCATTCTGTAATTGTGTCATACTGTCGTGCGATAGGGTAGGTAGGTGTAAGGTCAATTCCCATGCCTTCCAGATGTGTGTGTGTGTGTGTGTGTCTATGCTCCAAGCCGCATGGGTTCGTAGGTTATGGTTTTAGACACTTCGCAACACACATATATCCTGCTGACATCTCTGTGTTTGCGGATGTTGAGACACACCTAGTGGACTGCCTGTGTGTCTGCTGTGGTTAGCGACCTCCGTAGCGTGTTCTCTACGTGCGTCCTGTTGTGGTGTAGTAGGGTAGTTATGTGTAGGTTCCACTACCTGCCTTGCCACATGTGTCTGTCTGTATCTCTCTCGATGTATATACATATACATATTTTATGCCCATGGCGCTGCTCTTGCATGGACAGCTGTCAGTCCCATGTATCGCATGTGTGCACAGCTTACACATAGCAATGTGGTACGATGCAAATCCAAACATTGTCCATGCAACGTCCATGTTCTGGGAGGTGTTACACACCCTACAGACATCTGCTGTATATCTTGGCAGACAGCTATCCTTGCTGTACTGTCACTGTACTCGTACACGCCATAGACTTAGTGTATCATTGCCTGTTTATGGTGTGTGTATGTCTATCTGAGCTGTGTGCATGGCCGTGTGTATGTCCCACTATAATCATCTGTGCAGGTGTCGCCAATATAGGTTATTCATGTAGACTGCTGTTTAATGTGCATTTCAGCACATACCTGCGGACAGTACTGCCCCTCCTACTGCGGCACATTTCATCGTCTTGTAGTGCATAATAATGTTTCCACACACATGTATCTGTGTCTTTTCATAACACTCCACCTCAAGGAGCGTATATCTGGACAAGGCCTTATGTGATAGTGGGACACTCAGGGCCAGTCATGACATGTTGCTCTTAGAAACATTGATAGTGGGCACAGTGATATGTTATGCATGCGTATGGCATTTCTGTCTGATTTGGTGTCTTCATCGCTTGTTTGTCGTTGTTTCCTGTCGTCAGTTATCATGAGAGTGCCGGACTGTTACTGTGACGTGGAACACAGCAAACATATGAGGCATACTTCTACACAGTCTGCATACATCTGTGCAGTTGCAGAGTATGTGTCTGATACAATGTACCTACTGTCTGACTACAATACACACACAGTGTATGGTGGCATGCCAGACCACATGACATTACTTTGTATTTGCACAACACACCCACACAGACAGTTGTACTCCTCACACAGGTCTACATCTGCTTATCCACACTAATTGTTCTTTCATGTACCATATGTGTGCGTCGTATTTGCGCTTTCCGTCAGTGGCGGGGCTCATGTACGGCTATGGGGGCCTGGTAATTGTTATGTTGATACGTCATGACACCCTGGGGGACACTTTACCTTTGTGTCTGGTTACCTTCCACAGTGACCTTCGCGGGGCATATGTTGTCATTCACATCTTCCAGGGTATGACTTATACATGTTTGCATATTTGTCCTGCTGTCTTTCTTCTCACCTGTCCGCCTAGTATCACCGGTTCAGTACATGTAGTTTGGACAGGTTAGCTCCTTCATACCCTTGAACTGTTGTCATTATGTGTACACGCCCTGACGTTCGGCCTTTGCCCTTGTTACGTTTCACATAGTGATGTGCCTTCCTAGCTGATTGCTGCCTAGGCATTACGGACTGTGCGGTAGGTGATGGTGACCGCTATTTCCATTGCATGATTGGTGACACTCATAACATCCGTATTCATGGCTACGCCAGTATTCGCACAATGGTCTGACTTTGTCTGGGGTATTTATAATATAGTCCCTATCTGTATTTCCTGTACTATGCCTTACTGCAGCTGTGTTATTCTGATAGTTTTCCAGTTATGGGTACCATCTTGGTCGTACGCATGTCCATCCATGGGAATCGCCTACAGGACACTGATATAGGGCTGTACATATTTCCAACCTGCTTTCCGCATTATCCGGTGGATGCTTTGCACCATTAGTGGGGATAAAGGCATGTGCTATACCCACATCCCTCCCACGGGGCGGGCCTACGGATTATCCACCAAACAACACCTAGGCCCATTTCTGCATACCCAGGTTCCCATGCCTGCAACCCTCTATGGTACACATTACACATGGTTAATGTGTGCGGTACTGGGATGTGGACGCACTTATATGCACTCCCCACTCTAGGGATATCTGTCCATATGTCCTGCATTTCATGGACACGTGTCATCACCCTTGAACCTGCTTTTAGTGCATGTATAGCTGATTCGTATTTGCGGGTGTCACTTCTTTTGCGTCGATCGTAGCAGGTGCTGCGAATGGATACATTTTTGGAGTCCTACAATGGACACCAGTGTGCATGTTTAAAGTGTAGAACTTGCTGGACTGTCACTTTCTGGCCAGTGATTTTGACTGCTGCTGTATGTTCCCCATTCGTGGATGTCTGTTTGACTATCCATATTATCTATTACTTGGCATAATTATATCCATGTGTCATATATATGGACATAGGTCTGTTGTGTGTACATATATACATGTAAACTCCTCGTTTCATACCTTGCTTTGTTAATGTCTGTGGATTACCTGTGTACACACATCTATAACCATACCATACCTTTCCACTGTACAGATACTGGCAGAGTGTACGGATGGTTGACCCTTTATCTTAGGTGTGTTTCACATTGACCTGTGTCTATCTGGCAATTTGCTGGCATTTCATGTGAGACTTACGGTGGCACCTTCTGACAAGTAGGTCAGGTTACAGATGCATACCCTTCGTCAATCCCTGCTACTAACACACCCGTTATTCTATCCACTTTCTATGTTTGTCTTAGCACATATCATGTGTTTCTCACTATTTGTAGCAGTACTTTGCATGGATTTGTCCTGTTCCATACTTTCAGAGGCTGACAGTTTTGAGACATGTATAACTAACATGGGGGAAACAGCATTAGGTTACTCTGCTGTGAGCGGATCACACATGCACAGGCGCACTTGCATTCCCTTATTGTGGGTTATGCGCAGGCACACATGCATATCCGTATTCTGGGTTACATATGTTTACCGAGTCCGTGTGCTTACGTGGCCTGTATTAGTTGTGACAGTTCCAGGGACATATCTCTGATCCGGTTAACGGACGTATGTGGAACACACTTTCACCTTTACAAATGTAACTGTCTTTGCGGCACAGACGCATTAATTACACGTTCACATTTATATGTTCTATAGTCGTAATTCAAACCGGACTGCATTCACGTTGGCCGGTTGCTGTGACCACTGCACGTTTGGTGTTCTGTCTCATTTATATGCATACCCATGGTACATAGCTACATTAACATATCCCCCCCCGCACTCACCTACGTCACAGGCATCCATTCTCCTGCTGGGAAAAGTGTGGTACTACATGTTACACATTCCCTATTCCCTAATGCTCTTGACCCAGGATGCATATGGCGTAACCGCAGGGATATTCAGATCACGGAGGCTTATAGCCCCAACGCATACAGGTCTTCGATTGTCAGGGTGTTCCTGTGGTGCTCTGGGTTTGGTCTTGTCCGCCTAGTGTACTGAACTGCCCTGACCGTGTACGAATGTCAGACGAGGCACATGGGCACGATTTGTCCATGTTCATTATACCATAACTCCCCCATTATTCCAAACCGTGCACA
The DNA here is from genome assembly GCF_019279795.1 of Protopterus annectens. Classification (NCBI taxonomy): domain Eukaryota; kingdom Metazoa; phylum Chordata; order Ceratodontiformes; family Protopteridae; genus Protopterus; species Protopterus annectens. Next base: position 995,165,990 of record NC_056741.1, read on the forward strand.
CTGATTGGGTAGCGTGCCCGTTGTAAATCGAGTTATAGTAATGGAAAACGGTCTGGTCGCCCGGACCTATTTCCATTAGTATACCTCGGTATTTGAAGCCTGTCTCGCTATGTTACATGGGTTTAACATAGCATGACAGCTTTAAATTAGCCACGGAGATGTCCGTTGCTTACTTTGAGGCAGTCTCGCTATACTATACACATTTACCATAGCGACACAGGTTGTAAAACAAAGCAACGGGGACAGCAAGCTCTCCGTTGCTTTTTTGTAATGTTTTGCTATGTTAACTGGGTTTAACATAGCGAGACAGTTTCGACATTAGCAACGGACATCTCGCGCAGTACATCAGCACCGCCGCGGATGCCAGACTTCTGCGGATGGGCAGCAGACAGGTATTATACTATGCCATTATGTCAGGGAATTAATAGTTTATTTTCTTACATGATGTCATGGTATAATAGCAATAACCCACTTCTGGGTGTAGGTAATGCTGTATTTACCCACGGTTGCCTTTGTTTGGTCCCTCGGGCTTCGCCCTCGGGACCGCACCATGCCAACCGTGGGTATATCCAGCATTACCCACACCCAGGCGTGGGTTATTGCTATAATATTCAATCCATGTTTACAGACACGGGTGTCTGGACAACCGACAATAGCTTATGCTGTTGGCATACAATGATGTGGGTGGTGCCGGTTATCATACATATGCCATGTTGTGCGTTGTTCCCCTTCACAATTGTCTATCCCCTGTCATCATTCATATGTGAATATTTATGTGGCACATGACTGAACTATGTATTACCTGCAGGTATGCTGTGTTACAGTGAACATATGTGACGGTTGGTTACAGTGTATATGTGTACCACACATCCTTCGCAGCATATCCTGCGTATGTACATACTATTATTCGGTGGCCTGTTGAAGGTTGTGAGAGCACCGATTACATGTGTCCCTATTTGTGCACGCATCGTGTTAGTCTTTGTCCAGCTTTTGTTGCTGTCATGGGTTGGACGGTGGTGTTGGTGTGTCATTTGGTTGTATTTCTACTGCCGATACTTCAGTGGGGGGTGGGGTTGGCACTTGTTCCTCTTTGCAGGGGTGGCCCCATTATGGACATTTGTGTCCTGCGTGGACACTTGACATGTGCCATATGTCCTGTGATATTAACACAGTAGTGTATTTCTTACCTTCATTACTACTTGCATGTTACAGGCATTTTGTTTCTGGTAAACATGACTATTATACTGGATAGCTTAGGCTATTCACATGCTATGCAATAACCGTTCATTCTGGCATATGCGTGTTATTCTATCCTTTGCATTGGCCGTGGGTGTTTTACCATACAGATCCACACATCTATGAGTGATGTCCCACCTTGACAATCTGCGCATGTGGTAACCCTGCTGGGGTGGCCTGCTTGGTGGACAGCTTTTCCGACCTGTGTATTGTGTTTGGCATGTCTGCAGAGCTACTCATCGGTACTGTGGCTGCACATACTGCTTTGTTCAGATGTGTACAGTTATGGACACCGTGGCGTGTGAACACCTATGGGGTTTCAACAGGTCAGTAACCACACTTGGGATGTACACATTTTGCTGACACATTCACATGCAGCCATTTGGATTTCAATACCTGGGATGGGTTGTTGACATATGTGGGGTACATATTTGCAAGCCTGTCCCTGCCTAGGACAATACTTCCTACTACATATGGGGTATACCCGCTCTGTGTAGGTGTGCAGCTGCGCATGGCTGCTAGCTGGATTGGGTGGACATTCGGACATGGGTGCGGGTTACGTGCTATGACGGGGTTGTTGTGTATTACATTTGCATGCATGGGTTCTGCTTCTGGATATTCCGATTCGGCATATGCCATTCTATGTGTATGTGACAGTTACGTTGCTGTGTATGGCACATTTTACTTTACATATGTTTGTGTGTGTTTGGGATATCTGGTTTCTTTATGGTTGTTATATGGCCACGACTGCCCGGCTGTGTACTATCACTGCCACTGTGGGACTGCTGGTGACCATGCCCATGGGGCTGGTCGTGTGTATTTGCGGCGCGCTGACATGATGCAGTACACCTCCACTGGGTATGACTGCTGACAGTGCAATACGTAACGGACACAGTATTCTGAGTATCATGTGTTCCATGAACGGGAGCATTTTGTATGTCGTGCATTTATATTTTGGTTCTCCATTTTGTATGGACGGGTACTATGTAGCATACTTTGCATAAATTTCATTATCCACGGACACTGGTAGGTGCGGTTACTATTGCAGGTGGCCTGTAGATCTCAGCACATTAGGTTGCTCATCGCCTGCCGACTTGGCCACGCCTCCGAGCGCAACCTAGTTAGGCTCCCTGGGCTCGCGCACGTGCCCGATGCACGTGGTTGTGGTTGCAGCGCACACTCATTACTATGCATGTGGCGCTGCTACGCCATTTGTACGCTGCACGGCCGGCGCAAGCCTTACACCGGCCTTGCGCCAAGCTTCGTGAATCCGGGGGATAAGTGTGTTAACAATATCTCTATATTTGAAAAAAATATATTACTGACCAAAGATTAGTACATTTAATATCAGTCATTGTTTTTTCATAAGTTACGTGTATTTTCCTTTGCTTATTTATTAGTAACATTCATTCTGTTACTTGTGAACTAATAATTTATATTATTAGCATTTCTTCCATTAGCAGCTGGATAGAACTTAAGTTTTAGCAGGTCATTTTTTTTTAAATTTAAACTCATTCAGTGGGATTCAATAAACTGAAATCTCCATGCAGGAATAGTGCTGCCATACCTGCATGGAATATGGCCGCCGAGCGATCCAGGAAACTACTCTTCTGATGTGCATGAGCCTGCCTACACTATTCCTGCATGGACACCACTGTATAATGCTAATTACCTCATTTGCTGGTGAAAACCATGCATCCGTGCAAGAAAAGTGTTAGTTGCAGGAATGTATTTGGCTACTAGCCGAATACATTTCTGCAAAAATTAAAACCGAGGCATGACAGCTCAAATAAAAACATGTATTATAATCTTTAGGCATGCCAATGGCCTAATATATGGCCATTGGCATGGAAAAGTGTTTCATTTTTCTAAAAATAAAAGTTTATTTTTTTGGCCGATCTTGGGCGTTTAAGCATAGTGCAGCGGTGCGCAAATGGGATTGTGCCGAAAAAAACCCGTGAAAACACAATTTTAAGGGAAATCTACAGTTTGCCATTATAGTCTATGGCATTTAGAATCAAAACAATACCAGGGAACAGTGGTTGCTAAGGGGAAAGGCTCTGGTGTAGTGCATTAACTAGGAACTAAGGCAGTGGGGTATGCAAATGAGGGGAAATTTACTGAAACACAAAAATATTCCAAGTGCCAAACTGCACCTAACTCTGTAGGTGCTATAACATGATCATGTAGGCAGGAGAAGCAGCTGACATGAAAAGGGTGTGTATCATGCTTGCTGTAAGCACATTGGAGCTCAGCAGCCTGTTTTTGCTCTCAGCTAAGCACAGCTATGCAACGGGGTGTGTCACAGGCAGCTTAGCTGTGCTTAGCTGAGTCAATGAATGGTAAGCGTGTTCATGTCCAGGGCAGAGCCATTTCACAATGTTTACTTTAGCTAAACGGGTTTGTGTGGTGTGCCCCAGGGCTTAAACAGGACAGAAATAGGAAAAAAAGGGAACTAGCAGAAGAAAGGAAATGCAGTACAAATCACTAATATGGGAAGCTGCAACTCATAATGGGCCATTCAAAGCACTCAGTAATATAGCTGGCAGGTGGTTGCATAGCTGAAAATAGGAGGTAATGTAACTAAAAAAATGAAAAAGGGCAACATCAGAATAAAGGCAATCATGTATAAATTGCCACCAATGCCGTTACCACTCACCGTAGCCAATTTAAAGCCATTAGTAATATAGCTGGCAGCTAGAATGTATCATACTCAGCCAATCACACAGGTAGCAGTTGCAGCACACCAGTATGAAGTATGCAAACACCCCTCAGTCTGGTTTTTCCCACAAACTCTGCACCTTTGGAGTCAACCTGGGAATTTTAACTGACAAAATGCTAGAGGCTGCTATCGCTTTGATACATCAGTATTTGCTGGATGCTGACCGTGGTGAGGAAGATAATGCTGACAACTGCCCCAGACTGAGGAGGAGGAGAAGAGTGTTCAGACCCAAGGTAACTTATCAGGGGCTACATGAGCTGGAGATAGTACAGCACTACAGGGTGAACAGAGACATGCTTTAGCAACTTGTTGAGCTGTGCCGACTTCGCCTCAGAGCCAGAGCGAACAGAGGGGATCCCATCCCAATGGATACTAAGGTATGTGTAGCCTTAAGAATACTAGTTACAGGTACTTCCTAAAGAACTACTGGGGACATCATGGTGTTTTCACAGGCATCTGCATACAGGGTACTCCACCAGTTCCTGGATGCCATGCTACCACATACCAGTAAGCACATATACTTCCCCTATACCCGTGAGGAGTTGACCAGCAATATGCACCTCTTCTACTGTGTAGCTGAATACCCGAAGGTACTGGGTGGTATAGACTGCATGCACATCCACATCAAAGCACCACCCAGTGAGCAGGGTAGGGTCTACATAAACCATAAGGGCTTCCCCTCTGTCAACTGCAGGGTTGTGTGCAATACCCAGGGTATTATCATGAATGTGTGTGTTGGCAGCCCTGGAAGCTATAACGACTCCTAATTCTGGCATTCCTCACAGCTGTATCAGGGATTTGCCAGGGGGGACATCCCATATGGCCATCTGGTGGGGGATGCTGGCTATGCACTGGAGCCGTGGATGATGACATCCATCAGAAATGCACACACACCCACTCAAGAACGCCATAATGAGGCACATGCACAAACCAGGATCATTATAAAGCATGTGTTTGGGATGGTCAAGTCACAGATCCACTGCCTTGACATATTTGGTGGAGCCTCGGAGTACTCTCCAGTCACATGTGCACACATGTTTATAGTATGTGCCATGCTGCACAATATGATCCTGTGGAAATAGCTGCAGCAGGAGCAATATGGGGAAGGGCCAAACAGCCCACCACCATTGCCAAGGTCCTCACAGGCACAGAGGGACTTGGATGAGGGACCCCCTGAGCCAGCCCCTGTAGGCAGATGGAGGCATGCCCAGTATGGCCTGGCCTTGGCAAAGAGGCAATGCATAGCATACACACTGGCACTGTAGGCACCCAGGGACTGACACCTCTCTCTACTCGCACACACAGTAAAAATGGATGACGCACACATCTCACTACATGTAACGTACCATGTATAGGCAGTGTACTGCATGTATTTCAACATAGGCAGCCCTCAACCACCATCCACATAACTGCTACAGGCACAAGGTAAGTCAGTTGCCTTAACAGTAAATTAATGTATCAGTATGTTCTGGTAGCATATATATGGTATTGCTGCATGCATGCAAGGGAATGGGGTGGCCTACTGGCATAGCAGCAGACAACTGACAGCTATGTGGGACACCAGGAAATGTCTGCCCAATAATGGCCTCCCCACACTATGCAGTAGTACCCAAGGTGGCAAATCCTACTGCAATATATGTGTGGGGCCAACTAACTGCGGGTCATAGGTCACATGCATGGGTGTCAGTGTGGGGGTCCCATACCCACCCCTCAGACCCACACAGCAAGTCAGCTGTAGAAAAACAAAGAGAAATGTCTAGCAAAGGCCCACAAATGACAGCAATGTTGAATTACTCCCCTACAGACTCATACAGTGATAGCACAGCAGGTCTCACAGTTGCAGTAAGGCTATGAAGGGTAAGAAGTCTGAAACTCAAATGCATGCCATTAAAATCTGACCTGTGGTCTTTACTAATATGCCTCTAGTCCCTAAGATAGGGCACACTAGTATAGTAAATGGAACCAGAATATAAAGCAAATATCAGCACACTCTGTGCAAATGTGTACAGTTGACAGGTGTTCCCCCCAATATACCCACAGAAATGTAGTAACATGTATGTTTGCAGGGAAATAGCAGCATAGCACACATTGGAAGGGCTGTCCCAGTACACATGAAAACATGTTGCATGTCTACAATATGCAGGGGTCAATGAGCTATGTGTATGTGTGGTTAATACTGTCAGGATCTGGCCAGCACCTTCTCCTGGCTGTTGTCTTGTAGTGTCCTAGGTACAGTGCTGTCTTTGACAGGGTCATGAGCAGATAACTGCAGTATCAACTAGTATGCATGCCAGTGACACCTACTGCTCTGCCACTGACATACCTGGAAGTCACAGTGCTATGTGGAATATACTACACATATAATGGACTTCTTGAAGGCTGTGTAGCTGAGGTGCTAATGCTTTTGTGAATATAGTGCTTTTTGATATAGTTGCCAGTGGTTATTTTCAATAATTCTTTTTTTTATGTTTCACATATAAAGGACATTTCTGCATAGTAGAATGCAATCTGTATCCACACCCATAACTCCCAACCTCTGACACCAAGACATCTGGACAAGGGCAGAAATAAAAGTGAAACAAAGGCACAATGATAGGCATGTGTTGTAATTATCACCCTTACATACTGAGAAAGTTGGTAGGCTGAGGGGTTTGCAGTAGCAAGAATTGTTTAAAGGTTATGTAGTCTGAAACAGTAATGTCTGTCATTGTTTTGTAACATCATTCTTCAATTATATGCAACTCACTTGCCATATAAAAGCAAGTTTATGTAGACTGGATGAAACCTCTAGCTAAATACCTGGACAATCTGCAAATGTACAGGTGAAAGGTATGGCCACACCAGAATATGACATCTCAGGTTAGAAAGATACCACATAAGCAGGAGATCCCCAGCCAGTATATCACCAAGTTGCTGGACTGTTTACACACCCTGTCATCACTCAACTGGCTGTAGCCACACCTCACAACTGGTCTTGGCAAAAATGTACATAGATGGCCACATAATATTGGTCTATGCATCATACAATTAGAATTCCTCTGGTAAAGCACTGTGATGATCTGAGGATGCCTGCCACTAGGTAATAATACAATACACTGCAGTTTCAGATTAAAGATATGTCGGAAAATGTTTGCTAAACAAACCCAGTACCATGAGGAAAGTCCGGTGTACTCCTGAGAGGTATGGCTGCAGCACACAAAACCCTTGGACCAGAGTACACTTATCTCTGGAATGGAGTCCCACTCTAACTATAGAAGGTCACACTGGGCATGATCCTATACTTAGAAGAATGCAAGACCATAGCCGGCCTTAGGCATAGGCCAACTAGGAGGCCGCCTAGAGCGCAACTCTAGCAGTGGCACTTTTTCAGTGTTTATTTGGTATAGGTAGACCAGGATGGGGGCACCAGGTGGTGTGGTTGAGGACACCGTGGAGCCCTTTTACCTAGGGCACCAGTTGACCAAAGGCTGCTCCTGCACAGGACATGTTGGAACCCACATCAGACTATATGACTGTATTGTGTATACATGTCTGTGCATACAGACAACTAAGTATACATTAACTGTCTTGACACACACACATCAGACAGGAGCTAGCTGTAAGTGGCCCATATGTGATATACCTGCATCTGTTATGTGTGATACACAGACATATATATGGACAATAGATAACAATATATGTCAAGCATACACGCACATAGATGTGGAGAAGTGAGAGACAGTGAGTGATAGAGAGAGAGAGAGTGAGAAAGAGAGAGACACAGGGGGACACAGGCAGAGTGAGTCACACATATGGATACCCTGAAAGGCATACACCGATGTCCTGATGTGGACAGTGGCATACTGGTTGTAAACATGTGCCAGCATAAAAGATGAGCCCCATTGTGTAATAGTACTAAGGTTGGGGTTATAATATCACATCACCTGCGTGTGTGTGTGTCTATAGGTCTAAATACTAGGAAACTGTTCCCACTCAGTGCACTTCACATTGCCCTACTTCAGAAGATCTGCTGTTGTCATTCACCTTAGAAGTACCATTGGACACCTATCCCCCCTATAAGCTCTGTAGCATGTGCAATAACTGTGTAACACTATAGTACAAATAACTAGATAGGTAGTGGTTCTAATCTCAATACCGGGGACTGTGTTTGTGTGTGTGTGTACAAGAGTGAGGGAGTGTGTGTTTGTTTGTAGGTGAAATGGTTTTAGGCCATTTCCACTCACAACATTTCCCAGTGCCCCACTTTATCAGTCCTTCTGATGTAATTCCCCTTATCAGCACTTTTGACCAGTTGTCAGCCCAGTAAGCTCTGTAGTGTGTGTGATAACTGCGTAACACTATAGTACAAGTAACTAGACAGGCAGGGGTTCTACTCTCAGATCCAGCAAATGTGTTTGTGGGTGTGTAAGTGTGTATGTTTGTAGGAAGAAGCATTTTGATAAGTTTCCCACCCCATGCCCTACTTTATCAGTCCTGCTGATGTCATTCCTCTTATCAGCACCTTTGTCCAGTTATCAGCCCAGTAAGCTCTGTAGCTTGTGTGATAACTGCATAATACTATAGTTCAAATAACTAGAGAGACAGGGGTTCTACTCTCAGATCCAGCAAATGTGTGTGTGGGTGCATAAGTGTCTGTGCAAGTGTGTATGTTTGTAGGAAGAAGTATTTTGATAAGTTTCTCACCCAGTTCCCCACTTTATCAGTCCTGCTGATGTCATTCCCCGAATCAGCACCTTTGGCCAGTTGTCATCCCAATAAGCTCTGTAGCTCATGCGATAACTGTGTAAAACTATAGTACAAGTAACTAGACAGGCAGGGGTTCTAATCTCAATACTGGCAAGTGTGTGTGTGTATTTGTGTGTGTGTGTGTGTGTGTGTGTGTGTGTGTGTGTGTGTGTGTGTGTGTGTGTGTGTGTGTGTGCGTGTGTGTGCCTTCCACGATTCTTTACCACCTCCTGAGGGCATTACTTTATATACAGTGTTAATGGCATCTATCTCACATGCAGCATGTTAAACCATTTTACAATCATCTGTACAGATGTCTATGGAATATCCAGATGTTCACAAGCTATATGTGGTCTGTGTCCCCTAATAATGGCCATGTATGTGATATTGTTGCCAAATAGGTCACAGTTAGTGTAGTGACACACATACCAGCATCAGATATCATACCTGACTGAAACATCATGCTGATGCAATGTCTGTTACCCTATCACTTGTCCAGGCTTGTAGGAGCAACAGATGACTCCAGTTGCTATTTCTGGTGGGTTATCTCACCATCCATGAAGGCATTCACAACATTACATGTTGTTAGAGGCAGTGAGTTATGTCCCACACATATAATCTATGTGGGGCATGTCATGTGTCTATAGTACATTAAAGTGGATATGTAGGTTTACTAATCTGTCTATTACCAACTGTGTTTGTGGAACAGTATGTACATCCCTTTTGACAGTCTTTACTGTGTGTATGCTACAGATATACCATTTTGTCTCCCTGTTCCACCCTGTAAACTCAGGAATACAAACCACAATCCTGTCATACACAGTACCATGCATGCCCTCACCAACTGCATCAGGGTTGAGTGTATGGGAAAGAAATGGCAGGGCCAACAGGTTTTGGCAGGTGACTCTGTTGTGGTTAATCTAATGGCTAAGCTTGTGAGGGACCAACTGACAGTACTCCAGTAACCTGTTCTGTATGTATGAGCCTGTGGTACTACACAACACTAAGGTGACATGTCTGAAGGCTACCTGTATGTGACAAGGGGTATGTATGGAAGGTCACACTGTCTGACAACAGTGTGCATCACACACTGTTGCAGCATACACACCTGGTAAACATACATATAAAGCTGTACCTTGGCTATGAAATGGTCAGTGTATTTCCACTCTGCCATACTCCATATTGGTAATGTCTGCAGGGCTGCAGCCTGCAGACACATAGACAGCTGGAACATAAACAGAATACAGCATGTCAGACTACATTCAGTCAGTGGTACTAACAGCAATAATGCATCATGGCTAATAAGGTAAATACACCTTTATGTGTACCCATAATAAATGACGAACAGAAAAGACTTTCACAAACTATTAAAACACCGAACACGAAGAGTTAGAGTCACGAGTAACTTAAAACACTTTGCTGTAATGCGTATTTAGCTTAACACAGTTTTATTAGCGTTTTCGGAAGCGATAATACGTTTCCTTCTTCAGATTTAAAAGCAAAACCTCCAACCACCAACCCATAACCATTTTAAACCATTAATATGTCATGTGATGTGATTACCATGTACAACTGCTTATTCCTAATTAACTAATTGCATTCAATATTGGTATTAACCATGTTTTGGAAATATACATTATAAATAAACTATGATTATTTATGCTGGTTTACATTCACCATGATAAAATTGCAAAACTGTATTATAAAATCAACATTTAAAAACACATTAGAAATGCATTAAAAATAGAAATGATGCAAAACAATGCACTTTAAACTAAATAGATGAATGAATAGACTATACAAGTATCCTTAGGTGCTGCAGGACTAATTAGTTTCAAAGTGATAGGTACTTATAACTTAGACTTGGAACCTCGAGAGCTAAGCTTACGCAACATTTTCAAAATGCTCGTGCAATATCCATAAGTGGACCACTAACTTAATGAATTAACTAAAAATATGTATTATAAAATAATATAATATGTATATTTTTGAACAAATAATTATCTTTTTAGAGCCAGCTTTTTTAAAATGCTTGCAATAGAAAGCTGTTCATTAAGACCTGGGGAAAAAGAGGCCGCAGTTCTAATCTGCCAACATAATTCCTCTACCTCCAACTGAGTTTGCCAGGGTCCTATATAAGGGGTATCTTCGACCTGTTTAAGTACAATGAACTTAAACTGGTGGCTCGGGTGCTCCATAATGTGGTTAGCCAAAGCGTTGTTTGTATCCCTCCTTGAGATGGCATAGGAGTGCTCGTAAATACGCTGTTTTAATTTGCGTTCGGTCTTACCTATGTAAAACGGGTGGCATACTGTACATGTTGCCACATAAACAATTGCTTTAGTGTTGCAATTATATTTACCCCTTACCTTATATTCAGTTCTGTTAACCATAACTGCTGTTCCCTCCTTAATGAACTTACATTGTGCACAACTGCCACATTTCCCCATACCTGACACTGAAGATCTCAGCCTGGGTCTACCAGTTTCCAAGAGGGTCTTTAAATTAACCCCTCTTCTAAATGTAATAACTGGTGGGGCACAAGAAAAATTCTGAATCTTCTTGTCATTTAAGAGCAGTTTCCAATTTTTGCATAATATCTCCCTAATGAAATGATGGTCTATAGAGAAGGTACACAAAAACCTAAGGTTGTTGTTAGATTGACTCATACGAGGCGAACTTTCCAATATGTTTCACAATAGGGGCTACCCAAATGAGCTAATAAGAGGGATCAGGGAAGAGGTTAAACACAAACGCCTCATAGGGCATTTTAGCCCTATTTTACGGGCTGGTCCGGTGACTCACCAGACATGTGAGGAAGGAGGCAATGAATCACAATCGCCTCGTATGAGTCAATCTAACAACAACCTTAGGTTTTTGTGTACCTTCTCTATAGACCATCATTTCATTAGGGAGATATTATGCAAAAATTGGATACTGCTCTTAAATGACAAGAAGATTCAGAATTTTTCTTGTGCCCCACCAGCTATTACATTTAGAAGAGGGGTTAATTTAAAGACCCTCTTGGAAACTGGTAGACCCAGGCTGAGATCTTCAGTGTCAGGTATGGGGAAATGTGGCAGTTGTGCACAATGTAAGTTCATTAAGGAGGGAACAGCAGTTATGGTTAACAGAACTGAATATAAGGTAAGGGGTAAATATAATTGCAACACTAAAGCAATTGTTTATGTGGCAACATGTACAGTATGCCACGCGTTTTACATAGGTAAGACCGAACGCAAATTAAAACAGGGTATTTACGAGCACTCCTATGCCATCTCAAGGAGGGATACAAACAACGAGTTGGCTAACCACATTATGGAGCACCTGAGCCACCAGTTTAAGTTCACTGTACTTAAACAGGTCGAAGATACCCCTTATATAGGACCCTGGCAAACTCAGTTGGAGGTAGAGGAATTATGTTGGCAGATTAGAACTGCGGCCTCTTTTTCCCCAGGTCTTAATGAACAGCTTTCTATTGCAAGCATTTTAAAAAAGCTGGCTCTAAAAAGATAATTAATTGTTCAAAAATATGCATATTATATTATTTTATAATACATATTTTTAGTTAATTCATTAAGTTAGTGGTCCACTTATGGATATTGCACAAGCATTTTGAAAATGTTGGGTAAGCTTAGCTCTCGAGGTTCCAAGTCTAAGTTATAAGTACCTATCACTTTGAAACTAATTAGTCCTGCAGCACCTAAGGATACTTGTATAGTCTATTCATTCATCTATTTAGTTTAAAGTGTATTGTTTTGCATCATTTCTATTTTTAATGCATTTCTAATGTGTTTTTAAATGTTGATTTTATAATGCAGTTTTGCAATTTTATCATGATGAATGTAAACCAGCATAAATAATCATAGTTTATTTATAATGTATATTTCCAAAACATGGTTAATACCAATATTGAATGCAATTAGTTAATTAGGAATAAGCAGTTGTACATGGTAATCACATCACATGAAATATTAATGGTTTAAAATGGTTATGGGTTGGTGGTTCGAGGTTTTGCTTTTAAATCTGAAGAAGGAAACGTATTATCGCTTCCGAAAACACTAATAAAACTGTGTTAAGCTAAATACGCATTACAGCAAAGTGTTTTAAGTTACTCGTGGCTCTAACTCTTCATGTTTGGTGTTTTAATAGTTTGTGAAAGTCTTTTCTGTTTGTGGTTTGCTATATGGCTAACGAAGTAGGAGCCAGAGTGCTTAATTCTCTCTCTCCCCTGTTATTTACTCAACAAAACGGACAGGGAGAGCAAGGAGATAACGCTGATAACAGCTCTGCTGAGGCTATCGGGGAGGTGAACGCCGACGATGGCAACTTGACTGTTCTCATTCAGATGATCATGGGGCGGTTGGATTATTTAACCCAGCGCTTTGAAGTTCTGGACAACAACGTAAAAGGATCTTGTGTAAATGTTTCGCGAGACCAGGGTATGGAGCAACAGCATCACAACCTAGGATCTCTTAACCAGCAACCCGTTTGTAACAGTAAAAGAGCTGGCGTTGAACATGGAGTTAATGCTAGCAGTTATCCACTGCAGGATTCTAACATCCCAGCAGGTCAGCCGCAAGCGGAAGCGCAACTGAGGCAAGTAACCAAGGAAAATGGAGCAACGCAGAATGGGAATTGTTCCATTCCTTCACTTAACAGTTTTTTGTGCAAAAAGAACTTTTTTTCGATCAATGTTCAAGATGCAGCAGGACCTTTGCAGCAACAAGAAGGTACCAATACTGACATTACCATCACTATTAGTGAATTTGACTATAAGCTGTTTAAATGCAGGAAGCTACAATTAGAAGTAGCTTATTTAGAGGAATGTTTGGAACAAGGCATAGTCCCTAAGGGCCTCAGGCAATGGAGGTTTCCGGTGGGGCTAGTCAATAGTTCAAGCTTCCATAAACAATTATTAGAACTATTTGATAAACAGGGGTTTGATTATATGCGGGCACTTATAGGGCATTATTTGCAACAAATAGAAAGTTACCAGCATGATTTGGAAGCGCTGGAACAAGAGATCAAAAATAATCAGGATTTCACTAGATATAAGTATGAATATACGCGCATCTTTACCAGTATTGACGCAACCATGTTAAAGTTATCAAATAACAAGAAAAAGAAAATTGACAGAGACTTGTTTCAGTACTCCAACAATAAGGCCTACCCGCCACCCCCACCAGTTGCACAGACTAAATTTGTGTTTAGAGGTATTGATAATGGGCATCAAGGAAGTGGGCAGGAAGCAAGTTCATCATCTCCTACCCACTCTAATGGGGCCCCTCAATCACAGAATGGTGAAACACATTCTAACAATCAAGGTCTTAGCAACCAGAATCAAAGAAATGACATTAATAATGTCAACAATGGGGGTAACAACAGTATCCAAATAAATAACAATAACATAGATGAGCCATTGGGTGCTCAGGGTTTTCTGCAAGGGCAGAGTTTCAATCAGAGGAACTTGAGGTCCAACAGGAACCAGAACACTCCGAAGAACAAATGAAACCAGAGGAAGAGGTAGCCCTATCTCGAGTGAGCCTGAATATAATACATAGCACTGAAGGAGACTTTAAAATTTACAATTTCACTTCTTTTCACATTGAGCAAAGTATGTGTGACTTTTTTTCTAAGGGACTCACTTTTGTTCCGGATACACACTTTGATATAGTGAAAACTATCATAGATTTGAAATTGTTTATAGAAAAATTAAATCTACATATTTTATTGGGGAACATGCCTACCCTTGTGAAACCCTTCTGGATTGCTAGTGTTTTTAATCCACCATTGTCACAGAGCCTCAAAGTATTTGATTTGGCATGCAAATTGGATTTCAGACATTTAGCTGCCAGTCGACCACATATTAAAGAGGTTAGACCAAATGTAACCGAGCAGGACAGGGACTTGGTTCGTACTTTGAAGGAATGTAATATCAGGGTTATGAAACCCGATAAAGGGAATGGGCTCATTTTCATGGATCACCATGAATATGTGGCTAAAATTTTGGCACATTTGGAGTTAGGGCCATATCAAGAGATAAGCATCAATGAGATCAATGTAGCCTATGGGAAGATTAGGAGCATTTTAGAAGACCTATTCTTAGAAGGCTACATTGACATTGATTTACACAATTATCTAACTATGACGTCACCTGGGTTACCTGTGTTCTTTGGGGTGCCCAAAATTCATAAGTCCACCCTAGATCCCCCGTTTACACCTATTGTTGATGGTAGGGGATCCATTACGAGTGCTTGCGCTACCTACGTTGACAGTTTACTTAAACCTTTGATAGCAAAAGAAACACACATATGCAAGGACTCCTGGAATTTTTTGAGCACCATCAACCACATTCCATTTGATCCGGCATACGTGTTACTCACAGTTGATATAAAGGACTTATATACTGTGATCCCACACAACATCGGACTGGAGTGGACTAGAGAATTCATGTTGGCCAGAAAAGTCAATGACAAAATTATTTACCTAGTTGAGACACTATTAGAGTTAATTCTCTCTTCCAACTTTTTTAGGTTCGAAGGCCGTACCTTTATGCAAACCTCAGGGGTGGCCATGGGTTCACCCTGTGGTGGAGCATACGCTAATTGTGTCTTGGCCCAATGGGAGAATTCACTATTGTTCAAGGACCCCATGTTTCATGGATATGTCGCCTGGTACACTAGGTACCAGGACGACATGTTTTTTCTTTGGAAGGGTAGCCCAGAGCAGATTCCCCATTTTATTAGCTCTATTTCTAGATTTACAAACTTTTTGGAGTTCACTTTTGAATTTAGTTACACTCATATTAGTTTTTTGGATATTTCATTGCATAAGGACAATCTTAATTTTAGATTTAAGAGCAATATTTATCGGAAACCAACTTACTCGAATGGTTTCCTACACTACTCTAGTTGCCACCCACACCATCAAAAGAAAGCAGTCGTAAAAGGGCAGATGGTGCGGGCCGCCAGAATGGTAACAGATGACAATGATTTTAATGAAGAATGCAGGAAACTTTCCAATATGTTTCACAATAGGGGCTACCCAAATGAGCTAATAAGAGGGATCAGGGAAGAGGTTAAACAAAAACGCCTCATAGGGCATTTTAGCCCTATTTTACAGGCCGGTCCGATGACTCACCAGACATGTGAGGAAGGAGGCAATGAATCACAATCACCTCGTATGAGTCAATCTAACAACAACCTTAGGTTTTTGTGTACCTTCTCTATAGACCATCATTTCATTAGGGACATACTATGCAAAAATTGGAAACTGCTCTTAAATGACAAGAAGATTCAGAAATTTTCTTGTGCCCCACCAGCTATTACATTTAGAAGAGGGGTTAATTTAAAGACCCTCTTGGAAACTGGTAGACCCAGGCTGAGATCTTCAGTGTCAGGTATGGGGAAATGTGGCAGTTGTGCACAATGTAAGTTCATTAAGGAGGGAACAGCAGTTATGGTTAACAGAACTGAATATAAGGTAAGGGGTAAATATAATTGCAACACTAAAGCAATTGTTTATGTGGCAACATGTACAGTATGCCACGCGTTTTACATAGGTAAGACTGAACGCAAATTAAAACAGCGTATTTACGAGCACTCCTATGCCATCTCAAGGAGGGATACAAACAACGCGTTGGCTAACCACATTATGGAGCACCCGAGCCACCAGTTTAAGTTCACTGTACTTAAACAGGTCAAAGATACCCCTTATATAGGACCCTGGCAAACTCAGTTGGAGGTAGAGGAATTATGTTGGCAGATTAAAACTGCGGCTTCTTTTTCCCCAGGTCTTAATGAACAGCTTTCTGTTGCAAGCATTTTAAAAAAGCTGGCTCTAAAAAGATAATTAATTGTTCAAAAATATACATATTATATTATTTTATAATACATATTTTTAGTTAATTCATTAAGTTAGTGGTCCACTTATGGATATTGCATGAGCATTTTGAAAATGTAGGGTAAGCTTAGCTCTCGAGGTTCCAAGTCTAAGTTATAAATACCTATCACTTTGAAACTAATTAGTCCTGCAGCACCTAAGGATACTTGTATAGTCTATTCATTCATCTATTTAGTTTAAAGTGTATTGTTTTGCATCATTTCTATTTTTAATGCATTTCTAATGTGTTTTTAAATGTTGATTTTATAATGCAGTTTTGCAATTTTATCATGGTGAATGTAAACCAGCATAAATAATCATAGTTTATTTATAATGTATATTTCCAAAACATGGTTAATACCAATATTGAATGCAATTAGTTAATTAGGAATAAGCAGTTGCACATGGTAATCACATCACATGACATATTAATGGTTTAAAATGGTTATGGGTTGGTGGTTGGAGGTTTTGCTTTTAAATCTGAAGAAGGAAACGTATTATTGCTTCCGAAAACGCTAATAAAACTGTGTTAAGCTAAATACGCATTACAGCAAAGTGTTTTAAGTTACTCGTGGCTCTAACTCTTCGTGTTCGGTGTTTTACCCATAATAAATGCAAGCATACAGCAGTGTACACAGTATTACATAGCTACACTGTACTATATTCATCCTGTGCATCAAACCCATATTAGCATGTCCCTGCATTGATGGTATGGATGACAGGGATATGGCACAGGTATCATCATATGCACAGGGTGTGATGTGGGTTTGCCAGAGGCCTAGGATGGGCCATACACTTGACATCATGCGTGTGTGTTTGGGGGGTATACTATAGATGGGCTGTGCAGAGGTGCTGTGTGTGTCTGGAGGTGACCTGCCTGTGATACAGATATGTGTGTGTATGTATGCACACAGTCACACCATGTGGCTGCCCTATACAAGGGTATGTTTGAGAGCTGTGGACTGTACATGGCAGGGTATCTAGTACTCCATCTGTGGCCATGGACATGGGAACAGGTCCAGCCAGGGATCTCATTGGCACCACCAGGCCCAAGGCCAGATGCAGTGCTGCTTCCTGATGGTGACTGCTGCCTGCTGCCTGCTGGATCCATGTCTCTCATTAGACTGGCAAGGACCATGTGCCCATGGCCTGCTCCATTGTGATGTGGACAGCAACCCCTCTTCAGTAGTGCTAGTGTCACTGCCACTATGGGAGTGTGAATGTGCATGGCCCCGTAGACTCTCAGTTGATGTTAGTGCTGACCTACATCCATGTGGCTGATGCCTATATCTCACCACACACTCTAGCACAGACATGCCATGGTCGAGGATTGCCAAGGTCTCACCCCACCATTTATTCATGACCTCAGTACTTTGACATCTGGCCTCAACAAGGTCATGTATGTCACCACATAAATCAAGAAGAGTTGCATCCAAGACCCTGAGTATTTGGCTGGTGTTTTATTTATTTTATTTTTATTTATTTAACATTTGTTGACCGGAAAAGTCCAACTAGGTTCCACAGATCCTGTTTTCAGCGGAGGCCCAGGGAGAAATGCTCCAGAGCATTCATTATGTGCCTGTGCATCCATGACAGCCTGGAACATGCATCTGGTGACACCTGCTGTAGCACTTGCAACAGCGGCTTGACGAGCAGCAGTCCTCCTGCAAGAACCCTGTCCATCCGCCTGTGTGGGACCTCACCTGACTGTGGCTATGGCCAGTGTCTACACTCACACCTGCTATAGTCATCACACTAGACTGTTGCATGTCACCACCTGCCAACTGCCCATCATATGTGGCTGTTGGGGATGTGGTATGTGTGGGCATTGTGACTGTGTATGGGGACATTGTGGATGACTGTGGGAGACCAACTGATGGCACAGATTCAGCCCCTGACAACCCCACCTGTGCCTGACTATGACTATCATCATTGTCAGAGTCTGCAGAGACACTGACATCAGATTCTGAGTGGGAGGGACCACAACCACCATATCCACCTGTGGTGGGAAGACAACATATGTAAATTAATACCTGCACTATAACATTTGCTGCTACATGCACACACACACACACACACACACACACACACACACACACACACACACACACACACATGCACATGCACGCACACGCACATGCACACACATACACACACATGCACACACATGTACAAGCACACATGCACACACATGCACACAGACACAAGCACACTTACACACAGACACATAAAGGTGAGGTGGCAGACAGACATTACACAGACCTCACAATAGTCAACTGGTGACATTCACAACACAGTCAGACCAGTACATACACACCCTGGACAGGCCCTTGACATCATGCAGTGCAGCCCTTTCCACTTAATGTTACTACTTATATACAGCTCTATGATACCTGAGTAGTATTAGTACGTGATGAGCTTTAAGTAGCACACACTGCACCTATGTACACATAGCTGCTGTTCACCTGTATAGCACAGTAGCAACTCCTACAGAACATACCTCTCAACTGTGCAGAGTGTTGATGAATGTCTACATGTGTGGCTCATATTTCTGGTCTGGTCTTCACAAATCCTGTGTTTGTCTAACACATTACTGGGAAGTTCTGAGGACTGGTGCGATTAATTAATGACATATTTTGAGTTTCACACTTCAGAACCTACAGAACATGTATGTTACAACAGAACCGGTTACACTAACAACCTTTTAAGCTTACAGTGGATATTATTATAAGTGTAGACACCCCTGTTAACATGCCAGGTTTGTCTGATTTATAACATGAGACCACAGAAATTATGTGATAACATTTCCCACCTTTAATGTAACCTATAACCTGTGCAATCCAGTTGAAGTACAAACACATCGGTTAGGGGGTTACATGCAGAAGTTGAAATATGTACAATAGGCTGGTTGCATGACTGTGCACACCCTTAAACTAATACTTTGTTAAAGCACCTTTTGATTTCATAATAGCAGTCAGTCCTCTTGGGAATGTGTGTATCAGCATGGCACATCTCGACTTAGCAATATTTGTACACTCTCCCTTGCAGAAGCCCTTCAACTCTGTCAGATTGCGAGGGCATCTCTTCTGCGCAGCCCTCTTCAGGGCACCCCACAGATTTTCTATTGGATGTAGGTGCGGACTGTGACTGGGCCATTCCAAAATGTTGATTGTCTTCTAGTGAAGACATTCGTTTTGGATTTGGATTTATGGTTTGGATCATTGTCGTGTGGAAAGGTGTAATTCCTCTTCATCTACAGCTTTCTAGCAGACATATAAAGATTTTGGACCAGAAGGGACTGGTATTTGGAACTGTTCCTAATCCCCTCCACCTTGGCTAAAGACCCACTTCCAGCTTATGAACAGCAACCCCAAACAGGACACTATCATCACCATGCTTCACCATGGGGATGGTGTTCTTTTGGTGATGCACAGTGTTGTTATTATGCCAAACAAACCTTTTGATATCATGGCCAAAAAGTGCAACCTTGGTCTCATTACACCATAACACATTTCCTCACATGCTTTTGGGAGACCTGATGTATTTTTCTTGAGAAATCCACCAGACCTGGATGTTGTTCTGTGTGAGAAAAGACTTCCATCTTCTAACCCTACCCTATAGGCCAGACATGTAGTGAATACAGGAGATTGTATTCACATGTAGTACACAACCAGTACTTGCTATAGATTCCTGCAACTCCTTTAGTGTTGCTGTAGTTCTCCTGGCAGCCTCCCTGACCAGTTTAGGTCTTGTCTTTTCCACACATTTGGAGGGATGTCCAGTTCTTTGCAATGTCACTGTTGCCCCATATTTTCACCACCATTTGATGACTGTCTTCACTGTGTTCCATTGTATATGCAATGCTGTGGAAATGTGTGTGTACCCTTCTCTAAGCTGATACCTTTCACAAATGAGACCCCTTTGCTGCTTCATAAGCTCTATGCAAACTATGGCTGTTGTAGCAGGCAACTGAATAAATGTTAGAATAATCCTGGTAGGATAGCTGACCGTTATTTGCTGTTAATCAAAGAGTCTCTGTAATTGATGGCAGGTGTGTACTCAAGAAGACGTATTGTTGTAATTATATCGAAATCTGCTTCAACAGAGCATTAGCTTCAGTCTGTGCACATGTATGCATCTAGCTTCTTGTACATTTTTTATGTGTCATAATTGTTCCCTTAACAGATTTGTTTGTTTTACAGTTGAATTGTACAGAGTATAGGTCACATGAAAGGTTGGAAGGTTTTGGAAATGTTTTATTGTGCTCTCATTTTTGTATACCACAAACACCTGGCATTCTAACAGGTGTGTACACCACTTTTATGCAGTGTATAACACTAATTTATAAAATATGTCCCTAGTTTTGGGCCTTTGTCCCCCATTTTGTGAGCCTTTATCCAGATTTCTTGCAATGACAGGTTGTGAGGTATGCTACAGATATGTGACATCTCCTGCAAATAGTCCCCTGTGATGACACTGTGATGCAATGCAGTTAACCCCACCACAAGTGAACATGCAGATATTGCAATATGACTGAGAGTAACAGTTGAGTGCATGGTGAAATGCATGACCTTAACATCCCTGCAGTACTTGTGAGCCACAACAGGAAAATCTCATACTCACCGGCTTCAGGCTGCTGCCCCATATCCAGACCAGACGTATCTGTGTAGTTGTGGGGGAGAGGTATTGTCAGTAGACTCACATTTGACGTTAGTACAAGATGAATGCTACTTTTTTGCACATGTATAGTACAAACTCTGATAGTATACAATTTGCTGTCCTTCATCATAGATGTGCACTTGTGTGAATTACTAAACTCCACCCACAAATGCAGTTTGAACTGACATATGAATCTAACTACTCTATAGAAGACAGCATGACTGCTACATGATTAAATTGATGTGCACGGTGGCTTTACCTGGATGCTCCTTGCCTGTTGCCTGGGTGCCACCCACATCCACGACTTGTGTTTCTTTTGTTGGCTGTTGTGTGGGGGCTACCCCAAGACTGGCAAGGAGCTCTTCTGTTGCCATAAGTGGGGCCTGTGTGGCTGGACCCCCACCTGAAGCAGTATGGTCCCTGGCCACAGCAGTAGCCCTTTGCTGAGCACAACATATCAGGTCAGTTGCCCGATGCCTGACCTGATTGCATATGTGGCCATGGTGGCCCAAGTTGTTAACTCTGTGGACAAGGCCATCCCACAAGGCAGTCTGCTCCCGCAGATTTTGTCGGCTATGGCTGAACATCACCCCATGGTGCTGGATTATTGCATTGATGATGGCTGCATTTTCAACTGTAGTATATGCTGGCTGCCACTGCATGTCACCTGGAAGACATAAACAGGGAAATACATCACGGGACCTCAGACATTGCCCAAAGTTATTTACATAGCCAGCACATCAACAATGCCTATTATTAGCAACCACTTACAACTACATCATACCCCTGTCATCTATCAGCACAGTATGAACCTGCATTGCACTCCTGGTCCTGATATGTCATGCTCCCCCAATGAGGGCCAGTATATTTCATAAACCACCATTCATCATTCACGTTTGTGTAGAAGGATGACAGTGACCATCATCCTTGCAGATGGGATGTCAGTGGTGCTCAGGCTTTGTTTGCATACAGTGTGTAATGGAGCTGGAAGCATATGCCTCAGTTCATGTAGGATGCTGACAGGAATATCATCAGGTCCCATGGAGGCTTGCTTTTGTTGACTTTGATTAGGCAATATGCACCTGCTCCCTGATGATGAGGGGAGGGGTGCGGGTGCTATGCATATCCATCTATACTGATGGTGAGCCGGGGGGTGATGTTTGCCTTAAACCTGTCTGCAGCAGGTTAGCTATAGCTATGGTGTGTGTGTGTGTGTGTGTGTGTGTGTGTGTGTGTGTGTGTGTGTGTGTGTGTGTGTATGGAGTGATTGACCACCATTACAGGGTGGGTTGGGTTGTTGCCTCTGAGATTGCAGAGATATGTGAAGACAGCCTTGTGATTGCCCTTGGTGGATGTGTCCAATTTGTACTCATAGTTAGAGTTACAGTAATCCACCTGTGACCTTATATTCTTGTTCAGACAAAGGTTAATTTGTTGCCAAGTTGGTGCCTGCTCCTACTGTGCCCTGTACAGCCAATATAGCGACCAATTATGTGACTTGTGTATTGCTGCTGTCCAGTAAAGGGGATTACTCCACCTTAGTGAAGGCAGGTTTTGCAAGTAAGGTATTGCTGAGTCCATACAGATGACATAGGTGGTCATATAGCTGTTTGTAGTAGGCATGGACACAAGGTCATAACACAGTTGGATACCTCTCCAGTTTAAACCTGATAATCATGCTTATTCTAGTACCCATGTCTGTGTCATGGCAATGCAACCATCAGTAACTGTAGATCTCTAACTCTGTTGTATGCACAGAAACTAAGAGTACACATATGTACAACATGTACAGCTTATTTACCTGATATTTTGCATCCCATGTCTGCTGTTATGAGGTGGCCAGATACACCTACTCATACATACACATGCACAGGTAATACCTGATATACATTTCTGTTCTATGTCAGTATGGCACACTGTATTTATACTCTTGCTGCTCAGTCATTCCTTTCAACCTCTTAGAGCAGGACATCTGGTGGATGCCACACATATATGGGGGGGGTGATGGGCCAAAATTAGTGGCACTTTTTTAATATTGCTGTAAGTCATTTGATAGCACAGTAGTCTTTGCATTCACAGGCATACTCTGGAGGATGTCTGACACTCATATAGTAGAAAGAAAGGAGAAAGGCTAGGAGTGTGGTAGTGAGGGTAGGAACTTTTAATGTTGGCAGTATGACTGTTATAGGGACAAAGCTAGCTGATATGATGGACAGAAGGAAGGTTAATATATTGTGTGTGCAAGAGACCAGATGGAAGGGGGTAAGGCTAGGTGTATCGGAGGTGGGTCCAAAATATTCTATCATGGTGTGTATGGGAGGAGAAATGGTGTAGGGGTTGTCCTGAAGGAACAGTATGCCAAGAGTGTTTTTGGAGGTGAAAAGAGTTTCGGATAGAGTGATGTTTATGAAGTTGGAAATTGATGGTGTAATGATGAATGTTGTTAGTGCATATGCTCCACAAGTTGGGTGAGTGATGGATGAGAAAGAAACATTTGGAGTGAGTTAGATGGCATGGTGATGACTGTACCCAAGGATGAGAGAGTGGCAATTGGATCAGATTTCAGTGGGCATATTGGTGAAAAGAATAGAGGGGATGAGGAAGTGATGGACAGGTATGGTGTTAAGCAAAGAAATTCAGAAGGTGAGATGGTAGTGGATTTTGCAAAAAGGATAGACAAGGCTGTGGTGAATACGTATTTTAACAAGAAGGAGGAGCATAGGGTGACATACAAGAGTGGAGGAAGATGCACACAGGTGAATTATATCCTATGCAGGCAGGGAAGTTTGAAAGAGATTGGAGACTGTAAAGTGGTGACTGGGGAAAGTGTAGTTAGGCAACATAACATGTTGGTCTGTGGGAAAACATTGGTGATCAAGAAGAGGAGGAGGAGTGTGAGGGCAGCACCAAGGATCACATGGTGGAAACTGAAAAAGGGTGATGTGAGGTTGAATTCAGGGAAGAGTTAAGATGGGCACTGGGTGGAAGTGAAGAATTACCAAATATCTGGGTAACTACAGCAGAGCTAATAAGGGAGATGGCTAGAAAGGTGGTTGGTGTGACATCTGGGCAGAGGAAGGAGGACAAGAAGACCTAGTGGTGGAATGAGGAAGGACAGGAGAGTATACAGAGAAAGAGGTTGGTGAAGAAGAAGTGGGATTGTAAGAGAGATGAAGAAAGTAGACAGGAGTATAAGGAAATGACGTGCATGGCAAATAGAGAGGTGGTGAAGGCCTAGGATGAGGCATATTAAGAGATGTATGAAAGGTTGGACACTAAGGATGGAGAAAAGGATCTGTACCAATTGACTAGACAGAGGGACCAAGCTAGGGAAGATGTGCAGCAGATAAAGATGATAAAGGATAATGAGAGAAACATACTCACAAGTGAGGAGAGTGTGTTGAGTAGATGGAAAGAGTACTTTGAGGGGCTGATGAATGAAGAGAATGAGAGAGAGAGAAGGTTGGATGATGTGGATATGGTGACTAAGGAAGTGCAATGGATTAGCAAGGAGGAAGTAAGGATAGCTATGAAGAGGATACAGAATGGAAAGGCTGTTGGTCCAGATGACATACCTGTGGAAGCATGGAGGTGTTTAGGAGAAATGGCAGTGGAGGTTTTAACCAGATTATTTAATGAAATCTTGAAAAGTGAGAGGATGCATGAGGAGTGGAGAAAAAGTGTTTAGGTACCAGTTTTAAGAATAAGGGTGATGTACAAAGCTGTAGTAACTACAGATGGATAACTCTGATCAGTCACAGCATGAAGTTACGGGAAAGTGTAGTGGAAGCTAGGTTAAGAAGGGAGGTGATGATTAGTGATCAGCAATATGGTTTCATGCAGGAAAAGAGCACTACAGATGTGATGGTTGCTCTGAGAATGTTAATGGAGAAGTACAGAGAAGGTCAGAAGGAGTTGAATTTTGTCTTTGTGGACCTAGCGAAAGCATATGACAGGTTGCCTAGAGAGGAGTTGTGGTATTGTATGAGGAAGTCAGGAGTGGCAGAGAAATATGTAAGAGTGGTACAGGATATGTACAAGGGTATACAGAGAAAGAGGTTGATATCTACTTCTCTGAAGTAAGGGCTAACACAGAGGACCTCTGGCTGACAAAGTTTGCAGATGACTGCAAATTAGGTGTTATAGTCATGTCCCCAAATGACATGGGCATCCTACAGAAGGGCCTCACTGAGACAGATGACTGGTGTCAGAGCCATGGCCCTAAGCTCAATGCCAAAAAGTGCATTATCATCCCCTTTGGTAAAAACTCTGTACCCATGAATTACCACATAGGTGGCAGCCCACTTAATGCTGATGGTGTGATAAGAGACCTCAGTACTCAGGTGGACAGTAGTCTCTCCTTTGATAATCACATTGCCACAGTAGTCAGGAAATCCTTCTACATGGCATACCTTATCATGAAAGGGTTCGCATCCAGGAAAAAAGAGGTCATTGTTCCCCTCTACTCAGCTCTCATTAGACCCATTATTGAGTACAATGCCCCTTTTGGAATGTACCTCACAAGACATCTGCAACAGCTGGAAAGGACACAGAAGTACCTCACAAAGAGGATTATGGGCCTCAAACAGATGCCCTATGCTGACCGTCTCAAAAACCTCCAGCTTTACTCCATAGTATATCGCCTACTCTGAGGTGATCTCTGCCTAATATACAAAGCTATGTCAAACCCAGAGCTGTTGGGCATGCTACAACTAAATAAATTTCAATCCCTCCAAGATACACGCCTCAGGGACCTAAACCTTGTCAACACCATTAACAGAACATGCTGGAGGGATATATTCCTGTCCCAGAGACTCCCCATACTCTAGAACAAGCTACCTATCTATGTCAAGCAGAGCTCCTCATTAGCACTCTTCAAGAAAAATCTTGACGAGTGGACCGGAAATAAGAAATTCACCCCGGGAAATACCTTCTGTGGCACTGCTCAACAGGGGCACAGGAAAATAACTTTCTTGGGTGTTAAAAGCCAGGAAACTTGTTGGCTAGACATATATAGGCCCTTGCGCTGATATCCTAGTACCTACCTATGAACCTATAAAACTATGGTAGTGTGACAGCAGTGAGGTCTGCAGTGGAAGTGACGAATGCATTTAAGGTGGAGGTGGGATTATATCAGGGAATCAGCTCTGAGCGCTTTCTTATTTGCAGTGGTGATAGACAGGTTGATAGACAGGATCAGACAGGAGTCCCTGTTGACTATGATGTTTGCAGTTGACATTGTGATCTGTAGTGAGAGTAGGGAACAGATTGAGGAGACCCTGGAGAGGTGGAGATATGCTCTAGAGAGGAGAATGAAGGTCAGAAGGACTAAGATGGAATATATTTATGAGTGAATGAGAGGGAGGATAGAGGAATGGTGAGGATGGAGGGAGTAGAGTTTGCAAATGTGGATGAGTTTAAATACTTGGGATCAACACTTCAGAGTAATGACGAGTGTGGAGGAGAGGTGAAGAAGAGAGTACAAGCAGGATGGAGAGGGCAGAGAAGAGAGTCAAGAGAGATTTGTGACAGATGAGTACCATTAAGAGTGAAAGGGAAGGTCTACAAGAGGGTAGTGAGTCCAGCTATGTTATATGGGCTGGAGACAGTGGCATTGACAAAAAGGCTGGAGTCAGAGCTGGACACAACAGAGTTATAGACGTTAAGCTTTACACTGGGTATGATGAGGACAGACAGAATTAGGAATATGTATATTAGTGGGTCAGCCCAGGTTGGATGGTTTGGAGAAAAAGCCAGAGAGGTGAGATTATATTGGTTTGGACATGTGCTGAAGAGGGATGCTGAGTATATTGAGAAAAAGATGGTAAGGATGAAGCTTCCAGGTAAGAGGAAAAGAGGAAGGCGTAAGATAATGTGTATGGATGTGGTGATAAAGGACATGCAGGTGGTTGATGTGACATTGCAAGATGCAGAGGACAGGAAGAAATGGAAACAGATGATCCGCTGGGGTGACCCCTAACAGAAACAGCCACAAGAAAAAGAAGGAGATGTTGCAATGTCAGTCTTCACAGATTTGCCATTGATTTGCCAAACATAACACAACTCTATGAGTAAATGACTACAAATATGAGGCATATATATGGTCAGTGTACATAACACTGGACAGCTGACTGGTATGAGCACAGTTTATCACTTGCAGTTCAACACACAGGTCTGCAGCAGTAGTTTACTATGCAAATACCCTGCATAGGTCTCTCATATCTCTGAGACAAACATGTATATCACCGTTGTATTCACAAGTAACATATGGATATTTAAGACATCCCAGTAGCTGGCCTAGAAGTATCACAGTCAGTATGGTTCAACACACACTCCAGTAGTAGTCATATGTGAGACATACTTTCCTGGGGTGACTCAGGAGCCTGAGTTGTGATATATGTCACTGCAGACAGACCCAGATGCAATGGCCATAGGTTCTGATTAGCAATATATCAGAACAGCAAGTCTTGTTAAGATATATTTGTTGAACTTCCTATTTCCCACTATTACATACCCCTACTGCATTCCATCACATGCTTACTTGTTTGACATAGCTTTTTTCCATGTATAGTTGGTTTGATTCCAGTTTCTGTTGGTTTGTTTGTCTGTCTGTCTGCCTATCTCTCTCTCTCTCTCTCTCACTCTGTCTCTCCAGGATGTAGGGTATACGTCTGTTTTGCACAGGCAGCAGCTTGCCTTTTGTAGGTAATGCTCATGAGTAGCTGATGGCATGTTGGTGTCTCCCACTTGCTAATTGCATGCAGAACAGCTGTGTTTTATTCCTAAAGCCAATGGCATGGCAACACACTCCTATAACTGAGTACTTCAATTGGGTGTTGCTCCTTTTCCTTGCCTGTGAGGAGGACTTCATGGAGGTGTGTGAACAAGAGCATCACAGCGGGTAGTTAGGAATACCTCTTACAATGAAAACTGAGGAGACAGCCCAACAAAATGGGGGAGAATGTTCCAGACATAGGGAAAGAATGTAAGTATTGCTGTTATACAGTTGGATTAATGCTAGTTAACAGCATTTGTGTGAACATGGATTTTCTTCATGATTTTAAGTCTGACATTGTTATGTGGTTGACATAACTCTCAACTGTAGGGCTATCCACAGAATTGTCAGAGTTTGGAATCTTATGTGTGGTATGTTCTTCAGACTTTTTTTGTCTTTAGAAAATCAATAGCATATTCTAGGGATTGCAGTCAGTAAATTGTCACATCCATTTGTGTTTCTGACTTCATATCCCTCAGAAATTATATGTTACAACAAACCCTGTACTTAGTGCCTTCATTCCTGATATCATCCCAGTGATGTATTGGAATGCCAGACATGTTATGTGGAAAGGGCCTTATATATGAGGACAAAGACTGTACATTCTGTGGGACTCTGTACAGTTAAGAGGTCTGTGTATTTCTGGCGATTGTTGACAGACTGTCAAGATTGTGTAGCAGTGACTGTGCATGCTTCTCTAGTTTCTGGTGGTCTATCAGCTGTATATGTTTGTAGGGGCAGACTGAGACATGTCCTGTACCATGGACAGGATTCATACTACACTGTGAATTAGGCCTGTATATGTACAGGTAATGTGTGAGTGGCAAACATGATGTTTTTGTTCACACAGCCTTATACTCTACTGTTCATTTGGCTTACTGGTATGTCACTGTGACTGTGGTGAAATTGGTTGTGGGTATGCAGTTTCACACTGGTGTCTGTTTTTCAGCACTGTTACATCCCTGTAGTGCCTGTTATATTTGCAAATACATGTGCAATTCCCCATAGCAGATTTGGGTTATTGTTGTGTCAGTCTGACTGTAGTTTGGATGGTGCTTGGTGACATGCTTAGCAGCTCAGTGTAGTTTCTCCAATGTGATGTTATGTCCAGATATTTGAAGGATGTAATGTTGTCTGGCCCCATAAGTGTTGTGTATTTCTGACACATCAGTGGGATGATATGAGGATTTAAGTCACTAACTAGTGAGAAGTAATTGAGTGATGTACTTGTGCTATTTTAGTCAATATATGTTAGAATAGACAGGAGGGTGTTACTGCAGCAACTGTGTCAACTTATCTACTCCAGTATTTCAGATATGTCCGTATTTTCATGGCTTTCTCCCCCGCAATTTGTCAGGCATGGTCCAGATTCATTGCACTAAGGGGTTACGAGCATACCTCTTGACTGGCCAGATTGTTTCAGAATGTCCAAATTTATTGCTCATATTTCTGGTCTGTTCCACAGATTCATTATTTTTATTTCTTTGGTAAATCACTGTGATGATCTGAGGATTTCTGTCAGTAAATGATATGTAAATTATATATATATATATATATATATATATATATATATATATATATATATATATATATATGTGTGTGTATGTATATATTTCATATGTATGTATTTTATATGTATATCTCTTTATATAATATGTATAAATTTTTCCATATATATTCATCTCCATACATATATACATGTGTATATTTATATATAC
Source organism: Protopterus annectens (assembly GCF_019279795.1). Lineage (NCBI taxonomy): Eukaryota > Metazoa > Chordata > Ceratodontiformes > Protopteridae > Protopterus > Protopterus annectens. The sequence continues at coordinate 995,195,709 of NC_056741.1, forward strand.
AAAACCTGACTGATTCTACAGAATCTGTTCCCTACTGTTGAATGACTCTACTGCGTGATATGTTTGAAAAAGCATCAGGCATCCCTATAGCTCAAATGGTGTAGTGGTATATTGCTCTGACAATGGTATATAAGGGCCTGAGTTCAAGACTTGGCAGGGCTAATTATTTTGTTGCTAGGCAGAACAGTGGCTGATGGAGACAGAGTGATTAAAGCAGTTTTAAGTGGCTTCAAGTGGGCTTACATGGGTTTGTGTGACGCTAAGCAATGCCAACATATGGTTAATCATAGATATGCTTAATCTGTGCTGGCTTCACTTAGTGTTGCGAAAACTCGCTTACTCCTGCTTACTCCCACTTAAACCCATGCTAATTTCTTTAAAAGAAAAGAAAAAGCGGTGATAGAAAAGTAGTGAAAAAGTGGCACACAGAGGGAAAAACAATATGAAAGTTAGCTAGGGATGTGCAGGATGGGTGTAGGGAAGGTCCATAGCTGTCCATTTCTTATACAGCAACAGCTGTGCATTTGTACAGAATTTGGAGGTGAATTTGGAGAGGGGGCTGAGGACAAAAGAAATGTGTTGTCAAGCCAATTGGACCAGACTACATGTCCAGTGGACACATGTGAAATGGACAGCTATGTATGGGGATATATTTTTTTTGGGGAACAAATGCCCTTTTCTTTTTTTTAAGGTCAGAGTGGGATGTTGGGGAAGGATTGTAGGTACATCTGGGGAGGCTGGTTAGGTAAGGAGACAGACAAGACAGCAGACAGGGGCGGTATATGACACATGAGAGGGGTAAGCACATTTGATGGTGAGGGTGGTTGGGAATCTGAATCCCATGGGCCTCATATAGTTACAGTGGGACTGAGATCCCCACCCATGGTCAGTCACCACTGCACCTTCATGGCCCCAAAGGAGTCTGTGCTGAGGGCTGGACAAGAGGGGCAGCCTGCCCCTCAAGGTGCACCAAGCAGCCCTCAATCTGGTGCAGCTGCTCTCCAAACTCAGATTGTAGTGTGTTGTGCACAAAACCCCAGCCCTGACTGAGGATGACAGTCTCCTGTCTGTGCCCACTCCCAGGGGGGAACAGGCCCCATCCCCCTGAGAGGGTTCCATCCAAAGGTATTGCAAGACCAGCAGATGAGGGAGATGCAGGTTGGGTCCCAGACTTGCTGGGGCCCAGTACCATGGCCAGATGAGGTGGGACAGATGGATCCACATGGATCTGCCTTCCCAAACGCACTATGGTGTTGAGGTTTTACAAAATATGTTGGTTAGTCATGATCAACACATTTCAAGATCAGTTATAACAGTATGCATGGGTGTTCCAATTAGACAGATAAAACAGTTTTAAAACAGTTGCATAGCAAACAGAACACATGCATAAATGGAATAATAGAATGCATCATAACAGCATGCCAGTAACATTGACAGCAATAGGCCACCAACAATGGTATATGAACAAGGTATGTTAACATACAAGCAATCAAACATATTAATAATAATATAACACAAGTCCCGATATTAGGGTTGGAGTACAACATACCCGTAGTATATGAGTAATAATTATTGATGCAGATGAGGGGTGGGGGGAGAGACAAAAAGTCCATTAACAACCGTTTATGCTTCTATTTTCCACAACAATACTACTCAGTACTCTATGGGTCTGCCTTCACTTTACTTCTACCTATGGCTCATAGCTTCTGTAATACAAACATAACTGTCAGCCTGGAATTGTATGAGGGAAACTGTGATATCTCTGGGTACATGACTAGAGGGGACTCATACATGTCATGGTTACATATCTGGCACAGGAGGGGTGCCATGAACTGCTGTTATGTGAGTGCGCTATTGGCATATGTCAACTGGTTTTCTATCTGTGTCCAGGATTATTTGCAGTAGTGACCACTAGCCGTGACAATGTGACACTTGAGAGACGTATCAGGAATGGGTCTATATTAGATAAATGAAAGTTTATCTAATCGAATGCTCACATGAGCAAAAATTGTGGAACTCGAAACTGCAATTGTGAGATCGCAGCACAGTGAAGATGGGAATATTTGCCCTTTCCTCACTGTAGTGCAATCTCAGAGTTGGAATATATATTTAGCGGGGGGAGTGTGGGGTGCAGCCCCCCACAATTCCAGTTTTGAGTTCTTGGATTTTTGCTCATGTGAGCGTTCGATTAGATAAACTTTTGTTTATCTAATATAGACCCTCGGGAACATACCTCTCTACCTCTTAGAGCATGACATCTGGACAAATCCATACATAAGAGTGGGACAAAGGCCCATAAATATGGACATTTTTTAGATATTGCTCATACAAACTTAGAAAGTTGAAAAAATAACAGGTTTTGCATTTGCATGTTTTTTCTGAAGGTTATGACATCTGACACTTGTATGCCTATCATTATTTTCTAACTTCAGTCTATAATGATTTGCCAGTGAACCATGGCACCACTACTTTATGTAAAATGGACCAAAAATCTGAGACAAATATCTGGACATTCAGTGAATATCTGTACAGTTGAGGCGTATGATTCTAGAAGAGTGCATATTGTATGTACCTACCCTGCTGTCATTTGCAGGTATGTGGTGGGACGATTGAACAGTTGTACATAGTTTATTAGTATACCCTTCATACAGCTACTGGCAACATTTCCTTACCTGTAAAACCTGTGGGGAAAATATCTGTTAACACTACCTGACTGTTTTTACATTTATTCTTGATTCCTTGTGTGTAGATTTGCACACATCTTAGTACCACTCCCTGGATTTGAACCATGTCTGGGTGGGCAAAATTAACAACTAGCCTATATCTCATCACAATGAGCTACTTAGGAACTGCTGTTTCTTGTTTCACTGGATTATGTCTAATAGTCTCTTGGTTAGACAGTCCGAACTTGTAATCCTATGATGCATGCATGACAGATAGTTACTGTACTGTGCATTATTCCTTTGGATTAATACAATCTGGAAAGAAAAGGTTAACACAAGGCAATGCTGCATGGAACACACTTTAATACTTTACATATTACTATTCAGGGTTCAGAGCTTAGTGCAGTATATATTTCACATTTAATTTATATCTCATTTTACAGCTACACCATCTACAGTTTCTCTTAGCAGCTTGTTCACAGATGAACCTCAGTTAATGTATGCTGTCACAGCCATATTTGCTGTGAAGAACCTGTATACATTCTGTATATGTCTACAACAACATACCAGAATAAACACAACAGTTTTTTGTAAGGGTCTTTATTGTGCATCAATATTAGTCAGTCAAACTTTTTTTATTTATTCAGTTCACACAGTAGCAGTATACATACTAGCAGTAAGCAATGTACTCCTTCTTAACTATTTGAACAACATACTGCAAAATAGATTTATATTTACCAGCCTGTTGGTACAGCCTCAGCAGTCTGTCAACATTGACTTTGATGTTCATAGCCCTCTCTGCTGCAGCTGTAGGGGCAAAAAATACACATTATGCATATCTGTCTATCACATTCTCAGGCTAGTATTTGCTACAAACTACTTGATTGTGATACTTACACAATACTGGAGCATTCCGGTCCTGTCCATCTTGGATTCACTGCTCCAAGAGTGCCCCCTTCATATGCTTTAGGCCAGGATAGTGGTGCCATACCTGCTCACCAGTCCAGAGGGTGCCAGTAGCACTGGTGAGGTCACATGCAAGACAGTCCCAGGCCTCCTATTTGTATTGGGAGCCCTGGTACTAGCCCTGCAGCAGTCTCTCCTCATGGCTTTTTACTAGGAGTCCAGCCATGACCCTGGACTTCCGGATGCTCCAACATTGCGCTCAAAAGCACACCCCCTCTCCTACACCAGCCATTGTATCTGCACAGATGAACTATAACAGATTATGGCTGTATTCCCACCTGCGCCATTTAAATCCTTAAAGAAATCATTTAAAGAAGTCCTGTTCTTTGCATACATGTGATTACTCATTGCACTGGCATTAACTGACAATACATGCATGGCTACTATCATTTCCTCTGGTGCAAGGGCATGGTGTGGTGATTGGATATCTAAGTTTATTTCTATCCTAAGCTACTATGTGTATTTCTGGAGCTCATCTACTAACTGAATCTCATAAACTTCAATGATCTGGGATATTTCTAGATACCAGAGATATACAACAGTCAAAGTGGCAATGATTTATATTCCAAAAGCATTAAATAGTGTACAACAAAGTCTCTCAAGCAAGTAATTTCAAGGAAGTTAGAGCGTGAAGAAACAAGTTCGATGTTAGTGAATATTGTACAAAAGCGATGAGAACGAGTGTGTTTGTAGTAAAAGGGCAATATCCATAAGGCATAGGGCTGAGAATAGATTCCAAAGATTCACAAGAAAGAATAAACGGTCACCAACTGCGAATTGCTGCCAGAGTGGAGGCCAAGAAAAGAGAAGCCCTAGAAGATCCAAATGCAAAAACAGGCGTCAAGGAGGTGCTGAGTAAATGTCATAAGCAAATTGAGAAAAGTTATTAGTGTGGACACATTGAGGAGTTCTGATGTATTCAAGTGTGTTCATTGGGATTTGCAGCAGACAGTTCCCACAATGAATGCTACAGACTTTTTAACAACAATTTCAGAAACTTTTTTGTCAGTTTTGGTATTGTTTTCACGTCATACTGTCGTCTGGGTGAATGATGTCAAAAACTAAGAACAGTGAGCCTCCTTTTGTGAAGTTTTGAAATCTAATGAATGTACTGAATTCTTCACAAAAGCTTATGAGCCAAGCCAACAGCTTTAAGTTGCATCACAGGCTAACTCAACAGTAAGACACTGAAGAAATCCAACCATCTTGCGGCCCAGAGTATGGGACATTAACTCCATGCAACGTAAAGCATCTTCATCACAGTACTAGATGTGGCAAATCTCCAGATTGTTTTTTGCCTGGGTATATGATGGGCACAGCAGTTAGTTGCTGAGGCACATAAAGTACAGTCGTCTTCACCGTGCCAGCCAAACTTTATCCATGAACAGCTCTAATTATTTGGAATGTTCAATGTATTTTTATTTGAGGCAGACTGATTAAGTATGTTTGTTTTCCTACCTGGATCTGTGCACTGAGAAGAGAAGTGGAATTGTAATAACGATTCTGTGTGAGGGACAGACATTAAGAGTACACCAGAGCATAACAGTATACTGCTTGCTTTATAATGTGCAGTGCCATGTTTCTGGTCATGGAACAAGGAAATTGGCATGACACCCTTACATTGTTGTGCTCAATATTAATACTAGTAGTACAGAAGGTTTACAAAATGAATGTTCATTTTCTTGGTGCTAGAATGCTATAACAGGGATAAAGAATCTTAACAGCTTATTTGCTCGATGAAGAAAGCATTCATAAATCCCAATCAGGAACAGACATCTAGTTTAGCATCCGAACAAACAATTGCCATTCTGCAAGTCAAATTTTAATTCCACCTCCACACAGAGCAAGAGTAACAAATTATATGAAATGCAGTGGAAAAATAGTATAATCTAAAAGTAAAATAATAACCAGTAGTTCATGGTTTCATTCCACTGTATTAACTGCAAGGCATCATACTCTCAACACTCATTTTATTAATTTTCTTAAGACTCTTCCAAGTTCCGTAAGTAAAATCATATGTAATCTGCTCCGACATCTTGAACTATTACCTACCCATGTTTATGTGAAGCCAAATGTACTTATATAACAATATTTTAGTAACCTTATCTAAATGCTTAAATCATATACATTCTTGCTTTAATTGATATAAGAATCTTATTTGCTAGATGCTTTTTAACGCTTGATCATTTATAAGTACAGTGACCAGTCTTTGGTGTTATCCTAGTTGACTTTTATTTATCATATTTTTGGTGGGATCATATTGTTGAATAATAGCTGTGGGCTTTTGGGGTTATTGGTTGACACTAGGTATTTCACCCCTACACCATGATATCACCATCTCAGCCCTCACACACTCAACTCTTACTATATATCATTTGCATCACTTCCCTCACTCTGCTAACCACCATTACCAGTTAGCAAATACCACTTACCTACATACTATTCATTCCTTACAAAGGAACATCCCCCAATACTCCAAACCCCATGCCATATTTACAACTAACCCCATACAACTATCACACCAACATAATCCACCATCTCAGACACAAGCTATGCCCATCAAATAGCCAATCCCACACCACTCTTAATTAAACAAAACTCATCAACAAACTAGTCAAACTTTATGTGTACCTGAAAACAGCACTAGTATGCTGCGGTGACATACACCCCAACCAAGGCCCACTCAATCCAGACAGACCAATCCCAGACCTAAATGCAACCCTACTCCAAAGGCCCACAAACTCACTCCTCATCATAAATCTAAATATTAGAAGCATATTAAATAAGGTCCATACAGATCATCATGACTGTTCGGTAGCGCTGTTGCCTCACAGCAAGACGTTGTCCCATTCAATTCTCAGCTAGAGCGTCTTCTGTGTGGAGGCATGCATGAATGGGCGTGCCTTCGTTGAAGGTTGTGCATCAGGGCTGGTAACTCGGCACGTAAAAACCCACTACCAAACATTAGCAGACCGGAGTGCCACTGTGGCGACCCCTAACCGGGATAAGCCGAAAGACACAACAACAACATTAAATAAGGTCCATGACCTCCATGCCTTAATCTCCTTTTACCATCCAGATATTGTCATTCTGACAGAGACCTGGCTTAAGCCTCTAATTCAAGATAATGAAATCACAGCAGCAGGCTACAATACAATCAGAAATGACAGAGTAGGAAAAAGAGGTGGAGGAGTAGCAATACTATATAAAACTCACCTTATCTTAGAAAAACTAGACATAACAACCCCAGACATAGATAACACTGAACTCATCCTCAATAAACTGAAACTTAACCCACATAAACACATCAACATTATAGGATGCTACATCCCCCCAGTGAACAATATTACCATCACAGAAAAATTACTAGAATGGATAACCAACACCCTTCCCCAAGAAAACATCCTATTAGGCGACCTTAATATTGAATGGGACAACTGCTCCAGTCTAAACCCTATCTCCCATATCAACCTACAAGGACTAATCCAACTAATAACTTCCCCCACCAGAACAGACAAAAGAATCAAACATCTTTCTATACTAGACTGGATACTAGTATCTCATCCTTCCCACATATCTCACGCTGGCTGCCTGCCAGACACCCTCAGCGACCACCTACCTACATTACTGATAAGAAGAAAAACTCCCCAACTGACCCAAGAAACTGTCAGGGAATGTAGGAATAGAAAAAACTTCAACCAACTCAACTTCAATAATGACCTAAAACTATGTAACTCGACCCTCCTAAAAACTTTAGAACTTGATGAAGCAGTACTATACTTCAATACTACCTTCATTAACATACTTAACCACCATGCTCCTCCTAGAACTACAAGAATCAGAACTAAACATGCACCTTGGCTAACTTTAAATACTAAAACATTACTCCGAGATAGGAATAAAGCATGGACAAACTATCGTAAAAGCAAATCCCAAATAGACAAACAAACATACCGTCATTTACGTAACATAGTCAAACAACTTATTAAAATAGACAAAATTTCCTACTACCAAAATATGCAGAATAAATATATTAACAACCCAAAAAAGTTCTGGGCTGCTGTCAACACTGTACTACAACCAGGGAAAACAACCACCTCCCTTACTTACCCCCACAATAGTGAACAACCATGACAGCATCCCCACTCAGCTCAACAAATTCTTCACAGAAACTATCCAAAACCTAGCCAGCAACCAACTAAGCCCCAACAACCCATCCCCAACTAAAACACTCTCTTCACCCAAAACAAATCTAAGTTACCCCATCTACACCTTCAACCCAGTGCCAGCCAAAATCATACAAAAATTACTCCTAAAACTTAAGCCAGCCTCTACAGCGGCTGATAATCTACCTTCTGAATATTTGCAACTAGCAGCCGAAGCAATAGCCTACCCTGTCTCCATATTAATAAACAGATCTATCTCAGAGTGCAAAGTACCCCGTCTTTGGAAAATATCACATATTACACCACTGCACAAAGGGGGTACCTCTGTAGAACTTAGTAACTATCGACCCATAGCTATACTATCCCCCCTATCAAAACTTCTAGAGAAGGTTGTCCACATGCAATTGATGAAGTACCTCTTGGAAAACAAATTACTATCCACTCAGCAACATGGTTTCAGACCCTTCCATAGCATCACCACTGCACTTACATCATTCACTAATACCATCAATAACCACAGAAACAATGGATTGCTAGTATCTGCAACTCTCTTAGACTTATCTAAAGCCTTTGACATGGTCAACCTGAAAAACTGCTTCATACACTAGCCAACCTAAATCTCAGCTTCTCTACTATTTCTTGGTTTACGAGCTACCTAGATGGTAGGCAACAAGCTGTAAAATGGCAAAATCAGCTTTCTTTCTTACTGCCTGTCTCCCTAGGGGTACCCAAAGGCTCCATCCTGGGTCCTCTGCTCTTCACCCTATTTACTAATCAACTACCATCCACCATACCCAAAGCCTCAATAGTGCAATATGCAGATGATACCACCATTATCTGTGCAGCCAACTCCCTTGACCACCTTCTCTCCCTAACACAAGAATGCTTTTCCCTGGCGGAAACATGGATCACTAACCAAAACCTCATTCTAAATCCAGCCAAAACTAAATTACTCCCTCTTCAGCCCTCACAGATCTCTACCCTCCTCATCTAACCTTTCAATCTCTTCTCATAATAACACCAGCATCACACCCAGCAGTCACGCCAAACTTCTAGGCTTCAAAATTGACAATAGCCTTAAATTTGACATTCATATCTCCCAGACCATAAAAAGAGTCCACAGAAAAATGGGCCTACTCTATCACAAAAAAGTTTCTCACCAGTCACTCTAAGGTTACCACAGCCAGGACACACCTCCTATCGACCCTACTTTACGCCTCCCCCGTGCTTACCAATCTCCAAAAAAATTGAGCTCAACAAACTAGATAGCTGCTACAATAAAATAGCCAGATTCACCACAAGATAACCTTCTAGAACCCACCATTGTGAAAGCCTAAAAAACTCAACTGGCTAGAACTCCCTCTGACCCTTCAAGTCAACCAACTAGCATTTGCTCACAAAGTACTACATCATCCAGGCAACACACCATCCCTGCAGCAACTACTCCAGCCTTACACCACTACCAGATCCCTAAGATCAAGTACCCAACACCTCCTTAAGGTAACAAACTTTAAAAATGAGGCAGGTAGATCTGTTTATAGCCACTTCATCTCTAAAATCTGGAACTCCCTTCCAGCACACATAATAAATAACAACTCCACCACCCAATTCAGCAAACTACTCAAAACACACTTCCTGAATCATAGATTATGTACCTGTACTACCCATGGATAGTAACTCATTTGTCTCTGTTTCTAGCAACTAGAGTAACAGCTTATCTACTGCTTTTGTAATGTCTGCCTGGGGTAATAGTATCACTGAACACTGTAAAGAAACCTAAAGGACAGAGTATGTCTCTCATGCGTAGAAATGAGTTATGAAGTTATCTACTCTATCTTCCTGCTATACTTGCTGTTAAACACCTCTATAACATGTATCTATCAATGCAGCCTATGAATGTTGGCAAATACACTCTTTGGTTAACTCACTATCTTATATGTACTATGTTTCTATAAGAAGTATAAAGATTGTGTACTCTCTATATTGTTTATTGAACCTTTTGGTTAACATGTCTTTCTCTTGTTAATGATGTTACTGCTCTGGAGGTTTTCTCCCCGGGCCTCCACTGAAAATGGACATTTATCCAGTCGGACTCTCCCGGTTAACAAATGTAAAATAAAATAAATAAATAAATAGTGTGATATTCCCACCCTTTGCTGTCATTGGACTTTTTTGAAAAAGTTAAGCTCCACTAAGCAGTGCACAAACCCACTAAGCTTGTTTTAATACTGCTTATAGGAGAAGTTGTTTAACAGTGCTCAAATCCACTTAACTGAGCTACCTGCTGCTTAGCATTCATGTCTTAGCAATGGTTACAATTGCTAAGCATAGCTGAGCATTGCTAACTATTGCTCTCTTTTAATTTTTTAAATATATCAGAATACTGACAATTTATTAAATGTATATGATTTACTTTACATGACATCCCTCTATGTGCTTTCTTTACACTGGCAAGGGGTGTGACTATACTGTATGGGACACTTGTGTATACATGGGTGATTTCACATGTTATATGCACTCACACTTACATTTTACACCAGCTGCACAATCGTGGTTGACAAAAAACAGTTACTACATAATTTAAGTTTAAAAATTATTTTAACACTGCTTTCCCGTATAAAAACTACTTGCCTGTTTTGATATTTGAACCATAAATGCCTGCATACAAAGCCAGGACTCTAACCACCACACTATCTCAGCTTGGAGATTTCAGCTATATATTTGTATTTATCTACTATGGGATGGTTAAGCTATGGTAAGCGGAGAGCCATAACATGCACACCTGCTTAGCTACACTTGAACATTCCTTAGCGTATAAAAAAAATATGATATTATCATGTTATATAGTGAGTATTGTGATGTTCTGACAAGTCATTGAGGACTGTGGTCAGGAAATAATGGCACACATTTGGCTTTCAGGCTTCTGTCCTTCAGAGATTCATGCTAATACATATCCTGTTTTCTATCAACTTTCTAAGTTTGTAAGGGCAATATTTCAGAAGTGTCCCTTTATAGGTATTTTTCCCCCCATTGTTTGCACCTTTGTCCACATTTCCTGCTTTAGCAGTTTGTGCTGTGTCATACATCACTTTTACAATGCAGGGGGTGTGTCACAGAACCTGTCACGCACACCCTGCATTGGTTTCCTGTCCCATATGTATTTCAGAGTCCGTGGACACTGAAATGTATTTATTTCATTTCAGTGTCCATGGACACTGAAATACTGGCACAATATTACATAAATTCTCTAATATTATGCTGGATCAGGTTTAGAAAGTACTGTACGGCACTTTCTGAGTGCAGGGGAAGTGTTTGTAGACCATGTACTACTTAGACATGCCCCCTGCACTCTTTCACAGTTCATGTCCATGTAGCTTAAATAGCAGGGCACCTTCATGAAGATGCAAGGCATGCTGCACTATTCCTGCACAGAGTTTATTGAATCCCTGGGATTGTTATTGCTTGTTGGCTACTAGTTATTTAGATATTTAACTTCAGTTTGTAGGCACTCTAGTAATTTAAGGCTTTAGTGCCTTGTACAATTAACTGCTGAGTTGAACACAATCTAATCGCAAATTATTTTGTTGCAGAATTTTAACAAAAACATTTTAATATATTTACTTTGTCAACTTAACTTATGTTTGATATTTGGTTAGTAATTTTATTTGCATACTTACATTAGTAATGGAGCGATTAAATTGATATGTGTTTAATAAATTGATTAATGAAAAATATATTGGGAAATGTTTAAACTCCGGAGTATTGTTGACAAACTAGCTAGGAACAATTTTAAATCAAGTGTAAATGGTTGAATGATTTAATCTTATTACTCAATAGTAAACTATTTTCTGAGGCTTTCAGTGCAGTAATGGATTTGGCTTACGATCTACTAGAGAATCTGTGAAGAACTGGAAATTAGACTGCCTTAACTTAATTAATGACAATGGCAAACTTTTAAATCATTCCATAAATCAAGAATTATAATTAACTAAACTGAAAATAGACAAAGTGTCATGATTTAAGGAAATAGGTTTTAGTAGTTTTCAAATTTAAGTGTTAGGTTCTAAAGAAGTAGGCATAGTACATCTTGAAATTTAATTATTGTGCCAATTAAGAGGAAAAAGAAAAAGCGTTTTTTGAAGATGGTGAAAAAAGGAAAGGAAGAAAAATACTAGAAGAAGGGACCATGGCCAAGATTTCTAACTGAGAGCAGCAACTGGTGAATGCACTGTGACAGAAAACTTTCTTCTGATAGAAAATATCATCAAAAATTAAAATTTGAAGATGCTTGTTAGCTAATTTTATTCATTAATAGAGAAAAGATTTATAGCTTCACGTTCTTCAAAAGCTGTATATTGTCAGAATTTTAACTGCTTGATTAATAGAGAAGAGACTTCAATATGAGTTACTCAAGAAATGGTACTTAGGATTCTTGTGTTAAAAAAGTCATCCAGTCAATAGGATCATAGGACGTTACTAGGCTATTGGCTCTGAGGCCCTTATAAGCCTCGCAAAGAGTGTAGCCCATATTTAAAGAAGGCAGCACCTGATGCCCCTGTCCAACAGGGACACTGCTAGAATCCCAGGGGTATATTTTTTGTTTCCCATCCGGTTATCCGGGTTGCGCTTAAAAAAAGGGTAAAGAAGTACTCTGCTGGATGTGGAGAGGGAGTCTATTCCATAGATGGGGGAGTCTCTGGGATGCAAATCTGTCCCGCCAAAAAGTCCTGTTGATATCACAGACCAGGTTGAGGCCAAACATGTGAATTACTTGAGTCAAGCTTTACTTGAGGATATACAGCAGTCGCATCAAGATGGGGTCCATGATCACCTTGTATACCAGACAGAGGTCACCTCTGAGGAGTCTGTATGAAACTGAGTAGAGGGATAGAGCTTTTAGCCTATCTGTGTATGGTAGATGTTTGAGGCCCTGGATTCTCCTGGTGAGGAACATCTGTGGTCTCTCCAGCTGCTGCATGTGCTTTGTAAGGTACATGCCAAAAGGGGCATTGTACTCAATAATGGGCCTTATAAGGGAAGAATAGATGGATGTTATGACCTTCTTGTCCCTGGATGAGATACCCTTACTTATGAGGTGGGCCATTTAGAAGGCTTTCCGTACAACAGAAGCAACATGGTGGTCAAAAGTCAGGTTGCTATCAACCTGGGTGCCAAAATCCCTCATGATTGATTTAATGTTTAGGACGTTGTTATTAATGTGATAATTTGTGGAACATCACACTCCCCAAAGGGGATGATGATGCATTTTTTGGTATTCAGCTTGAGGCCATGTTTCTGGCACCAGTCATTTGTCTGAATGACACTCTCTTGGAGGATGTCTACATCACTAAGGGAATTTATGACAGCATCCAGCTTGCAGTCATCTGCAAACTTGGCCAGCCATAGCCCACTGATATTGGCCTGCATCTCAGAAAAGTATATCCCAAATAACAGAGCTCCCAAGACTGAACTTTGGGGAATGCCGCTTGTTATGGGTCTACTGCTTGAAGTGGCTGCCTCTATTTTGACTAGGTGGGTTCTATCAGTGAGCCAGTTTCTTATACATCTGGTAACATTTGGAGTGATGCCTTGTTGAGAGAGTTTATCTATTATGCCCGAGAGGGGGAATAGTGTCAAAGGCTTTGGCCATGTCAAGGTAGGCAGTGTGCACCGTCTTCCTCTCATCCATGGTTTTGGTGACTGTCTCAAAGAAGTCAACCAAATTTAGCAGACCTGACCTCCCCTTGATGAAGCCAAACTGTGTGGGATCAAGTGTTTAGAGGTTGTCAATGTCATTGTTAATGAGGTCCATTATAATCCATTCCATGGCCTTGCAGATCAGGCTAGTTAGGCTGATGGGTCTGTAATTTCCTGGATCAGTGGATGCTCCAACTTTGTGTAAAGGGATGACAGTGGCTGTCCTCCACTCAGCTAGAATGAAGCCAGTACTCAGGCCTTGGTTGAAAAGAGCACCAAATGGTGCTGGAAGTTCCTGCCTGAGTTCACGTAGGATGCAGCCTGGTATGTTATTGGGTCCCATGGAGGCTGAACTTTTTGCCTTTGAAAGAGCAGTGATGACTTGTTCCCTAGATATAAGGGGCAGGTACTGGGGATGTCCTGATTTACTGATGGGGACAGAGGGGTGAAGTTTTTACTAAATCTGTCAGCCAGCAAGTTGGCTATATCTACATCATTTATATATGTGGTGTCCTTGACCACCAATTCTGAACAGATCTGGGTGCTTTCTTTGAGGTTGCAGACATATGTAAAGAAGGCCTTATGATTGTTTTTAGTAGATGTGGATAAATTGGACTCAAAAGTTTGCTTTGAAGGATTTCACTAGTGTTCTTATTTGCTCATTCAGGCTAAGACGACATTGCTTCCAATTGGGCACCTGCTACATTTTGGACTTGGACAGCAATTTTTTCCTATTGTTATAGAGTTTATTTATAGCAGACGTCCTCCAGATAAGTTTACTGTTGCAGGAGGTGATTTAGTCCTGTCAGGTATTCCTCATTCTAGATATATATATATATATATATATATATATATATATATATATATATATATATATATATATATATATACATACATATATATATATATATATATATATATATATATATATATATATATATATATATGTACTTGTATAGTGCTTTGGTGTAGTTTTGGATATTGGTGCCAGTTCATACAGAGAGGGAGGGGGCTGTGAAGCTGTTTATACCATTCCTCAGGAGTCTGTAATCAGCTTTGGGAAAGTGTTTATATTTGATCCTAGCTAGAGGTGGGTTGGGGGAGATGGTGACTTCAAAAGTGACTGTTTTATGATTGGCTCTTACCAGGGAGTATGATACTATAGGAATGTTGCAGTGGTTACTCATGTTGGTTAATACCAAGTCCAAGATATTATCACATCTTGTTGGGGTATCAATTAGCTGTTCCAAGGCATTTGCATTGATAAAATTGAGGAATCTCTGGGCAATACTATCTAATATGCAGGATGTATTACTAAAAATAGACAAACTTGATACCAAACTTGAAAGTTTCAAAGAAGTGTCCAGAAAGAGGATGGAACATATTGAAATTCTTATGAAACAACAAGGTGCACAAATCAGCAGTATGGAAGAGACTTTGAATGAAGGAAGAATAACTGAAGGTGAGTGTCAGAATTAATTTATTTTAAAACAAAATAATTAGATCATAGAAAAACTTGATGATTTAGAAAACATACAGATGAAATAACATCAGAATTTATGGTATGCCTGTAAAGTATGAGGGAGACAATATAATAAACTTCTTAACTACCTGGCTACATAAAACATTAACTCTACTTGAAACATTATCTTTTGGAATTGAAGGAGCGCATAGATCCCTGCGAGAAACATCTAAGAAGGAAAACTCACCACCATGTTCAATTATAGTTAAGTTCATGTCTAGCTTAGAAAAAGATCAAACATTAAAAGCAGCATGTCCCAGCTATCCTACTAAAATAGGTGAACATATAATAAGATTTGGAAATAATTATTCCATTAAAGTAACGAGTAAAAACAATCTTGCTTACCACTCATCAAGGAACTTAAAAAAAAAATATTAAAGCAATTTTGGTACTTCCTGAAAAATTCAAATTATTCCCATCTAAAGAAACAAAAATATTTAACACAGTGGAGGAGGCATCCACTTTTGTTAACAGCAATTTCTAAATAATACTGAAGAAATGTAGTGGAACAATATATCCCACAAGACAGAGCTGAATTCTTGGAAAACTGCTTCTAAAACTGAAAAGCCTAAAGTGACTCTTATTCTCTGATTGCAGGACTATTATTCTCTGAAACAATACATTTGCCCTTTAAGTAAAAGATTTTACTGGACTTTAAGCCATAGGTAATTATGTATTTTTATTTTAAGCTAAAACATTTTTCGTGATGAATACAAGGGGTTAATTTTACTGTTTTACTACATTTACAGTGAAAACTTAATATATCTCATTTAACTAAACCTAAAAGTGTGTTTCTAAATGTTAAACAAATACTTCCTGCAAGATAATGTCATTATATTATGAACAATATAACTGGTAACTTTAAGGTAGACAAGTTAAGAATTGTATTTTATTTGTTCAGCTTTGCTTAGTATGTACAGCACATTGCTCAGTTAACTGAATACCATATCTAAGCAATATGCTATTTAGAAATGTTAAAGTGCTGGAGATTTTATTTTCTTTGTTCCTGTGTAACATGTTCCCTTTACAGGTCATTTATGAAACAATTGACACTCAGAGAGAAAGCTTGTGAACAAAAGAACATTTAATTTCTTCAGAATGCTGGATTTTTCCTGCCTTGAGCTGTTCTGAGGAAAGTTTAAGTCAAATTCCATCACTGATGTCTGTCAAAGAAGAAAATAACTTTCTACTTTTTTTCTCAAATATGTATGTGAAAAATCAACTCAAAACGACAACTCTTTTCCTTTCTTAGAAGTAAAGAATTGCTAAGACAAAATCTATGGTAAGTTTTAATACTGAGATGTTGTAGCATATAATTTGTTCACATTTTACGTTAATAGCTTATACTGTAGTGTTATTAACTCTAACTATATATTAACTGTGCATATTAATTAAAAGAAGTAAAGTTAGATGTTTGTTACTGATTAGAACAGCTTAAAAGAACTAAGAAGAATAAGAAACTTACAGAGGAAATTTGCAGCCGCTGTGTGTTGTGAGTTGTCATTTTCACAGTCAAATTCTGATGTCAGCATGTAAAGCTTAGATCTTAACAGCAGTTCAAAATGGCCAAAACACATTCAAATTAAATAAGCAGGAATTATTTTAAATACAGTCATGATTGCTTGTAATGCTACAATTAATAAGAGTAAACATCTTACGAATAGCATGCATATACACGAGGAATACAATATCTACTATGTAAGATTATTAAAAGAGAAGTATCACTTAATTAAGAAATATGTATACATACTATGATCCTTAATAAAGAACTGATGATTAAATAGCTTTTTGATGGGCGATTTTAGAAATGCAAGATATATATAAATGCGGTGGTGGTGCTGCGGTAGCGTTGTCGCCTCACAGCAAGACGTTGTCCCGTTCGATTCTCAGCTATAGTGTCTTCTGTGTGGAGACATGCATGAATGGGTGTACCTTTGTTGAAGGTTGTACATCAAGGCTGGCAACTCAGCACATAAAAATTTACTGCCAATCATTAGCGGACCAGAGTTCCGCTGTGGCAACCCCTAACCGGGAAAAACCGAAAGACACAACAACATAGAATAAGGTAGAATACTAGTGGAAAAATAAGACAGGAAAGTATATTTAAATAACAAACTGCTTTTAAGAAAGATGTCTACTGCATATACCTTCATATGACAGAAATGGTAATGTACAAGTTCTCATATAATTTACATAGAAAAAACATAAAATATTTGAAAATAATCTGGAAGCTGAAACTTGAAGCTTGGTCATGTAAACTTTGATGCTTTTTACATTTGTATGTTCAGTGGCGGCTGGTGACTTCAAATTAAAGGGGGGCTGCAGGAGACAGCTGAGTGGGTGGGGCCAATGGGAAGGGGTGGGGCCAACTAGAAAGCGGTGGTGCTATGCTCAGAACCACAACAACTAGAACTTTAATTAAATATGCTGCCCTGGGTGCCAAACAGCCATTATGAGAGCCCAATAAAGACAAAATGAAGTGTAGAAGAAAAAATATTTCAATGCATTGGTTACATGACAGCTTACTTAATATCTAGATGGAAATAAAAAGGTTGTGAGGCATAAAAACATAAATTACTTTTTAACTACATTACTGGAATGCCAGTCAAAAATCACGTATATAAAAAACAAGCAGCACTCAACTCAAACCACTTCTCCTTGCACTGCAGTTCTAATTATAATTTATATTCAGCTTTATAAAAGTACCAAGTAACATGCTGAAAGTAGCAGGCTCTGTGATACACCCACTTGTCCAAAAATAGAGGAAGAAGACCACCACGAAATAAAACATAAACCGAATTTAATGGAAATATAAAAACACGCGCTTTTACGTGTAATAAAACACGCTTCCTCAGGTTTTAATGACAATGAATATCTATAGGTATATATACATATCAAGCTTAAACCTCTTAGGTTAATAGGTTAATTAAATTAATTGATAAATAAGAACAAATGAATAGCTTGATGATTCAAAGCTGCTTCCTAAAAATCAGAGCACTCTCCATAGAATTACAACACTGAATCACTTCTGAAACAGTAACTAATATTGCTAAAAACATCATGCTCTGTCTATTAAAACAAAACAAAATTCACAGTTACTGTAAATATATCTTTTAAATAACCAGGAAACAAAAACATAAATTATGGAAAATAGTAGATGAAAACTTATATACATAATCAAATAATCAAAAAATAAAGATATATCTCAAAAAATGACATATTCAAACATTTAATTATCTACGTGCTGCTAAAATAGATTTAATACTAATATATTGATTAAGTCCTGGTTCAATATGTGCTCTTAACCTCAAAATCCAGCACAATTCAACTGATTCTAAATAATTCATTTATGTTAAATTTTATAGGAGGTTTGTGGACAATTGTTTTTTGGTTTGGGGTGGTTCCCTATTACAAATAGAAAACGTTGTAACATACCTTAATGAATCTACGAGTATTCTGAAGTTTAAAATGGTAGCATCAAGTCAAAAAATAGAGTTCCTAGATGTGTGTTTGCATAAAGATGGGAATAAGCTGGAGTCTACAATTTATAAGAAAGAGGTAGATGCCTCTAGGTATATTAACAGAGATAGTATGCATGCACCGCATACGTTTAAAGATGTACTGAAAGCACAATTGATAAGAACTAGTAAATTGAATACAGTGGATGATAGTTTTGAGGAACAAGCTATGGAAATGATGCAAGAATTCAGGAGGAATGGTTATCCGGATCATGTTATAGATAGCGTTTATGATGAGGTGTTATTAGGTAGAGCCAATAAATATAAACGAGTTTTTAATGGGGGGGGGGGTAGAATTCAGTGATAAACTAAAATGTAATGAGAAAATATTGAGATAGCTCACTACATTCAATCTTAACACAAGCAGTGTACGAAACATAGTGGAAAGAAATTGGCCTATTTTGATGGCAATGCCTGATATAAAGTTAATAATAGGTGAGAAACCATGGTATGCTTATAGGAATTCACAAACTTTAAAACAGAAACTTTGTTATAAAGATTTCAAAGATGAAACAACACAGTTGCGAAGAGAAGTGGGCACAAGGAAATGTTACCATTGTACATGTTGTAATGATTTATATGGGGGGGGGGTGATATCTATATACATCCAGTTCATAAAGAAGCATATACCCTAAGAACTATGACAACTTGTAATGCAACTCAGGTGGTATACCTAGCTACATGCATGGCATGTATATCATTTTATGTAGGTAAGACCACTAGGAGGTTGAGAGAAAGAATAACAGAACATAAGTCTGAGATAAGAAGGAAAGTTCCAACAAATGCATTAAGTAAACATATTATAGATAATGATGAAAGACATAGGTTTAAATTTAGAGTTATGTGCAATGTGGAGATGGGTGTAAGGAAGGGTGACATAAACAACACTTTAGAATTAAGGAAATATGAATGGATTGTTAGGCTTCAAGCCGATGTAAACCCTGGTCTTAATAATGCGGTTAGTTTAAAACCGGTCTTAGTAAAAAGACAAGGAGAGAGAATCTAGCAATTCCTTAAAATGTTTTTTTTTAAATTGATTTTTTTAAACTGATTTTATGTAATTTCATAATGTTTAAAAGTTATACGTTAAGTGTTAGACTAATGTGTATGATTTTTAGATAGTTTTAGAATCAATTGTTATTCCTTCAAGATTTATATGTTAGTTAGGATGATAGGCTGGCTGAAACATGTGATTTGATAGTACTCCCCTTTTAAACAGTGAGAAAATTGATTTATTTATGTACTGATGAAGGGTGTAGACCCAAAAGCTTTGCAATAAAGGATTTTGGCGTGAATAGTGTTAGTTTCGTGTATAGCTACCGTGCAGTAATACCAATTTTGTGAAACTTGATAGAATAACAGATGTTGCTTTAGCATGCATTTTTCTGAAGGATATGAAGTCTGAAACTCAGTGTGTCATTATTTAGTGACTTAATTTGTAAATTATTTGCCAGAAAACCACACATTTTATGAGGAACAAACCAAAATTAAGAAGCAAAAATATATTCATATTGTGAAAATCTGGACAGTTGAGAAGTATAGTTAAGCCGGGGCTGTCTTTGAGTTTGCCTCCCTTCCCCCTCACAAAATCATGGTCGAATGAAGCCTCCCCCCTGCAGCCATTCCAATGAACTATTACTTGGCTATTTCACCCCATTTACCATAAACACTAATGTGCATACTGCTTTACTTCTACGATGATTTGGATTTCATTTGAAAGTTTTATTTTGCATTTTACAGAACAAACACTAAAAACATCTGCTAAACAAAGCAATGGAATCTCACAATGAAAACAGACTTATTAGCATTAAAACTTTTCTGCCCTTGAAACTCACATTCATTGAAACAGCATTGAAACCCACATTTAAAGAAAATACATTTTACCAGTGGCAGATAAAGATTAACTTTGGGCTGTTTTCAAATCATAGGCCCCTTGCACACGAAACATACACGTGCTCATTGATACACCTTCCTGATTGTATTAAATTATATTCCTTGTACAATGTAGTGCAGTTGTTAGAGGGCGTTTTAAATTTGTTTTTAACATTTTTTCCAGTAAACAATGAAACAAAATGCATGCACCAATAATGACAAAACTGCCCAATTCAGAACATTTCTATCATAAAAGTCTACTCAAACTTCTACAGTCCACCAATATCAGTAAATATGCACAATCTCTGAAGTAAAAGTCATCTAAATAATTCCACATTAAAGAAATCTGTAACTAATGAAGAGGTTGCTGCTAGCAAACAACTTTAGATTTCATTGTTTCATTGTTTCATCTACAAATAAAGTGCCTGTTGCCCTTGAGGAATAAATTGCCTAACTGTATCTATAAAAACTGCTAGTAATCCCACATTTAAAAACAAATTAAATGAAAAAAATTCTACAAATTTACCGAGCACCATGTGGCAGTTAAAATGAATTGAAATGAGTAGTAGCACAATGATAACATGAGAGGATGTCTTCAAATATAACTTAACAAATGAAAATGTTATTCTAGTTTATGAGGAAAAAACACATAGCATACACCAAAATGGCTGTATTCTTGCACTTGGCACATGTGATGCAGAAAGTTCCAAATTAGCATTACAGTGGCAAAACCCAAGTTAAGACCACATGTAGTAATGCAGACAAGACTTCTGGTTTTCATAATAGCATTTTGTTTTGGGGAGATGATGTATATGGTCAGTTAGCAAAGCTCTATGTAAATTAATTAACCAAATTAAACCTAAGACAATGGCTTTTTGACTACAGTCATATGTTTCCATCAGAAAAACTTAATAAATACCTTATCCAAGTTACACACCCTACCTGAGCCAAAACGTCCTTTCCGCACCGAGTAAATCCCGTTCTGTTGTACAGCAAAGTCCCTGCAGCTCACGCTAAAATTGAAATCTCTTCCCTCCCATGAGACGATGAGAGCACCACTAGTCCTTCCTGCCTGCGGACGTTGC
The DNA here is from genome assembly GCF_019279795.1 of Protopterus annectens. Taxonomy (NCBI): domain Eukaryota; kingdom Metazoa; phylum Chordata; order Ceratodontiformes; family Protopteridae; genus Protopterus; species Protopterus annectens. Next base: position 995,217,198 of record NC_056741.1, read on the forward strand.
AGTCCAATCCCCTTCCAGTCTATGCAGTTGTAACTGCATAGACGGCTGGGAAAATTTGGAGTTGAATGTTGTTTTCATACTCCGAACTGCTGGTGGAGACAGTCTGGATTCTGTGCGCATGCTCCAGACTGGTTTACCAGCAGTCCGAATTTCACGAGTGCGCATGCGCGATGTTCCAGTACTCACATTTTTTATTTCTCTTTTATTTTATTTTTTGTTTTATTTACTTTTGGGGGCTGCACAACTGGGAGGGCTGCAGTCCTGCAGTCCAATAGCATGAGCCACCCCTGTGTATGTTATTAGACACAGTAACACTACCTGAAATAATTAATTTCATAAGTCAAAAATGAAACTTGAGTGTTTTATTGTTGAATCAGTACATCCATTTGATAGAAAGTAAAGTAGATTTTTCAATATAATTGAATCAAAGAAGGGAGAATGGGATTTCAATTGAACACGTAACTTTTGAATACAAAATATACAGCAATTTTTTTGATTCCAACGAAATAGCAGGACATTCTCTTTGACCTCTGCATTGTACATATCTTTATGATGTAGCTTAATAAGTTAAAGGATTTTTAAAATAGTCTGATATTTGATGTGTTAAGAGTGTTAAATTTCAGATATCAACACCTGTATTTTAAAAATTAATTCAGAGCTTTTTGTTAAAGCTATACAATATATGTGTCTTTTGATATGATAAATGTATATATACATGTGTGTGTGTGTGTATATATATAAAAAAATGTAGAATAGAAACCTCGGACTCTCCACGTTACAAAAATAATTTATTAAATAAAAGACAAACGGTGAGCGCTTTCGCGTATGCTCTGATATGCTTCTTCAGACAATATAAAACTAAAAACAGTCAGCATATTTATAGGGAGGCATAGCTTAATGAGTGTAGTTAATAATTAATTAATTAGCTGATAATTCAATTAAAATAATCACTTTCTATGGAGGATTTAAAGCAACACATCAATAGAAGACACTGAATGTAGTAAGACATATTTAAAAAGATCATTTTCTGTCAAAAGTTTTTAAAACAACACAGCAATAAAAACATTGAATGTGATAAGGCATGCATAATATTATGTCCATTTAAAATTATCTAAAATTCATTTAAATATGTGTCATTATCAAGTGTAGCGTAATATACAATATATAGTCCATCTTCATTCGTACCCTTTCTTGCATCAAAAACTGTCGGGTGATAATTATTTATATGTATCATAAATATTATAGACAAGAATATATTAGATGTATAAATATTCAGATATTCAAACATTTAAAAACACGTTTTAATAATAAATAAATATACATAAAATAAAGTAGAGTAGATGGATGAATAAATAAATAAATAAATAAAATATAAATAGATATATAAATCAAGTAATCATAAATGGACTAATAAATTCTGATGTCAAAAATTTTTTTTAAAACGACATTCTTATCTAGACATGCTTATTGATTTTATATATCATATATTATAATATCAAATGTGAATGAAAACATTTCATAACCAACATATAAAATATAAAATATTATTATAAACTCATAGTTCATAATTCTGAAATTACCCTAAGCAATAAATTAATAAATTAATAATAAACTATTGTTTAAATAAGTTAGTCAAATGGTCAATAGGTATATTATAACTTTTTTTAGAAACCACAATTTTTGATAAGACACTAGAGAATAAAATAATAATGATATAAAAATAGGCATCAATATACTAATATAAGAGTAAATATATGTATAAATAGATGATCATGTGGTTTGTAAACCTTAATAATATTAATATTGGAGTAATGTCAGAATAGAAAATAAGAAATAAAAAATATGTGTTTTAAAGATGTTTCAAAAACTACAAATAGTTCATAGGCCAATATGAATATATCAATAAATTAAATAAGATAAATAAGTATGTGATAAATAAGTAAATAAATAAGTAAATGTTTCATACATTAGATGTAACTAATAAAATTGTTTAAAAAAATTTTAATTGAAAGAATTTATTTAAAAATGCTGTATGTCACAAAAGTATATGATGTAATATATCACAAAAAAATGTGAAACATAGGCAATATAATTATCTCCGATTATTTAAAAAAGATCTTATTGTAATATAATTATTTAATCCTGGAGGATAGTGGCCTCTAAGTCTGAGGATCCATTTCAGCTCATTTAGTTCTATTGAATTTGTATGATCACCACCTCTAGCATTAACTTCCACTATTTGTAATACTCTAAAAACAAAAGAGTGTGAGGGGTTGGATATAATATGTTTAGCTAGGGCGTTTAACTCATTCTTCTTTTTGATATCATACAAATGATTATATATTCTATTTCTCAGTTTCCTTTTGGTGAGGCCTATATAAAATGCAGAACAGCATTCACAAGTGGCCAAGTAAATTAGGCCTGAAGTATCACAATTAGCCCTAAATCTTGGTTTGAAAACATAATTAAATTCTGGATGTGTGTAAACTTGTAATTTGGTAATGAACTTGCAGTAGTTACAATGCTGACAAGGATGAGTCCCAGGAAAATGAATTAACTTTTGTGAATCATTATTAGTCAAACCAGATCTATCACATAATAAAGATTTCAAGTTTTTATTACTCCTATAAATTATATGTGGATTTCTGCCTACTACCTTTAATGTAAGTTCATCTATCAGTAGGACTTTCCAGTTATTGAGTAATATTTTCCTAATGTTCTGAAAGTCATTTGTGTAAGTTGTGATGAAAGATACTTTCTCCTTATAATTATAATTATCTCTTTTAAAAGCAGGGAAAAAATTATTATCTTTTATATCATTAGGTTCTAAGTTATCTTGAGACAAAATACTATTCCTAACTTTCATTATTAAATCATAATCATAGCCTCTTTCTAGAAACATATCTACCATATTGTCTGCCTCTCTTGTTAAATCCTCTTTATCAGTGCAGATTTTACTTAATCTAGTAAATTGACTTCTTAATATTCCTTTAAAAATATGCCGTGGATGCATACTATCATATTTCAAAATTGTATTCCTCCAGCATTTTTTCTTATATAGTGTAGATGCCAGTCTCCCATTTCTGATGTTTAAACTAACATCCAGGAAGTTTATTGATAAGTATGATGTTTCAAGTGAGAATCTAAGAAATGTACTTGTAGTTTCTAGGTATACTTTAAAGGAAATGAAATCTTCCAAGGAGCCATCCCATATGATTAAGATGTCATCCACAAAACGCCTATAGACTAAGACTTTATTAAATAGGGCGTGTTGAAAAACATGGTTTAATTCCCAGTGATGCATAACTAAATTTGCATATGTGTTTGCACAGGGGGTACCCATAGCCACACCACACGTCTGTAGGTACAGGTCACCCCCAAATGCAAACACATTATTGCTGAGAACCAGTTCTAATAGTTGACAAATTAGAATACTTTTATTCCCATCTATTGTTAAACTATGTTGTAACAATTCACGTATTGCTTCAATCCCTTCTTCATTGGGAATTGAAGTAAAAAGACTTTATACTATATACTAAATAGACTATATATATATACATGTGTGTGTGTGTGTGTGTGTATATATATATATCTATATATCTATAGGGGGGTTTATATTAGATAATCGAAGTTTCATAACTTCGAACACCATGTGGTCAACCCCATATGATCGAAGTTCTGAAATATTGAATATCCGATAAAAAATAAAAAATAAAAAAAGAAACTGCTTTAAAGAGGGGGGGCAAGCCCCCCTGCACACCACCTGCTTCTTAAATATACCAACTCTGCGATCGCACTTTAATGGAGTATGATGTGGAAATGGAAGATTTCCCTTTGCTATGCTGTAGTGCCATCTCGGAGTTGGTATATTTAAGGGAGCTATATCAGAGCATTGAAGTATTAAAATTTTGAATGTTCTGATATAGAACACTATTCAGTGAATGCTAAGAATAGCAAAGCTGCAGAACAGCGATTTCTTTCCTCAGGAAAGAATTTGGTTGGCCGTTTCTGTGGCTTCACTATTCTTAGCGCTGTAGTGGAAAGTTATGGTTTGGGTTCAGGTAAGTGTGCGATTGTTTGTACGTTAGGGTTAGGGGCGGGTTAAGTGAGTTAGGCTTAGGGTGCGGGTTAGGCGTGTGTGCGATAGTAGCAGACTTTAGGGTTAGGGGTGGTTTAAGTGAGTTAGGGTTAGGGTGCGGGTTAGGTGAGGGTGAGATACTGACAGACCTTAGGGTTAGGGTTTGGGTTAAGGTAAGTGGGTAGATAGTAGTGTATGTTTAGTTTAGTATAGCTTTAGATGTAGGAATTTAAGTGTGTGTGTGTGTGTGTGTGTGTGTGTATGTGTGGTTGTTGCTTGTTTGATGTGCTTGTGTTGTGTTTATGTGTTTCGGAGCAGTGAATTTTTTCCATGGGAAATAATCCACTGTTCTGAATGTTCGATATTTTCATGTTTAGATGTTTTGAGGCCGATGAAATAGCGTTCGCTATTTTCATCTTTTGACAAAGTGATATAAATGCTATTTAAGTAGCGGGGGGTGGGGGTGCAGGGGGGGCTTGTTTAAACCCTTTTACTTTTCTTTCCTTTTTTTTTTTTTTTTTTAAATTGTTTGACGTTCTGCAACTTCGATCACTAGTGGTCAATGCTTAGTGATTCGAAGTTGTGGAATTTTACTATAGACCCATATACAGGTACATTGATTTCTCTTTTGTATTATAGTTTAGTATGACAAGATTACCTGTCACCTCTTAAGTTTATAGATGTCTTTATCTCTTCAGGTTCCGCTCTGTTATAATTATTTGTTTAGAGATCTAATTATAATAGTGTTGAATGAATGAATGAATGAATGAATGAATGAATGAATAATTTAAAAATATTTAATGGGTAATTTATACTACTATTACATAAATAGCTATATAATACACTGTTCATTGGATTATTTAATATTTGTGATTAATAGAAGAGGGTTATTAAATCTTTATGTAATAATGGGGGAAATAGTTATGAATGGCAAAATATATCACTAAATTAACAGTACTTATTTTTCAACTTTCTGCACTTCTTATTACCTAGAACAATATTTGCTGCATATCTGTTTAAACTGTGCACCTGTATTTTAGGCTTAGTGAACTGAATCCTTGGTGAGTTTTGAGTTGCTCGGCTCTACTATAAATGTAATATTGGTCACTCCTCCCAGACCCATCACATCAGCTCATTCTACTGAGGACAGTGAGATCACTTGTGAAGGCCTACCCATTTAGCGCCTTGAATTATCTTGTTTTCTCCCTTTCTACTTAAATAAAAAAAACACTTTATTCAGCTGCTTCTACAGTATTTCTGCCTCCTCCAACTTTATTTTGCTGCTTGTACTTAAAAGTGTTCAACTGCATTTATTCTGCCGCATTTATTAACAGTAGCCTAATTAAATTCAGGATAATATTCTACTGAATAGCTTTATTTAAACTGTTTTTTTTTTTTTTTACTGTTGTGATTGTGATCTTACGCACTTTGGATTTCTGGTGCTCCTGCATTTTGTAGCATAGGCTGAATTCAGATTTCCTGAATCTAGATTGTTTTGTATCACTTTAGCATTAAAAACAACTCTTCACTGAGATACTGAAAGATCTGAGGCATCTGGTACTCCTAATTAAATTTAAGTGTCTGTTTTTGCTTTTATATAGCACTTTTATTTGTATGTGTATTCTAATGTCTGTTTGAGTTGTCTGAACTGTTTTTTGCCACATTTTACTGTAAACTGTATTAGTTCAGCTGTAGCATAGCTCAGTTCCAGATGTGATCTTTCTGGGTCTGTTTTGTAATTTCTGAGCATCAAATTCAAGCCATCTTTGTTGGAGTGAGCCCTTCTGCGCCCTTATGGGAAGAGAGTGCTGTCTTGCTCCCATCTATTCAAGGGTGACTGGACTAGAGCTCAGACAGAGTGCCCTTATTGGCTAGTGTGAGTTAAAAGGGTTATTACTTGTTTTACTTAAGCTCTGCATCTGTGCTTGTTTCTGTGTAGTACACCATTTTGCACTGTTGCATAGAGATGGTTACTGTTGGTGATTATAGATGCAAACATTTTGCTTGTAAAATTTTCCATTAGGACTTTGCTTGTGGTCCTCCAGAGGTTTTCCATGGCCCTGCTCTACTTTCAGGTGGAACACTAAGCCTAGGCTGAAAGATGCCAACAAACCTCTCACACACTAGCCATTCTTAAGTGCAACCTCCTTTCCTGACCATATAAATTTACCTAAAATTATGGACAGACAATTTCCCACTGTTTCTCCAGCCGGCTTGGTTGACATGAGTATCCTGAGACAGAGTACCACCTGCCTCATGTTCACCAACAACTCTCTACTCCTAGTCCATACAAACTCAACATGTGTGAGATGCAACTATATTAACAACCTTGAATCCATGCTCTCTCACACACCAGTCAGTACATATGACAATGACTGGGTTGCCAGCATGCATACCTCAACTCCTACTCCACCAAAACCCACATCACACATACCTACATATGCAGAGATTCTCACCAGAAACATACCTAAACACCAGAGACCTGTCAAACACAAACACAAGCACACTACACATAATACTTCCTCTGCAGAACACAATACACATAATAGCTCTCACACCAGTGTCTCATCTTTCAAGGCCTTAAAGCAAAACAGAAAACCAAACGTATTAGTCATAGCTAATTCCATCATGAGACACACAGATGTCCTTCTCACCTGGCTGGATAAGGAGAAGGTCACGGTCAACTGTCTGTCGGTTACCAGGATCCGCCATATCACATATGCACATAGTCCATGTTGATGTGAATGATTTGAGATGTACATCTCTGGATTATATAAAGAGAGACATGACTGAGGTCTTATACTATGTTCATAGGTTCATAGGTAGGTACTTGGCTATTGGCCCTAGGGCCTATATAAGCCTAGCCAAAAAGGTATCCTGGCTTTCGCCACCCAAGAAAATTATTTTCCTGTGCCCCTGTTGAGCAGAGCCACAAACATGATCCTCGGGGTGAAATTCTTATCTCCCAGCCAATCATCAAGATTGTTCTTGAAGAGTGCTAATGAGGAGCTTTGTTTGATATAGATAGGTAGTTTGTTCCAGAGTATGGGAAGTCTCTGGGGCAGGACTCTTTCCCTCCAGCATGTTCTGTTTATTGTGGTGAAAAGGTTTAGGTCTCTAGATTGTGTAGCACCGAGGGACTGGGATTTCTTTAAGTGGAGCATGTCCAACAGATCTGGGTTTGACAAACTTCGTATGTTAGGCAGAGATTGCCTCTGAGTAGGCGATATGCAATGGAGTAAAGCTGGAGTTGTTTGAGACGGTCTGCATAGGGCATCTGTCTGAGGCCTGTAATCCTCTTCATGAGGTATTACTGTGGCCTTTCCAGTTGTTGTAGATGTCTTGTGAGGAACATACCAAAAGGGGAGTTGTATTCAATAATGGGTATAATGAGTGATGAGTAGTGAGGAACAATGACCTCTTTTTTACTGGATGAGAAACCTTTTGTGATGAGGTGCACCACATAGAAAGATCTCCTGACTACTCTGGTGATGTGGTTATCAAAGGAGAGACTACTGTCAACTTGTGTCCCAAGGTCTCTTATCACACTTTTGGTGTTAAGTAGACTACCGCCTGTGTGGTAGTTCATGGGTACAGAGTTTTTATCAAAAGGGATGACAATGCACTTTTGACACTGAACTTGAGGCCATGGCTTTGACACCAGGCATCTGTCTCAGTGAGGCCCTTTTGTAGGATGTCCACATCATTAGGTGTTTCAATTATGGCTCCTAGTTTTCAGTCATCTGCAAACTTCATTAGCCAAAGACCTTCTGTGTTAGCCTGTTCTTCAGAGAATTAGATACCAATTAGGAGAGGACCCAGGACTGAACCCTGTATTACTCCACTTGTCACTAGTCTGATGTCGGATTTGGAGTTTGCTACTTTCACAGTGTGGGTTCTGTCAGTGAGCCAGTTGGCAACCCATCTTGTGACATAGGGATTTATACCTAGTTTAGTGAATTTATCTATAATTCCAGAGTGGTTGATGGTGTCAAAAGTCTTGGCAAGATTTAGATAGACTGTGTGAATCACCTTACATTCATCTACAGCTTTGGTGACAACTTCAAAAAAGTCTATCAGATTTAGGAGACATGATCTGCCTTTTACAAATCCGAACAGGGTGGGGTCCAGAGTTTGGAGATTACCAATGTCATTGTTTATAGGTTCCATGATGATACATTCCATAGCCTTGCACACCAGGCTCGTCAGGCTAATGGGATGGTAGTTCCTGGGGTCCATGGTGGCTCCGCCTTTGTGGAGTAGGACAGCCGTCGCTGTGCACCATTCAGTGGGCACAAAGCCTGAGGTGAGGTTATGATTGAACATGGTACTTAGGTGGGGTGCCAGTTCATTCTGTAGTTGATGTAGAATGCAGCCTGGGATGTTGTCAGGTCCCATGGATGCTGTGTTCTTGGCATTGGAGAGTGTGGTTTTTACATGTGCAGCCATGATTACAGGAACTTTGCATTCTTCCGGTATAGAGATGGGCACTTTAGGGGGTGAGAGGGTGGTAAAGTTAGCACTGAACCTATCTGCCAGGATGCTGGCAATATCAGTTGGTTCTGTATATTTAGTGCCATTGTGCTATAACTTAGAGCAGATCTGAGTGTTGCCATTCAGATTCTTGACATAGCTATAGAATGCTTTGTGTTTGTCTTTAGAATCAGTGGTGATTTTGTTTTCGTAACTAGCTTTGGAGGATTTTATGAGGGATCTCAGCTTCTTACTGAGGCTGACCAGGGAGTTCCTCCAATCATGAGATTTTACTCTTTTTTGCAACAGTTTCTTTCTTCTGTTGTAGAGTTTGTTTATGGCAGAGGACCACCAGATTGGCTTCCTTTTTTTGGAAGATAGCATCTTGGTTCTGTTAGGGATTGCATGAGCCATTCACTCATGTAAGTGCTTATGAAGTGCATTTGTGTAGGATTCAGCAGTCGTACCTCTATTGTCTGTCTGCATGGGTGTCGTGAAGTTTGCCACTTCTGTCTTAAGAAGTGTGAAGTTGGCTTTGGAGAAATTATTTACTGTGGTTTCCCTAATGGGGGGTGGGGGTGGGATGTGGATGTCTATACAGGTATGTCCCTAGCCTTAAGCAGCATTTTACCTTCACCTAGGATGATGCTTCAATACAAACAGAAAATGACTGACTTCAATAATTGGCTTAGTTTCTGGTGTCATTTTAAGAGGATGCAGTATCTGTCAGCCTGGGATGACATGATCGACAGACCTCAATGTTTTGCCAGAGGTGGTCTTCAACTATCACCCCCAGGATTTCAGCTACTTGCCAACCCCATAGTGCCTTTTTTAGGCATTGTCTCAAGGACAAAATTCCTGACATAAAAACTCCATCTAAAAACAGCCTCAAGGTTATGCTGTTAAATGCTAGGAGTCTTAACATGAAACTGCACTCACTGGAAGCAGACCTCACCTTGGAAGACTTACATATTTGTGAAGCCACAGAGACATGGTTCAAGGCTGTGGAGAGCACCCCAACCATACTGGGCTACACCTCCTTCCACATGTTCAAACCACAAACTGAAAGCATGAAAACCAAAGGAGGCGGTGTATCAATATTCATTAAAGATAAATACACCCCCAGACTGATTACGCAATATGATTCCCTGGAGATACCTCATGTGCAATTAACTGTTGGTAGGACACCTGTTCAAATCATTATGGCTTCTTTAGTTAAAAAAGAACTTACAGCCCCTACATAAATCATCCCATTCAAGCAAGTCACTATAAATTCAGGACAACAATGATTATGCGGCTCTAATGAAGTATTTGAGAAAGATGCTTGTAAAATGGAACCTAGATTTTTATGGAGGGGTTATAATGCTAATTTTATTTCTAAAACACACTCTTTGGTTACTGGACATGACAGGAAAGATTTATGTAAATCAAAAGAACAACATGGGGATGAAATGATTACCACTGGTGTACCTAGATTTATTACCAGTTTTGGTACAAACACTTTTAGAATAAAAGAGGTTATTAATGAACATTGGTTAATCTTAAAGGGATAGTCCCAGCATTTCTTTGTTTACATTCTGCAATGTTTACCTTGAGCAGTGTGTAATTCTGAGCATGCTCGAGACTTGTCTATGTAAGGTAGGGGGAGGGTTACCTACAGGTAGTTTCAGCCTTTTAATCATAGTCCTCCTTCTTTTCCTGATCTACTCACAACACCTTTTAGGTTGAGCCATTCATTATTTTAGCTTGTGGCTTGTTTTCAAAGAAAGATATTTTCTAAATGTTTTTAATGACCTGCCTTCTCCTGACTTCTAGTTTCTGTGGAAAGGATTAGTAAACAGAGTTATTCAGTCTTGGCTTTTGTCTTTGCCAGACAATAGTATTTCATTCATTTTATTACATGCTGCAACTTCTGTAGAAAGCATGTGTGATTCGACTCACAAATATTAGTACATGGAGTTCTCTATTTCTTACATTTCATGTTATTTGGTGCCTACTTTGGAATCCACATCGAATGCATTTTGTAGTACAGGCATTGCATCTTGCTAAATTACTTGATTTGTTTATTGTCATTTTCTTTGATTCTATGTATTTTAACAATCTGTGCAATTTTTATCAATCGAAATGAGAATGAAAGTATATTAAAATGTGTCTGGTAGTACCCATAACCAGCCTTAGGCATAGGCCAACTAGGAGGCCGCCTAGGGTGCCACTCTAGCAGAGACACTTTTTCAGTATTGGTTTGGTGTAAGTAGGCCAGGATGGGGGCACTGGGTGTTGTGAAGGGGCATCGTGGAGCCCTTTTGCCTAGGGCATCAGTTGACCTATGGCTGCTCCTGGTAGTACCATTCTCCAAAGAAGTGTTATGTATTTTTTTCTGTACTTTCACTTGACCTATTAGTTCTTCATGCTGAGTTTTGTATTTCCAAGTGTAGCTGCAGCCTGTTGTTTTATTAGTTTAGTTATTAGTCCTACAGGCTGCATTCCAAATTTCTGTACTGGCAGAGAGATTATACAGCAAAATGATACAATTGCCACTTTATTTTAGCTGTATCGCGTACCTGTCTTTCATATCACCACAGTAAAATAATGAAAGTTAAATGTAATATTTTCTTCAGTACATGCTCTTGATTGACTCCTCCACTTGCTTTTCAACAGTTTCAAACAGTGAGATTCCCATGAGTGATGCTTTCATACCTCGCAGTGCATCTCTACGGTTCATTTCTGATGCTACTCTCTGCAGCTTTATCACCGCTCTGTTATGCATCACTGCCTTTAATTTTGCCCTGAGCAAAATTCACTGTTTCTTGACTACCTTACCAAATATATCTTTGAATTTCAGAGTCCATTAATTTATTTTCCAATGGTTCTAAATCTAATGCACATAGCAAAGGGGAGAAAAGATATCCCTGCCTAGTTCCTCTGCTCAAGCAGTGATTATCAGACAGGACCCCATACCCACTTTAGTTTTCACCTCCGAACCCTCATATATCCTCCTAATCAACCTTATAATTTTATCAGGGAATGAAAATGCTTCCATTGCTCTGCTCTTAAAGTCACAGCCTACTCTGTCAAATGCTTTCTCTGCATCAAGACCAACAACACTGGTGTTTTCTTACATTCTGCTTCCCTCTGGATCATCAGTATTCTGTTAATGTTGTCAAAAGTTTGCCTCCCCTCGACAAAACCACACTGATCTATATCTATCAATTTTCGGCATCACGTTTGCCATTATTTTAGCTATTATAGACATAAACACTTTATAATCATGGTTCAGTATTGAAATGGGCCTGTATGAAGTTGGATCTGATGGATCTTTACCCACTTTAGGTATTACAGCTGCCAAAAGTTTCGTCCGGGATGTTGGTACTTCTCCTCCTCTTAAAATACTGTTAAAACAAAACCTTCCAGACCTTTATCAGTTTTTTTCCTTTCTAACTTCCAAATGTCAACAGGAAAACTATCCATTCCTTTGGACTTTCCAGAAGATTGGTTATACATCACCATTGTTATCTCATCTCTTCCTATCCTAACTGCTCACTTAGTACTTACCTATGAATTGGAGAAGAAGTCTGGATAATGAATCCAGTGTGAGACTAGGATAGAAAATGTCCCAGTACCCTAATGTCAATGACGTTCAGTTTACCTGAAGCTATTTATGTTCATTTAGGAAAGTTTTCTTTTTTTCCTAAGGCTCTCCCAAATCATTTTGCATGTGGGTATAGTGAAAGCCAACAGTGATGCTTCATGTACTGAGAGATGGTCAGACATGCCACACTACCAAAAATCACTCATTATTTCCTCGGTTACCCACTTACAACCATTGCAGAGGTGTAGTAGATTTGGAGCTTATCCTGAACAGGGTACCACCAATGAACTGACAGGTACATGGAGACACAGTACAGTAAGAGCAAGTGAAGAAGAGTAATTTCACTGCACATTATGTCATTGGATGTGGGACCAAATGCAGCATCACAATTCATAGGCAGATGTTACACATTCAGCTAAAGTGCCACCATTTAGAACTGAACTTGGGACATAAGTAATGCAAGGTGGTTATGTTGATTACTTCATGACTGTGCTATTTTGGATATAAATTAGCATGTAGCTAATATGAAGATTTTGGTCCTCCAGCATAAGCTAAGTAAAATACAGCTTTCATTCATAATCCCATGACACAGGTAGAGCATACTCAATATGTGATGTAAAGCAGGCTTTAGCACTTCAGTGATGCCTAATGAAAACATTGCCTCCATTGATCCATTTAGCAGTTTTTTCTTGCCTGCACAAGCACTTCACTGACACCAGATGAAACATTTCTCCCAATGTTCCCTTGAGTAGTTTTTCCATAACTCCATAAGCAGTCAGTTGTTATCAAATGTAACAATTCCCCAATGATCCTGGGGACAATCACTTTTGCTAAGATCGAATGAACTTCTCCCAAATACACATTCAGTAGTTTGTCCATATAGGCCCAAGCACTTCATGAACATAAAATTAAGTATTTCCCCCAGCGATCCATTTCATAGTTTGTCCATGCCTGCAAAAGCACTTCACTGTCACCAAATGAAACATTTTCCCAATGATCCCTTACGTAGTTTCTCCATGTTGTTCCATGCATTTCACTGTCACCAAAAAGAGCATTTCCCTAAAACAGTCCCTTCAGTAAGTTGTCTGTGTCTGCACATGCATATCACTGACAAATAAAACATATCTCCCAAAAATGTCCGCAGAAAGACTTCTGTGATGACAGAATGAAATATTTCATCAAATGAACCCTTCTGTAGTTGGTCCATTATTATTATCAATCCATGTCATACTTCGGGTCTTCCCCTTTTTACAGTTCTCCACTATGACTTTATTTCACAACAAATGATCCTTTGTTCCATATGACTTTCTTTTATTGCCCTTTTGTTCTACTGCCATAATTGAGTTTTCTTCTAAATGACTATAGACTCTGTCAGCATCAATTCCTGTGTATATAGTTTATATGGTGTTTGAAGGCAAGTTATTGGTCTATTATTTTTAGGGTAGTTTGTTGGTTCACTCTTAAGGAGAAGCATCATTTTTCCTGTTGTTAGCCAGGTTGGTGTCTGTTCGTGACATGCATATAAATACTTCTTACTCACAGCTAAGCTAAATCTTCATGCAAAGATGTTAATGCTTTTAATCAAAAGTTAGATACTTGGGCCTGGGGTTTTCCAATTAGATGCTTTTCTTAACTTTGTTTCAATCTCTCTGGCTGTTACTTCACCCCATTTCATATCCTGTACCTTTAAACTTATTCTTTCTTTTACTTCTGTCCATTTAGCATCCTTGTTATATTTCACAGGAATTTCATAGATACTTCTCAAAAATGTTTCTTTTTTTGGTGGTCTTTCAGTTCCTTTTACCTTGTTTCCCAGTTCTCTATAAAACCTGTTTGGGTCATCAATAAATTGCTTTTATTGAACTTTTCCTTTATATTTATCTGTGTATCTTCTAAGGTTTTCTGCCTTTGCTGAAATTTTTAGTTTGCTATTTGTGATAGTAAATCATAGATCTTTGTCTGTTCTAATACTGCGCATTGCTTGTATCACATATATAAACTATATTGCCTTTTATAATTTCTCCAAATCTTTTTGGTTTCCAATGCAGTGACAGGAATGCATCCCATTCCTAAGTCAAAGTATGATTAAAGTTCATGAAATTAGCATTGTTTCACTCCTTGATGTCAGCCAAAAGTGCTCTTCGCAGCACCCACAATATGCCCAGTAATGACTCCTTCTGCAATTCGTATGGAGTTACATGTATTGGTAGCATATCTAAATATGATTGCAGACTCTTTTTTTATAAGACCCATTGCTACTAGTATCAGAATTATTTGGGTATCCTTCTTCCATATTGCTCTAGTTTCAGCTTGCAAATCCTGATATTTTATAACTTTGTGTCTCTATGTACAAAGGACACTTTAGTCTCTGGGTGTGGTGATTTCAATGATCAATGCTACTTTTGTCTTCTTTTCTTGGACCACTCTATCTGGTTTCTAGCATCTATCTTTTGAACCATTGGCAATGCATGATCCCATGTGATGTAGACATCACCATTTTCTGTGATGCTTTGTGGCTCATGTTTTCAATGTTTTTCAGCCACTTTAGTACCATAATGTTTGCACAATCCCCAGTGGAACAGTCTCACCACATTATTATGCCTTTCAGTATACAGTCCTTCTGCCATTATACTGCCATTTTTAATTTCTCCAAGTTTTTTGGGTTTCTAATACCATGACGGGAATGGACCCCATTCCTAAGTAAAAGTATGATTAAAGTTCATGGAATTAGTATTGTTTCACTCGTTGATGTTAGCCAAAAGTGCTCTTCGCAGCACCCGCAATGTGCCCAGTAATTACTCCTTCTGCAATTAGTACGGTGTTACATGAATTGGTAAAATATCTAAATACAATTGTAAATTCTTTTTTATAAGACCAGTTGCTCCTACTACTACTGGAACTGTCTGGGTATCTTTCTTCCACATGGCTCTTATTTCTGCCTGCAGATTGAGGTATTTTCTGACTTTGTGTCTCTCTGTATGCAAGACACTGTAGTCACTAGGTGTGGTGATTTCAATGATCAATGCTACTTTTGTCTTCTTTTCTTGGACCACTATATCCGGTTTTCTAGCATCTATCTTTTGGACTGCTGGTATTGGGTGATCTCATGTGTTTTTCAGCCACTTCGATACCATAATGTTTGCACAATCTCCAGTGTAACAGTCTTGCCACATTATTATGCCTTTCAGTATACAATCCCTCTGCCATTAAAGAGTCTCAACCAGCAATAAGTTGTGTGACTGTTTTCAATTCGGTTCCACAAAACCTACATATGTCTGTTTCTCCCACATGTTCAATGGACTTAGTAAACCAGCATGTATGTAGCCCACTATCTTGGGCTGCCAATATTAACCTTTCATTTATTGATGTAAATTCACCTCTCCTTAACCATTCCTGCGTTTGTTCTTGATCAACATGAGGCTCTTCCAGAAGTTTTCTATACTTGCAGCTATATTTATGTTTTTTCCACATTTCTTGCCTTCTCGCCTGCCCATTGGGATTCATGCGATGTAACAGAAGTAAATAGGATATATTAATGTTCAGCTAAATTAATAACAGATAAAGTCTTACCACAGAAAACAGGGCAGTAAGGGAAATGAAGGGTAGAAATCAAATGTCATCATGGAAACATTGAATAGAGAAAACTGTAAAGCAACAAAGATGAGAAGTGTCACTGTTAGAAGAGTATAGAGGAGGGAATGGAATAGATCAACAAAATACTCAGAAAGATAGATGTGATAAAAGCAATGTGCAGAATCAAAACAGATCAAGCCCTGTTGTGCACTATCACAAATAATAAACTAAAATATCAACATAGGCAGAAAAACGAAGAAGATATGCAGATAAAAATTAAAGGAAATGTACAAAATAAGCAATTTATTGATGACCCAAAAAGTTTTATAGAGAATTGAGAAACAGGTAAAAGAAATTAAAACACCAATGAAAAAAGAAGAAATAGATACATTTTGGAGAAATATCTATAAAGATTATGTGGGACATGACAAAGATGCTAACTGGATAGAAGAAGTAAAAGAAAGAATAAAAAGTTCAAATGTACAGGAATATGAAATGGGATGAAGTAACAGCCAGAGAGATTGAAACAAAGTTAAGAAAAGCTCCTAATTGGAAAACCCCAGGCCCAGATGCAGTACCTAACTTCTGCCTAAAAGTATTAACATCTTTACATGACGATTTAGCCATGAGAAAGAACTGTTTATATGAGCACCCTGAACAGACACCAGCCTGATTAACAACAGGAAAAGCAATACATCTACTTAAGAGTGAACCCTCAAGCTATTGTAAAACTATAGACCAATAGCTTTCCTTCCGATGATGTATAAACTAGACACTGGAATTGATCCAAGAGTTTATAGTAATTTAGAAGAAAACTCAATCATGGCAATGGAACAAAAGGCTAATAAAATACATTTATATGTAATGAAGGATCATTTGCTGTTAAATAAAGTCATAATGGAAAACTGTAAAAAGGGGAATAAACTCTAGGCCTTAGTAATCTCCTATAAACATATGAATCAGTACACATATCTGTTATGTATACCCATAGGCGTGTATACACACACACACACACACACACACACACACACACACACACACACACACACACACACACACACACACACACACACACACACACACACGCACACACACACACACACACACACACACACACACATACACACACACGCACACACACACACACACACACACACATTAAATGGTGAGGTCAAAGTGAATTAGCTTAAAATTCAGCTCATAGTGTGCAAACCTCATGGGGCTACAATAGTGTCATTTAGTTTAGCAAGGGTGGGGTCTTAAGGTAGTAGATAACACATTTGCCTGAAGTTAACAAAGCAGATATCTGTCAGGGGGTGCCAAGGAAATCCATGGATCCCTGGAATGCAGTATGAGCAAAAGGCAGTGATCCCTGGAATGTAGTATGAGCAAAAACAGCACTTCCATCTCCATAACCTGTTCTGTTTTCTCAGACACAGTAGCTCCCTACATTCCAAATGTCTCCACCACAAACCTGTAATAATGTACATCATCATTACCCCCCCTCACAAATTTTTGTACCTCAGGTCAGAGTATCATGTGAACTATTGTAACCTATTTTGCTTCAATACCAGTATCCTACCTTCTTTGAGAGTCATGCCTAAGTGTTGCAGTTCTTCTCTCACATAATCCATCCCTGTCTTTGCTGGATGTCCCCATTTCTTCTTGCCTGTTTCTCTCAAAGCCTTGTCATCAAATTGACTGTTTTCCTGAATGTGTGTCTGAAACATTGTAACCTTTTTCTTTTGACCTTCTTCGCAATTGAAGCTAGTTTGGCTTCTACAATGTTGCTGTCATTTTATTCATGTGTCCTGCAGTGAGCATCCAACCATTCTCTAAGTCACTTTTTCTCAACACTTCTACATTCCTCAACTGCGCAGCCTTCACTGCCCACGTTTCTGTACCATAAATAAGTGTTGGTCATAATGTGGGTTTGGACACCTTATTTTTCAGCTTCTTTGACATTATTCTGTCACACACCACCCCCTTCACACTCTGTGCCATTTGGCTGCAGCCCCCTCTGAGTCTAACTTTGACTTGCCTTCTCCTTAACCACCCCTCCTAGATACTTGCAACTGTTATCTGTTCTGCCATCTTCCCTTCAGTCTCAATTTTCTGCTTCTTCTGATTTCTCCATTTGCTGGTATGGTAGCTGTCTTGTCTGTACTCAGTTTCATTCTATGTGACTTCAGGTCTGTATTCATACCCAATCATCTGCTGAACTTCTTGTTCACAGCCTGATTGTAATGCCACATTGTCTGCGTACATCAGCTTTGTTGACCTGTCTACTCCAACCAGTTTGCTAATGTAGTCCATCACCAGTATAAGCAACAGTGAGCTTATAGCTGAGCATTATTGCACACCCACCCCCACGGGGAGCTCCTCTGCAGGTCTGATTACTGTTAGCACTTTTGCCATTGGGTTCTTTTACATAGTCTGTACTAATTCTATCAGTGTTTTTGGCATGTCACTACACTGCAGGACTGCCCAAGTCTGCTTTGTCATACTCTTTCTCCAAGTCTTGGAATGCTCATTTGGACTCCTTCCTCATCTTCTGTCTACCAGTCATCTTTTCCTGCACTTTCTTGAAGTGTGACAGGAGTTTGCTACCTCTATACTGCCTGCAGTTGTGGATGTGTAAGGTAATGAAAAAAAAAAGCCAAGAACATCAGGGAACTTGATGAAAGATGATATAACAAAGGATAGGGTAGCAAAATTACAATCTCTTGCATCACCATACATGTTTAAGTTATATCCACAAGAATCTATGAATAACAGCAAATTGGTTAAGTTCCACATAAAAATTGCAGAAACGCAAGAAATCAATCAACATTTCAATCTTCCAGCACAGGCTGATTGTCTGTGACTGCAAGTTCTCTGTGTCATGCAAAGCAAGTGTTTAATAAACTTTGACACACTAACCCCAGGATTTAATAAAATCTGTGTCAGCACAGTGTAGTGCCTGCATGGAATGTTACCATGTCCATGGTCACAGTTCCCCCTCAGCAGTGCGCCATGCATATTAAGGATGGCAGGTTGCCGAGGGAGAGCTGAGGAACACAGTTATTGAATCAGTGTAGGAAGAGGTGTGGTGTTAACTGTGGCTGCAGATGAGTAAGAGACTCCCTGCAATGTCCTTTTGTTATATTTTTATTTTGTTTTGTTTTTTAAATGCATGTTTGCACCCCACAGAGCACAGCAATGCTAAGTTGTGCCCACATATAAGACAGCAGACACTTGCCAGACATCTAAAAATAGAAACCAGATGTAATTAATTATTTATTTAAAAGTATGTTTAAGCATGTTTGCGCAGCACGGCATGGTGCTCAGCACTGCTTATCGGTAGCTCAGTGGTATATGTGAAGGTGTACCGGATATCTTAATATCCTCATAGCTAAATGGGTAGAGTTATGGCTTCATGAGCAGTAGGTCCAGTGTTTGAATACACAGAAGGGAAAATATGTATTCAATTTTGATAGACATATCATGCAGACTATTTGAAAATATGGCTGCTCTGTACCCTGCTAAACTCTGCTCAACTGTGCTTAGTCATGCTAAGCATTGCATAAACATAGTAACAGCTGCCAATGTTTATGCATTGCTTGGCTCTGCTTGGCTGGTTTGCCTGCTGCTAAGCTCTACTAAGATATGGTTCTGGGAGTTTTCACTCTTCTCAGCTCAGCTGTGCTGGTTTGTGCACTGCTAAGAAACGAGGTGGTTGATCGTTGCCCAATCACATGTAAAGGTGGGAAAACAGCCTGTATTAAGACTAATAGGTGGGAATACAACAAAATGCATTGGAGATATGTCACTGACAGTATACTATGGCTGATAGTGTTGGCTAAGGTGCAAGATTAAGGGCGCACTTTTGGGGCATTCTGGAGTCCAGGGTCATGGTTGAGCTCCTCAATAAAAACCATGGTGACGAGCTGCTGCATGGCAGTTTCCAAGGCTGAGAGTGTAAGGCAGAAGCCTAGGACTGGCTTGCCAGAGAACTCACCAGTGTTACTGGTATCCCCTGCACAGGTGATCAGTATCATCACCACCATGACAACCTGAAAAGAAAAAAGAGGGGGACCTTGAACACCTGGGTACAAAAAGCAAGGGCAGAGAATGCCTCACAAGTAAGTACATAATTTTACCTCTGTTTTACCAATATGTAATCTGAGTGTATGCAAATCTGGTATGCATAATGGTATGTTACTCTCCCAACAGCTACAGCTGAGAGGGCTCGCAATGTTGAGTCTCATGCCAGGTGCTTGGCCATGTTGCACTGTGAGTGTGGTCAGTATGGATGTTTTATGCTAACTGTACTGAAATAACCAAGAAAGAGTAAAGCATTAACTGCAATAAAGTATATATAGTAAAGTTTGTAGTGCAATAAATGTGGAATTTGAGCTGTATTGCAAGAAATGAATAATAACTGTAGTGCAATAAAAACATGAAAAAATACCAGTGACTGCATTAAAGTATATACAACAAAGTCTGTAGTGCAATAAATGTGGAATTAGGGCTGTTTTGCAAGAAATGAACAATGCCAGCTGTTGTGCAATAAAAACATTTAAACAATACTAAAAACACTAAAGAAAATTGTGTACATCAGGATTGTCTTGTTGTAACCATTGCAGTAGAGTTGTATGCACTGAGGCTGTAAGGTAAGGTGCTGCATTCAAGTGTAACACTGTAATAGCTGTAGAATGCAAATCCAATGGCTGTAAATTATATTTAAGTCATATAGTACTGTTCAAAGCTGTCTCTAGGACAGTATTGGTCACATAAATCTCTGTCATCCACAGACATCAGGTAATAAATGTATATGGGAGAGGTAGCCCACTCCATATGCTGATATTGTTTGTTGACTTCACAGATATGATACTGAACTATAGCTCACCTACTATCTGCATTATGCTTGTATTTAATGCATGTGCGTTTCACTGTCACTGCAGTCTAGTACAATACTGTAGTTGTACTTCCAGGTCATATGTTGTTTCAAGGTGAGCTCTAGGCAAATATCAGTCAGTCAGTAATCAGCAGTGACTCAGTAGCTCAGTTTGTTAAATGCTCTGTATAAAGTACATTTTGCCACACACAGACCAGCATCCAAATCCAGTGGTATGTAGCACTAAATATTACAGTAGCAGTCATGTAATGCTTACAGTTTTTCCCTCCACAGGAACTACAGGTAAATGGGTGAGGAAGCCCATATTATGAGTAGATAATTTTGTGTTTAGATGTTACAGACTGTTAAATCGTTAGCAAGAATGTGAAAAATCCACAATGTGCAGTCAGTAATAAAATGTGAAATCCTGGTATGGCTGTATGTCTAGAGTGTCTGTTAAAGTTGCTGCAGTCAATTAATACATTCCATGCAGACGTCCCATGCAGTCACTGCTATTGGGTTCTATTCCCATTCCTGCCATCAATTAATACATTCCATGCAGATGTCCCGTACAGTCACTGCTATTGGGTTCTATTCCCATTCCTGCCAAGCAAGGCATGACTGCTGTTTATGGTCTGTACTGTACACATACATGTCTCTCAAGGAATACATGCATATGGTCGAAGACATCTCCGACCGTCACATACTCCGAACTTAAATGTCGAAACTCACAGGAGTGAACACTCAGAATGTTGTTCACAATGCCAAATTCGAAATTCCCGGTCACAAAAATACCACAACAAGTGCTACCATGGGTCGAGAGGGGGGAATATTAGCCTGGCCGGCATTCGGTATTTCCGGGTTTGGCATCTGAAAATTCGATGACCTGCAAACTGGGGTTACTGCCTTCGACATTTAGGACATTGGACAACATCCATTAGCCTAAATGCATGTAGTTCGTCTCTCAAGTGTCACGATTTCACATTATGTAATTAATAGTGCGTAATCCGTCTGTTAAAGGATTACCATGGAAATGATTATCTAGATTGGAAAGTATCACCATATCAGCCCACAAAACAACTCGGTAGTTATATAGGTCCACCTGATGTGCAAGTGTTCTGTGTAGTTGTGTACCCGCAGTTGTTACTGCTTGGACCATAGTGTCCCATGCAAATAGCTTGAGAGGTATGTCCATGCTACATGAGCTATAGGAGACTTGTAGTCACTGTATACATAAAGAAAATACAGGCCTGTAGAGTAGATAGTAGTACTGTAGTCAATGAAATAAGCTGTAATGTTACTAATGGACTGTTTTTCTCTCTCTCCCTATCCCTTATCTTTGTTTATTATTGTTATTCATTCGTTAAGGTTTGCTATTAATATATGTTGTTACATTGACTGTATTTTTGGACATGTGTTTTATTAATTGTTATGTATTATAATGGTTGCATATTAACATATCATGTTAAATTATCGATTTTGTTACCCTTATGCTGTAACTGTTACTGGCATGCTATTAACATACTGACTGTTCTATTATGTACTGTTGTGTTTCACATAATATGCATTTGTTATGTAATTGGGTTATTTCCAATGTTCTGCCATCCTGTTATTATTAACAATGATTTATTCACAACTAACCTATATCTATTGCTATACCTCCATTACACAGCATGTCAAGGTAGGCCGGTTCTGGCTGATCTGCCTACCTTGCCTCAACTGGCCATGGCACTGGGTCCATGCACGCCTGGGTCACAGAGAGGTGGTGCCATCCCCACTGCCCCTGCACCACCTGCAGCATTGGGTGTATCACCTCAGGGGACAGGGTGTGGCCTCCCCCTGGGAGTGTTGGCAGAAGGGCCTTTGTCACCCAGGCTCAACTGCCAGTTATGGTGTGAAAGATTGTTCATTGAAGCTTTGAAAACCACCTGTGCCAGATTGAGAACACACTGTCGAACTTTGTGGGGCAGTCTCACCCTGACTCCCAGCCTCCTGCATAGCCACCCTGAGGGCAGTGAAGGAGCAGTGCCAACAGTCCCATGGATGGGGATGTGAGTCATGCTGCTGCCATCTGAAGGCATGTGTGACTTGGATTCCACAACTCCCTACCCATCCTAGGTGTTCACTCATATCATGTGTCACACACAGCCCCTGTCTGCTGTCTTGTCTGTCTTCTATGTCTGCTAATTCATCCTCTCCTACCCAACTTACCTCCTCACACATACCGATGTCCCTTTCCCAACATTCCACTTTCACCTTAATAAAAAAAAAAGAAAGTGAGCATCTGTCCCCCCCAAAAAAATATATCGTCCCATACATAACTCTCCATTTCACACGTGTCCACTGCACACACATAATTTGGTCCAGTTGGTTTGGCAATGCAGTTATGTTGTCCTCACCCCTCTTTCTGGGGTTTTAGAGTCCAAATTCATCTACAACATCTGTCAAAGTCACAGCTGTTGTTGTACAAGAAATGAATAGCTATGGTTCCTTCCTACACCATTCCAAAACATCCCTTACCTGCCTTTCACTATGTTGTTTCCTCTGCTTGCCATATTTCACCACTTTCCTATCACCCGCTTTTTCTTTTTTTATGTCTTTTTAGAGTGGATTTGCATGGAGGGTGGCCACGGTGGTGCAGCGGTTAGCATTGCTGCCTCACAGCAAGAGGTTCTCCAGTTCAATCCTTGCCTGGGGTGCCTTCTGTGTGGAGTCTGCATGTCCTCCCTGTGGTCATGTGGGTTTCCTCTGGGTGCTCTGGTTTCCTCCCATATCCCAAAGACATGCTTTAGGTGGATTGGATACTCTAAATTGGCCCTAGGTGTGAGTGCATGCATGTGTGTGCCTTCCGTGGAAGGTTGGGTGCTGGGCTGACAACTCGACACCATAAAACTCCACTGCCAATCATGAGCAGACAGGTGATTTAATGTAGCAACCCCTAACTGGGAAAAGCCGAAAGAAGAAGAAGAGCGGATTTGCATGGAACTGCGGGGAGTTGAGCGGAATGTTGTGGCTCGGTGCACTGCTACACTCACCTAATCTTACATGGAGCTTTAATGATTAAATGTGTTTATTACATTGTCAGACACTACTACAAAATAAACACTTCTGCCATGTTTTGAACAGGAGCCCCTCACACCTACAGCATATTGCATTAACCCGCCACACCCCACAGATCTTTATTTAGACAGGTGTTTTCAGCAAAACATTCTGCTTGCCACTTACAGTCTTTAGGCATGTCTCAGTGGAGCTGCACCTTACAAACTGAATTAAAAACTAATGGGAAAAATGAGAGTTTACCTTGGACTCTGGTGCAATAATACACCAGTAGATAGCCAAAGACGTAATAATGGATGTAAGTGAGCCCTGTGATAACAAGTAAATGTGCCCTCTTATCAGCAACATGTTTAAACACACCTGCTATGGCATCAATGGCAAAGTACATATGTGCAACTGGGACCCTGGTGCTAAAATACAGCCATTGAAAGCCATGCACATACTGATGGATGCAGACAATGTGTGTGTGTCACAGCCTATATATCTGCACATATACCTTTCGAATACACCTGCTGCAACACTGAGTCAGTATCTCAGTCTGTTAAATGCCTTTCATGCGGCACATTTTGCCAACACAGTCCTGGGTTCAAATCCAGTTTTGTGATGCAGTTTAATTACATTATTGTGAAGACAGCAAGTAATGACTGAGTCATGCAATCTTAATCCTCTCAGGTTACTGCTAATTAATGAACTGCTTCCCAGTTTTGCAAGTCAAAGACCTGCAGGTAGGGACACATTGTACATATTTGTATAGCCTAATTATATGTTGCCTACTACTCTTGTTATTGGCAATGGTTCATAACAGATGTGCCTTAATCATATGCAAGAGTTGGACTGTAAAGGGTACCCTTTCCCTAGCTCTGTCATAATGACAGGGCTGCTACAGCTGCCACAGTTACATGCACAGCTTGCTGTCCTTCAGTATTCACACTCCCCACTATGTTTTCTAGGCAGCAACAGCAGCAGCTGTAGCCTGTAGCATACACGGCTGTCTGTAAAGGTAGCTGCTACAGACCCACCATACCTCCTAACCCCCTAGAACAAGAGATCCAGACACAGCCATATTTAATGGGGAGGGCAAAGGCACACAGATAGGGACATGTTTAACAGTTTGCTCCTACAAAGATAATAAGTTGCTAGAATAACAGCTATTGACTAGCATGCATATTCTGACAGGTTTGAAGTCTGACACTCAAATGTGTCTCTTTTCTTACTGAACTCAAACCACAATGTTTGACTTTGACCTGCCAGATGACCACAATGTCATGGGACACTGACCACACATATGAGGCAAAACTGTGGCTATACTTCATAAATCTCAACAGTCGACAGTTATGGTACCTACCCTCTGCGATGCTGTAGTCTTCCCACTTCAGTAATGTCCATCAAAACAACTAAGAAAGTGGCCAAGGTCTACATGAAGGCCTTATATATTACACTGCAGTGGTATGTTATTGGCTAATGATATTGCAATTCATCTGTTTTGGCTGCAATTAGCAATTCTGAGCCACAGACTGGTGCAGAGGCCATTACCTGAGCAGTACCTTAAAAAGGCAAGCAGCTGGTTATGGAGAACAGTCTGTATAAGACTTAACTCACACAGAGAGTGTATTTCCAAAAGATAACCAGAAGCAAAGTTTAACAAAGGAGTACTGCACTCCACTAGGTATGCAAAAGATTTCTCCATGTAATAGGATGCAGAGGGGAGGCTGGAGCTATGGGGAATAGGGATTACAGCAGTAAGCCTGTTTTAGATGTATGGTAATGCCATGTCATCAATACTCTGCTATCCTACACCTACAGGCATGCCTCTCAACTCTCCATTATTTTCAATTACATCTTAGCTCTGTCCCTGTCAATCCCACCTGCAATGGCTGGCTGTTGTAGGAAAACTAGTGAATTACAGATAATACATAGTGGCAATAAGGGTGTACAGTCCTGTAACATCAAACGATGTACTGTAATTAATCTCCTCTCATTCTGTCAATGCCTCACATAAATCAATAGTTCTAACATTTTAAGTGTCCCTGAATGCCCTGGATGTACTTTGGTTAGTCCATGTTGCTGTTGACATTTGTCCCTGTTTGGTTGATAGCTATGCCTAACATACTTGTCAACCTCTTACAGCAAGAATTCAGTACAAAGCCATAATTAATGGGGGAGACAAAGGCACACACTCTGCGACAGTATTTAAATATTGCTCATACAAAGTAAGAATTTGAATAGAATAACAGATATTACTGTAGCATAACTGTGTTCTGAAGGGTATGACATGTGAAACTCAGATGCCTGTCTTTATTTTCTGACATCAACCATCGATGATTGGACAGCCATTTGTCAGAAATCCACAGGTTTGTGTGAAAATGACCAAAACTATGAGGCAAACATCTTTACATTCTGGAAACATCTGTATAGTTGAGAGGTATGATGCCTACAGGGAACATATACTACAGCAGGTTTGCATTGTTTTCTGTCATTGTGGCACACTGGTGTTGCTGGACTGTCCCCATATAGTTGTTGTAATGACACACTTCTTATATGTGTGGAAGTGTCTGTATGACATATTAGTGGGATTTTGCCCATTGGGGACATGCCACAGTAGACTGCAGTGCTGAGTGTAGGAACATACAGCAGAGTCTGTCACAGCTTACAGGTACATACCCCAGTATTGATACTATATTGGTGGTATCCACACATGTAGTGTATTGTCAGACTGTGGGGTATGACGTGTGAGGGGGCAGTAGATAGTGCAGGCCATTAGTGCAGGCCATTATGGGCATGCTGGATCTGTACATAGTGAACGTCCATGTATCTGGTCCTGTAATGTGTTCCCCTTTTGTTGTCTTTCAGAAACCATGTTCCGTGGAAGACATGCCCTGTTCACGAATGCATAGAATGACATAATACTGGCTGGACTGAGACAATACCATCCATATCTTGTTTTCCAGGGGGAGGCATAATCAGCAACAGTGGGCAGCATTATGGGCAGACCTTGTGTGGGTTGTCAATCAGATTAGCCAACAGGACCTATGAGCAGGTCCAACACCAGGCAACAGACATGGCGAATGCTGTATGACAAAAGGCAGCTGCTGTTTCCAGGAATCATGCAGCCACTGGTGGAAGGCCTGCAATGTAACAACCACTCTCACCCACAGAAGAATTCCAGGTGAACCTAGGAACACCCGAGAGCTCCCAGGCATCCATCACACCATACATCATGGAGGTGGGTGCCACAGTTTCCACAGCAGAGGAGCATCCAGGTAAGCTTATTGTGTTCACCAGTGTAGTACTGTATCAGCCATTGTGGCAGGCTGTACATACCAGTACATGTGTGTCAGGGCTATCTGCACTGGGTGGGGGGGGTTGGGGTTTATGCTCAGTTGTGCACACATATTCAGAATGTCAGCAGTATAGCCATTATCACAGTAGCTACTGTACATGGGGAAATATGCACATACTACCTTGTAGTACTGCAACATTTGGTGGTGCTGACAATACCTCTCCCTTACCTTTTCATAGGTCCATCAGGTGTGGCCCAAGTCCATGGTCCTGTACCTGGTAAATGTGATACTGTTGTTTTATGGATCATATATACCTTATCAAAGTTAAGGGCTGCCATATTGCCCTATGTACAACTGTTGTGTTTAGCCAGAGTAGAATATTTGTATGTTCCATTCTGGAACAGTTACCTACAGTTCATAGCCTGGGTAATCACAGGTGTGAATGAATATTAACACGTTTTCCCTTATACTTATGAGTGACTACACAGCCTGGTATACATGAGACAATTACTCCAAGATGCTTGTTCAAACACAAAAGGGAGATGGTACATACCTGAGGCAGTGACACTAGTATTGGCATATCATTCTCAAGACAGGTTCACTGGGTTTTATGTGTAGTTCTATCACATATAATGTCATATTGCATGCCTTACAGGTGTGTTGTGCTGGCAACTTTAACTGGATGTAGCTGAAGTGCATGTTATAAAGGGCTTGACTTGTCTTTGTATGTTGTGAGGCTGTCTGTTGTGCATGGGAACGGAATTGAGAATATGTGGGTAATGCAGTTGTGGATCCTCATCTGTATGAGTCTGTGTGGATTACCATACATAATAGTGAAGATTTTAATGTACTGCATTTGTCTTGCTTGGGGGGGTGGAGTCTGTCCCCCTCACAACCTGATGTCACTGTCTCATCGGATTCTGATGATGGTGGTGGCCATAGTGAGGCACAGGTGGGGGTGTCAGGGGCTAAATCTGTCCCAGAGGTTGACATCTATCTTTTGCCCTTATTGTCACCTCACACAGTCTGTATGCCCGTACATACCCAGTCCCCAGAGGACACAGATATTCGACAGTCAGAGGGTGGTGACATTGAACAGAACAGTGTGACAACTATGGCTTCAGTGAGTGTAGACACTGGCCATAGCCATATAGCTGCCGAGGTCCCACACAGGCGGATTGACTGGGTGCTCATAGAAGGACTGCTGTCTATCCACCACTTGTTGCAGGTGTCACATCACAGGTCACTCAGCGCAACTTTTGGGCCATCATGGAGGCACAGGCATGTTCTGAACACAACACCAGATGGATACTTAAGGTTATGGAAGTAGCAGAGTCTAACATCTGTGACTTCCTCCAATGCACTGGGGACACCCTGGATTGGTTCATTGATGCAGTGGACAGACAGTGGGCTGAGGCAGTGTCTGTCTTGGACCACACATTGTATGTGCTGGAATATCTGGTTGAATTTGGATGTCAGACACATGGACATAGGTCGACAACACCATCTGCTGAGAGCCCATGTGGCATGCACAGTCACTCTCCTATAGTGGCAGT
Organism: Protopterus annectens; assembly: GCF_019279795.1. Lineage (NCBI taxonomy): Eukaryota > Metazoa > Chordata > Ceratodontiformes > Protopteridae > Protopterus > Protopterus annectens. The sequence goes on from NC_056741.1 coordinate 995,245,684, forward strand.
ACCTCCAGTGCTACAGAGGGAAGTGTGCTGTCCACACCACAACATGGCAGGCCATGGGCATGTGGTCCTGTGCATTCCCATGGGGGACATGGCCCCAGCAGACAGCAGTCACCATTAGCTACTAGCACCACATCTGACCTTGGGGATGGTGGTGCTAGTCCTACTCCTGGCAGAGCCAGTTTCCGTGTTCATGGCTGGAGATGGTAAAATGTCCACTCTACCACGTATGGTCCACAGCTGTCCAACATACACATGTGTAGGTCTAGCACTGGGCTTGTCTGTGCACACACACACACACACACACACACACACACACACACACACACACACACACACAAACACCACTCTCACGTGCAGGTCACCAACAGACACACATGGCACCTCTCCATGTCCCATCTAACCTGCATTCCTTCCTGATTCACACACTTGCTGTTAACTGTTTGGCAAAGCCTCAGCCTCTGGCATCCCCACACCACACCCTCTGCATGTGATGATACCTGTGCCACATCTTTGCCATCTGTGCCATCAATGCAGGGAAATGCAAATATGTGTCTGATGCACTTGTGTAGTGTAGTATTGTTTTGCATTGGCACTTGTTGTGGGCCGCGACAGGTACTGTATGTTGGCATGTGTCATAACTACACATCAGACTTTGTGTATCTTTGTTGCATGATGTTGGACTGGCAGTATTGTTACAGATTGACATGTGTGTCATCGACCTGTGTAGCTTTCTGTTCCTGGAGTCTTCAGGGTAAACTAGGGACACATGGCAGCAATACAGCAACACATGATGGGATGGCAGCACAGCAGAAATATGACATCAGCAAGGTATGGCAGTATACATGCATGGCTCCCTAGGTGCATATGTGTAGAACAGTGTGTCGGGGACAATGGCGGCAGTCATTGTAGTCATGCATTCATATTTTGTGATAAGGTCTGCTACCCTTGATATGTATCATCTGGGTTTTCTGACCATATAAATCTAGAAGGTGTGGCATCCTGTATCTGGTTCAGACAGGTGGCGGACATCAGTTATGTTTATGTAGATGAGGGCCAGCAGCTAGTTGCAGGGCCATAAAATGCATAACTATTGCACAGAGATAGCCCATATTGGCATGTCCTTAATGCTGCAAGGGAATATATTTATACACACAGAGTTGGCTAATGTGAGATTAGAGCCACTACTATTTACTAGTACACACTATAGCTTGCTGTACTTATCACATGCGCCACAGAGTTTATCTGATATTAGACTGTCAGCCAGTGCTCTTAAGGTGGATGACATCAGCAGGCCTTGTAGAGGAGGGCAATTTAGAGGCCATCAGCTAGTCACAAGCACATACAATGCATAACCACTGCACAGAGATATATGTTTACGTAGCTGTTTGTATGTACAGATGTATTTTCACATAGCAGGTCTTTGTGATGAAGAGGCAACAGAGTTGTGCTCAAGTTAGCTAAGTGTAGGAGCATGCCCAGTGGGACTATCAGTACATACAAGCTTACTCCAGGACAGAGCTATCTGTACTTCAGTCTGGGATTTTGTGTGCTGCAGACACTGGTTGCTACGCCTGTTTCCACAGTACAGCACTTCCCTGACATTTTCCATGGCATTCCCCAGCTGTGTGCTTTACTTAATATGTGACTGTGGTAATTAATGTAACACCACACACAGGGTGATAGTCTGCATACCTCTCACTGTACATGTTTTTACAGAATGTCCAGCATTTCACCCCATATTTCTGGTCTGTTCCTCATACATGTGTGGTGTTCTGGTAAATTATTATATAATGCAGTCACTGAATTGTACTAAGTACTGACACAATTAAGTGATGGCCTTTACATCCTGCAGCTATTCTGTTCTGTTGCAACCAGCTGTTATACTAGCAACCTTCTAGGTTAATCAGAGCATGTGTCTGTCTATAGTTTTGGCCCTTTGCCCCCCCATTCTCATTAACGTTCAGCTTTCTTGCAGTAAAAGATTGAGGGGTATAACAGTCTGTGGGAATAACCACCATACGAGTACTTCACCTGCAAAAGATGTGGATGCTGCCAGATTCAAACTGTCAACACTGTTGCCCATGCTACCATCCCTAGGCCAGTGAGCCACACCAGCCGCCAAACAGAGAGGTGTCATTCCTCACAAAATCAACAACATATAGAAATGCATTGTCACCCCTGCATTACATGAGACCTACAATGTCTGGACAGGTTTTATGTTACAGCCCTGGAATTGGCTAGTCTGCTGATATATCATTGCAGACTTACTGTTACAGCAGTTGTATAGGAACACTGATGTTTGGGAGTGGGGAACGACCAGCCCATGCTCTGCTGGCATAAACAGTTGTGTGACTGTCATGTGACCCCAGTGTTTGCTATCTCCCTTGAATGTAGTTGATTTTCCAGCCATGTGGCCTTGTGAATGTTATGGAGGACATACTATTGGACAGAGTACCTGTTGTCCCAAGTGGCTGTTAGATCTCTCCAACTAGCCCAGTAGCCCACTGTATTCCCTTGGATACATGCGGCAGGTCCATACAAATGTTATCATGTTCTAGTACCCCTTAGAAGTAGTGTATAAGTGAGTGACTTACCTTGTGAATGCAGCAGTTGACAGACCTGTAGCTCGGGGTTGACTGTCTGATGCACGCAGTACACAGCCAATACATGGTTAGGCACAGGTTGTGTGGGATGGCTGGCTGGCATTCTTTTTACTATATGTATGTGAGTCAGAATAACGTATCAGTCCTTAGAGCCCGAGGTTGTTAGTGCATGTGCTATGCATTGACTCTTGGCTAAGGCCAGGGCATACTGGGCATGCCTACATCTGTCTACAGGGATATCCTCAGGGTGTTCCTCCTCTGAGTACCCCATGGGTATGGCTGCGGGAACCTAGGTACTAGTGGGAGGCTGTGTATCCCTTCCCTTTGCTGATCCTGCTGCAACTGTTTCAGCAGGATCATGTTGTATAGCATGGCACATACTGTGAACATGTGTGTACATGTGGCTGGAGAGTGCTGCAGGGCTCCACCAGATATATTGAGGCACTGGAACTGTGACTTCAGCAGCCAAAAAACAAGGTCTATGATGTTCCTAGTTTGTGCGTGTGTCTCATTATGATATTCTTCCATGGGTGTGTGTGCATTTCTGATGGATGTCATCATCCACAGTTCCAGTGCATCACCAGCAACCCCCAGTAAGTGGCCAGGTGAGATGCCCCCCCCAGCAAACATCTGGTACAGCTGTGTGACATGAGGGTCATGATAACTTCCAGGGCTCCCAGCACACACATTCATGATAATGCCCTGAGCAATGCACATGATCTGGCAGTTGATGGAGTGATATCCCTTGCAGTTGGCATAGATTCTTCCCTTCTGACCGGGTGGTGCCTTGATGCATGCATGAATGCAGTCTATGGTATGCAGTACCTCAGGGTAGTGTGCTACATGGTAGAAGTGTTACATACAGCTTGCCCTCTCTTCAGGGGTGTGGGGAAAGTAAATGTGCTCACTGGTATCTGGTAGCATGGCATCCAGGAACTGGTGGAGTACCCTGGATGCTGATGCCTACAAGACCCCCATCATGTCCCCAGATGGTCTTTGAAAAGTGCCTGTAGCTATTACCCTAAGAGCTACATATATCTTTCTTTCCACTAGGACAGGTTCCCCTCTGTTGGCTCTGGGTCTGAGTTGAGGGTGGCACTGCACAGGGAGTTCTTGTAGTATGTCCTTGTCCACCATGTAGTGCTCTACAATCTTCAGCTCATGTAGCTCCTGGTAGGTTACCCTGGGCCTGAATACTCTTCTCCTTCTCTGTCTAGGCCTAATGTCAGTGCAGCAACAGCAGAATTGACCTCAGCATCTAGTACATACAGATGTAGCAGACCTGCAGCTGCTCCTAGCATTCCTTCAGTTAAAAATCCCAAGTCTGTACTCCACTGGTGCAGAGTACGGGGATGAAATCAGATTGTAGGGTGTATGCAACCTTTATAGTGCTCTGCTGTAGGTGCAGCCTGTGTGATTGGCTACCTATGATGCATTCCATTTGCCAAGTACATCTTTATTGACTGTTAATGGTCCTAGTTTAAGTGAAACAGGGGTCATCAGGAATTAATATACCATTGGCTTTCTCAGCCAATTTTTTTTTTTTTTTGGACAGCCTTCCTCACTCATCACTGCGGCATGCTTTACAGACACACACCATGATAGTAAACAATGCTCAGCAGTCACTGCACACACCCCCATGAAAGACCAAGCTCAGAGTGGCAACATGCTGCACAAAAATGAGCAAGCATGATGAAACGTGCCCCAAAGGTAAGCAAAGCTTAGCAGAAACTGTATACACTGCCCTTCTCAGCTAAGCAGCATGCCATGCAAACAGGTGGCACTGAGCTCCAATGAGCATACAAGTCTTCAGACACCTCCCTCCCCTTGATCTCAGCTACCTCTTCTCTGGACACCAACATGGTTCTGTGCCTACACAGATGGGATCTCTGGACACGGATACCCATCTGTGCTATTCAGTAACCACAGCTCATTTGCATAGAGATCAGTGCATACAACCTGGAAACTACACGGTTCAGGCCCTGCCTCATTATCAATAACACTATTCCATCATGGTAGATATTCCACCCAGGGTCCTTTAATATGTTACAGTCCCATACTAATAAATTTGTTTTTTACAGTCTTTTTTAATTGATTTTTTTCATAATAACATGTTTGCGCACTGAGGCAAGCCACGCAAACAAACCAAGATCATTATAAGTCCATAGGTTCATAGTACAATACTAGGCTATTGGCCCGGAGGCCCTTATAAGCCTAGCCAAGAATTTTACCCATGTTCCTACAAAGTCAGCACCTGTTTTCCCAGTCCATCAGGGACACAGGTTGGATCCCAGGGGTATATTTTCTGTTTCCCATCCAGTCCTCCAGGTTCCTGTTAAAGAGGGCTATTGAAGTACTCTGCTTGACATGGAGAGGGAGTTTATTCCATAGATGGAGGAGTTGTTGGGACACAAATCTATCCCACCAACAAGTTCTATTAATGTCACAGACCAATTAAAATAAGAAACTTTTGAAATAAACAAATAAATAAAATGTTACAACACATTACTGCTTAGTAAATAAAACTATAGCAGAAGTATGCAAAATACATAATTTGTACCCATTTATTCATCCCCATAAACCCACTGAACAGGAGCTGAAACCACTGACTTTTCATAGCCTTACAATCTCTCAAAAATAAAAAGTTGAACTTACCTGTAATACCGAGCATCTATCTGGTGTATTTATGGGTCACACAGTCTGCTGGTAGTAGTCTCCCTCTACAAAGAGGGCAATTTCAAAATATTTCCTTGAAAAAATTAGCCATTTAGCCAATATGCATGTAATAAGGCATGGCTCAACAGGACTATTTCTCCTTTTACAAGAAAACAGATTGCAAGAAACTCTCTTCCAGCTTTCCACTCTGACTGTGCATTCTGAGTGGAGCCAGAAATCCTGCAGAAGGTTCAAAGCATGACATACCTCCTACAGAGCCATACGCCATGTATAATGGCTTCTGTGCCACTTTTAATAAGTTCTTAATTGTGAAGTATTGCTAGAACGGGAATCTGTCAGACCTGCGGAATGAATATCTGTCTCTACCACCTCATTAATGTGAATGGGGGCATTTTCTCCTCTTTTTAGTGTCTCATTGAGATGAATGGAAATGTTTTTTACCTGCCTCCATATCTACTGTGGTATTGTATTTGCCAGAGAAGTTTAGTTTCAACAGAAGGTTCAAGTGATTAATGAACTCCAACACTTGCCTAAGAATAATGGCACCACGATTATAGTAAATCTCTTAAAAAGTCAAATACTATGATTTTCCTTACCACATGGTGCAACATTTTATGAAAATCGTTATAGTAATTATACAATTGTTTGTTTGTGTCTTTCGGCTTTTCCCGGTTAGGGGTCGCCACAGTGGAAACTCCGGACCACTAATGATTGGCAGTTGATTTTTATGCACTGGCTTGCCAGGCCTGACACACAACCTTCAATGAAGGTACGCCCATTCACGCATGTCTCCACACAGAAGACGGTCTAGCTGAGAATCGAACTGGACAGCGTCTTACTGTGAGGCGACAATGCTATGTTAGTCAAAATGTAGGTAATGACATAATTTAAAAAAATTGTGAACTGTGTGTGTGAAGACTGAGA